>NC_057808.1:364862192-365229210 GCF_018294505.1 Triticum aestivum | reverse complement strand
TGCCCGTGGAGGGGTGGTTGAACAGGACCCCGTGGTGTGGAGGGCTGGATGAACAGTAGACGGTGGAGGGGTGCCCGTGGAGGGGTGGTTGAACAGTAGCCGGTGGAGTAGCGCGCGGTGGAGGCTGGATGAACAGGAGCCCGTGGAGGCTGGAGGAGGTCGACGGTGGAGATGAACAGTATCCCGTGGAGTCCCGTTTTGCGGTACGCCACACCCCTCCCAATGAACAGGACCCGACCGTAGGAGGTCCGTTTCGTCCGTTTTGCGGTACGCCACACCCCTCCCGATCAACAGGACCCCCGTTTCGACCGTAGGAGGTCCGTTTCGTCCGTTTTGCGGTACGCCGCACCCCTCCTGATCAACAGGACCCCCGTTTCGACCGTAGGAGGTCCGTTTCGTCCGTGTTGCGGTACGCCAAACCCCTCCCGATGAACAGGATCACGTTTCAAACGTGGCCGGTCGAACACAAGGCCGTTTCCTCCGTTCTGCAGTACGCCAGGCCTCGTTTCCATCGCCTGTTCCGTCCAAGCCCTCCTGATGAACACGACCATGCATTCCGTTCTGACCCAGCCGGTTGGCTCCCACGCGTTCCGTTGCCTCCTGATGAACACGACGCATTCCATTGCCTCCCCATGAACACGACGACGACGCTGTTTCTCCGTTCCGACCCAGCCATGTCAACGAGCCCTCGCCGTAAGTATGCGCGAGTAGGCGTTCGAGACCCCGCCCGTATGTACACATACGTGGCCATATTTTCTTTCTTGCACCCTGGCCGATGTACGTACGTGTACATGCTACGTGCGCGCCTCTACATCCACCAGTATATATGTACGTACACGTTCGTGACCAGAATGACAACGCTACATACGCTTCGACCAGGTGGGTCCCGACTATCAGGCACTTCCTTGCGTGCGAAGATGTAGCTGGTGGGTCCCAGCAGTCAGGGGGGCGAATCGTTTTGTTTTTTTGCCCAGACGCACTTCCTTGCGTGCGAAGGTGTAGCTGGTGGGTCCCAGCAGTCAGGGCGGAAACGTTTTTTCACGAAATACGGTGGCCCGTCCGGTGGCTCCCCGCTGTCAAGTGGAGGAATAATTATTTTGCGCGTAATAAGGAGGCACTTCCTTGCTGCGGCCGTGGACCCAGCTGCCAGCGTCTCCACGCACAGTACTCTTCCGATGGAAGTCGGTCATTGACCACATTGACCACGCCGCGCCGAGAGCACCACGGCGGTGGACGACGACGAGGCCTAGGAAGGGGACGACACGGAGGCAGGGAAGACTCGGCAGTTGTTTCCCACGCGGAGGGGAGTACGACTGTACGAGGGTTTACTGGTTCGTCTGCCGTCACCGGAGAATAACAGCAGGTGTGGGTGAGTAGAGGGATGGCTAGGCCAGCGATGGGAGTACGGTGGGGCGGTGAGGCCTGCACGGCAGCACAGCCGGCCGCAAGGAGGAGGGAGCAGGCAGTTCCGCCGGCGCTTGTTTGAGCGGCTGGAGCAGGAAGAGCAGAGATTGAAGAAGCACGACGGCCGTTGGATGGACATCCAACAGTCAGTGCTTGTGCGTCAACCTTTTTTTAGGAAAGCCTCAAATATGTGGAAAACAGCATACAGCCCATCTGCCATTATTTCTAATAATTTACAGCCCATTTGCTAATTCTTAAGGAGCCCATATTCTTTTTGTTAGCATTACAGCCCATATTGTGGCCACGGTTAAAAAATTATATGAAATTTTGCATATTTCGGTGTGGTCCGAACTGTTTTTAATCCCAAAATTTCGACTCACATTCAAACTGATTTTAAAAATAAATGTATATCAATATAAAATCCAACAAATTCTCCACGCATAAAAATTAATGTAATTTAAAATCTTGAAATAAAAAAAAGATATTTGAAACTAATTGCCGGTTTGATGTGTTTTAAAAATGTACAGCCCATTTCTCATTACTGATGGGCCATTTTCTCGGCCAGCCAAATGAAAGCTCTCCTCGTCTTGAAAGATTTGCAGCCCAACAGGCTTGACAAAGCGATTTACTTGGCAAATCACAAAAAAACTGGGCTGTGGCCGTGGACCCAGCTGTCAGCCTCTCCACGTACAGTACTATTCCGATGAAAGTCGTTCCTTGACCACGTTGACCACGCCGCGCGGAGAGCACCACGGCGGTGGACGACGGCGAGGCCTAGGAATGGGACGACGCGAAGCCGGGGAAGACGCGACAGTGGAAGCCCGCGCGGAGAGGAGTACGAGGGTTCACTAGTTCGGCTGCGGTGTGAGGCTGCCGTCGCCGCAGGGCCTGGCCAGCGGTGGGAATAGTAGGGGCGGTGAGGCCTCTACGGCAGCACAGCCGGCCACGGGAGGCAGGAGCATGTGGCACGACCGGCGCTGCTTTGGGTGGCTGGAGCAAGAAGACCAGAGGTTGAAGAAGCACTACGGCCGTTGGATGGACATCGTACGGTCACTGGAGCTAGAATCGTTCATATTGACTAAGTTGACAAAGCCCTTCGTCCCCGTCAACTTAGTAGGCCCACAAGTCAGCCTCCCACCAAGGTGGGTCCCAGCTAGCCGGGGGAGTATTCATTTTTTGTGTGTAATAAGGAGGCACTTCCGGTGGGTCCGAGCTGACAGCGGGGGGAACGTTTTTTTTGCGAAATACGGTGGCCCGTCCGGCGGGTCCCAGCAGTCAGGGGGAAACGATTTTTTTTGCAAAATACTGGTGGCCCGTCCGGTGGGTCCCCACTGTCAGGTGGAGGAATAATTATTTTCCGTGTAATAAGGAGGCACTTCCTTGCGGCTGCCGTGGACCCAGCTGTCAGCCTCTCCACGTACAGTCCACGTCCGATGGAAGTCGTTCCTTGACCACGTTGACCACGCCGCGCCGAGAGCACCAGGGCGGTGGACGACGGCGAGGCCTAGGAAGGGGACGACGCGGAGCCGGGGAAGACGCGGCAGTGGATGCACACGCGGAGAGGAGTACGAGGGTTCACTGGTTCGGCTGCGCTGCCGTCGCCGCAGAATAACAGGGGGTGTGGGTGAGTGGAGGGATGGCCTGGCCAGCGGTGGGAGTAGTAGGGGGCGGTGAGGCCTCCGCGGCAGCACAGCCGGCCACGGGAGGCAGGAGCAGGCGGCACGACCGGCGCTGCCTTGGGCGGCTGGAGCAAGAAGACCAGAGGTTGAAGAAGCACGACGGCCGTTGGATGGACATCATACGGTCACTGCAGCTAGAATCGTTTATATTGACTAAGTTGACAAAGCCCTTGGTACGTCAACTTAGTAGGCCCATAGGTCAGCTTCCGAAACGGTGCGCCCCAGATGTCAGGGGGAGGAATCATTTTTTGGGCGGGTGAAGCTAGAATATTCGAGATTGAAGAAGAAGCACGGCATCCGTTGGATGGACATCCAACGGCCACTGCTGCTAGAACCGTGTGTTGACTATAAG
Source organism: Triticum aestivum (assembly GCF_018294505.1). NCBI lineage: Eukaryota > Viridiplantae > Streptophyta > Magnoliopsida > Poales > Poaceae > Triticum > Triticum aestivum. Next base: position 365,225,775 of record NC_057808.1, on the reverse strand, counting down.
TTGACAAAGCCTTGCATACGCGTCAACTCTGTTTTTTTAGGGGACGCGTCAACTTAGTAAGGCCAGAAGTGTGTGGCAGAGAACTTATAGCCCATTTGAGATTTGTAAGAATGTGTAGCCCATTTTTGAATTCTAATGGAATTTACTACAGCCCATTTACAGTTTGTTAAAAGTACATCCCATTTCAACCAACCGTTCAAAACAGAATTCAATAAAATTTCCCACATTTTGATGGGATCCGAAATATTTTTATCCCGAAATTTCTAGTCAGATTAAATACAATTTCAATATAAATTTATATTACGTAAAAATCCAACGAAACATTGCGCTCGCAACAATTAATGAAATTAAAAATTTCAATATCCAAAAATAATATTTTATAAAGTAATCACGTGTTTGGTGCATTTTTTTATAGTTACTGCCCAGTTTTTATAATTACATCCCATTTATTATTTCTTAAAGCCCATATTCTTGTTAAGCCTAATGCATCCCTCCTAGGAAAGATTTGCAGCCCAGTGGGGCGGAGAATAACAACTTGACCTTGCCTGGGTATTCCTAAAAAAAGTATAGCTGGGCTAGCCATTTTCAGCTTGAAAAAAATTAATATCTGGGCTGGATATCTGGCCTGGGCTAGACGGGCCACAGCCCGGCCAGTTAATACCTGCAGCGATGTTTTCGTTGTTGTTCAGAGGAGAAAAATTAATATCTGGGCTAAACATCAAAAAACTCTGCAGTGCTCACACCTCAAAAACACAAATACTGCTCGAGCTGCTTGGTCCCAGCTGTCGTCCGCTTCTTGTGCAATTCTCTCGTTTATTGACTACTACATAGGTTGACAATGGTGTGGGACCGTGATGTCAGGAAACCAGGAGGAAGCAAAATAAATTATAGTTATATATATATATAATAAGGAGGCACTTGTGTACGTGAGGCTATGGACCTGGTGGGTCCCCATTGTCATCCTCTCCAAGTAAAGTCATCTCCTCGCCCGCGCGCGCTTTCCGCCCGAAACAGTCAGCGCCGCCCGCCCCGCTTCCCGGTGCAGGCGATTGCTCCGCCTTCAAACGACACAAGTGCCGTCCATCCGTCCATCTGCCGCCCACATTAATGATACGCGGTTGCCGAGGCGGCTACTCCGGCGCCACACGTCCGTCCCTCCGCCCGCCCACCATTGCTATATAAACTGCTGCGCCAGCCATAGCCGTAGTCATGTGCATCCGTTCCCTTTCTCCTGTCCACACCACTACTGCCCACCATGGCTTCCTCGCGCTCCAGCGCTCTTCGGGACGGGCGGACGACGGACCACAAGGAGATGGCAGCCATTACTGCCGACCGGCTGGCCGGCAGGCAGCCGGAGGACGACGACGTCCCAATGGAGAACATGGTAGTCGACGATCCGGCGCCAACTCCCTCCTCCGCGCCATCCTCGTCGGTGCATTGCACCATGACCATCAGCGAGTCCCGTGCCCAATATATGGACAGGGTGAGGCAGATGCGTGAGGAGCAGTTCCGGGAGGCGCAGGCCGACGCCGCCTACAACCACCATCTCCTCCAGGAGCACCTGCAGGCGGAGGAGCAGATCGCCGCGGAGCGGGTGGAGCAGGAGGCGCTGCTCGACTCATACCTCTCCGCCCGCAAGGGCCGCCTCGAGCGCTGGCGGTACCGCATGCGGGTGGCGGAGGCTGCGGCCGCCTACAAAGAGGCTAGCAAAGAGGGCGATGAAGCGGGCGAGGCGCTGTTTGGCGAGACCGAGGACGAGGCAGAGGACAATGCCGGCTCCGACAAGTCCCCGCTCCGCTGGCGTCGATGAGGCCCTGCTCCGCCGAGGCCGCGCGGCGCCAACAACGAGGCAGAGGACACCGCCGGCTCCGCCGAGGCCCCGCCCCGCCAACAACGAGGCAGAGGACATCGCCGGCTCAGCCGAGGCCCCACCCTGCCGGTAACGTGGGGGAGGATTTTCACCGCTCTGCTGAGGCGCCGCCCGCCGGCAACGAGACAGAGGACATTGCGGCTCCGCCGAGGCCCCGCCCCGCTGCCAACGAGGCCGCGCCACACAGAAAACGAGGAAGAGTAGAACACGGTAGGTCACCGCCGCTCGGGTCCAAGTAAGGCCACCGCTGCTACCCTCCGGTTGAAGCCAAGCTAGGCGGGTTGACCATTGACGGCCGGTTAGCTTCTTGGCGGCGACGTGGAGTCGGAGAGCTGCGCTGGAGAAGAACGCTGCTTCTACTTAACTGCTGGTGCAGTTGGCTGACTGACACGTGGGCCCAACAGGCCACATGTTAGTTACGCAACTGCACCTGCAGTTAAGTCACTGAAGCTTCTGTTCGGCTCAGCGGGACACAGGTGGGTAGCTTCGGTTAATTAATTATACCTCCAGCGCACCCCTTTTTAGTTGAAGAATGTATGAAATGCAATGAAATCTGGCATGTTTATACGAAATCCGACCGTGTATGAATGAATTTATTTCGATTAGTTCGAATTCCTGTATCACTGGCATTGGATGAACATGCAAAACAATACGTACTAGCATTATTCCCAGGGTGATCACCTCGTTTGCAGCAGTTTCACATGTACTCCCTCCGGTCCTTTCTAGTCTGCATACAAGTTTTGTCTGCAGTCAAAGTATCTCTACTTTGACCAATCTTATACAAAAAAGTATGCACTTTCACAATGTGCGAAGTAAAAAGGAACAGAAGGAGTACAAAGAGTTTGAGCAGCTTTTTAGCGTTTCTGTACATTGCAATCAAACACACAGGCCTGGCAATTCATAGAGAACATTCAAAACAATCGATGATTATGCATCTCAGCGACTCACATGTTAGAGGCAATATTTACTTCACAATTAAAGAATAAAGAAAAAAATTGATCGACGTTGCTGACAGCAAAGGGCGTCCCATTCGAAAATATCAAACGCATGTCTTGCTACAATCAATGAGCAAAATTTGACAAGGTTGTCCCATTCCAAAATATCAAATGCCTACGATTGTGGAATGGGCAGGGTTTGCCATCAGTTCGGACATTGACATGGCACCTCGTGCTAAATAAACCAGTTGTTCTTTTTGTGCAGTTCCACCAAAATCAACCAAATTCGCGCCTAGCTTGTATGATTTCGCCCTTATATGTTGCAACGCCTTGAACTTATCGGCACCTCCTTTCTTGTGGTGGAAATGAATGATTAGATGTATTCATGAACATTTTGTGCAGTTCCCATTGAAATCAAGCTGATCACCCCTGTTTGCACAAATACAAAAAAGTGATTAGTATAAAGCAAACTGTACTATGAATTGACAGTTTCAATAGGCACATACATGGTCCATGTAGAGCACACTTTTAGAAAAATGGAACTCACCAGAAAGAATCCTAGAACAACATTGTACTCGCGCATCACAGCAAAAAAATGGAGATTTGTCAGTCCTTCTGAGCTGAAGTTAGTTTGGTCTTGTGGGGAGTAATGTAACGATCCTTCAACTGCTCCTTCTGATGAGAAGATAGACAGGGCTTCTTCATCCTGGCATAATCGGAACTAGTCACTTCACGTACTCCATATTCTTCTTTAGAGGAAGATGATCCTGTTGTGCAAAGACAAGAGGACTACTAAATACTAGCATCCCTGTTTGCTCGAAAAAAAGGAAAGGAAATATTTAAAACAGCACAGATGAAGCACTTCTCAAGGACAATACCACTTTTTCATGACAGTATCTAAACAGTAGCACAACACCAATAGAGATGACAAAGCTCAATCATATGGATGAAATCAGTGGGCGAGTACCAACCTTTGTCAGGAGGCTTATTGTGTAGAGCATACAGATGAAGCACTTCTTCGGAACCATCTGTTGCTATCTACGGTGGTGGCCATGCTTACTATATACTCCTCGATTAGTTTAATGTTTCCAACATCTTCTTGTGCAGTTCCACTAAAATATATGGTATCTTCAAAGAAGATCCCTGTTTGCACAAGTAGAGATAATTACATATTACATTAAGAGTGGCATCAAATCAGTGGCAAAACAATTGCTCGTTCCAGCCATAGCAATAAATTAAGATGCAAAACTATATCATTACTTGTGTCATCACAGTTCCAGTGCTTCATTACAGCAGCGGGAGTTGATTTTTGTTTTTCTTCCGCTTGTTCTTCCCCTTCATGACTTGGTTCAATAATAGACAAGCTTCGCCTTCAATGTAAGATTTGGCATGTCAATTAGGGAGCACAAGTATAGTACTAAACTTAATTTTCTGATGAAAGTGGCAAAATACAGGCCAGCGGTTGTGAAATATCCTTATCTTACCTCAATGGGATATTACGGTGCACATACAGATTGGAAGTCTTGTCTCGATTTGTGCAGTTCACTAAAATCAAGCAACATTATCGTACAAGTAGCACAACATATGAAAGCACACTGCAGAATCATGTGAAAGAAGGCTAGTACTGACCTCTCATGATGCGGAATTCAAACAACTCACAAGAAGAAGATCTGAACCAAATTCGCCTTAACGGTTAGGAAGTAAGATCTCCTCTTGTGCAGTTCCACTAAGATCAAGCAATCAAGCAACGTTGTCGGTGTGACATTTTGGTTGAAGTGCACAAAACACTCTTAAAACAAAAGTGTTTTGTGCAGTGCAACAAAAGGTCACAATGGCAACGAGGTGAAGTAGATAACCCTGTTTACACAGAGGTGCAAAGGAAACAATTAATGGTCAATAGCGGTGGATGACACAAAAGCCAAAAAAAGAAGCATCTACCTTATCTAAATGGGAAAGAAAGCAAGACAGTAGCATTTCTCAAACGGTGGCATTGATTAATATTAACATAGAGATTATATTAACAATAAAATTTGTTAAACATGTAATTTGCTTTTAACTGTGGCATTGCATCAATTTTCCAGCGGCATTATTAGAGGGTGTTTGTTTACAGGGACATTTTGGTGTAGGGACTAAAAAAACTCCGTGTCAGTCCCATCTAAACCAAACAGGAGGGACTTTTAGGGACTAAAAGTGGGCATTTGGGACTAAAGAAAGAAGACCCCAAGGGAGTCTTTTTGGGACTTTTTCCAACAGTTGCCCCTGCCACGCATCACACCTTGTCTCTATTAGTTCATTACTAGGGGTAACATGGTCTTTTAGCATGTCATTTAATAACCTCTAGTCCATGTTTAGTCCCTGGAACCAAGCAGGTAGGGACTAGGGAGTTTTTAACCAAACAGGGCCTTAGATTAACAACAGCTAATGAGTTTTACGGGACAGTGGACGCACCAGCACCATGTGCATCTACCGATGTACTGTGGTCATGCACAGTCTGTTGCAACAAAGAACAAACAACCAAGGAGCATATTTGTGTTGGTTGTTGGTCCCAGTTTTGTTATCTTTAGACACCTTTCCCTATGTGATCGCAGCAAATCTAGTCCTGCTCAAACTCTACAGCCTTGTCCCTTCCTTTCCTTTTTGAACTAGTACTTTCGCCCCTTCCTTTCCTCTTTGAAACACGTCCTAGATTTATGCGATACAACTTTCCCCACTACTTTCCCCAATTCCTTTCCTCTTTGAACCACGTCCTAGATTCATGCTATACAACTTTCCCCCTTCATTTCCTCTTTGAACCACATCCTAGATTCATGCTATATACAACTTTTCCCACTACTTTCCCCCACTCCTTTCCTCTTTGAACCACATCCTAGATTCATGGTATACATGCAGCTAGAGCAATGCATGTGGAGTAAGTAAATTATACCTTAAGGTTCTTGGGGCGTGGTTCGGTGGGCGACGGGACAACGGCGAAGAAGAAGGGTCGGAGGCCCTCCCGCGCCGCCGCTGGGTGAAAGTGAACAGCTGCGCCGGTAGTGGATTTCCTCCCTTGCCGACGATGACAGCGTTAAGCCTCCTTCACTTCCCGGCGGATGGATCCTGCCGGCTCTTTGAGCAGCAGTGAGGGGAGAGAGAGGCCAACGAAGTGTTGTTTAGATCTGGAGAGGGCGAGAGTGTGTGAAGAGAGCAACTACAAGCGATGAGTCTCCAGCGTGTATATATATACTGGAGAGAGAGTGTGAAGCGTGCAAACCCTAGAAAACAAGCGTCGAGGCTGTAGCTTATACGTGATGAGGTGATTATACGGTCACTACGAGATCGTATAGCTCCATATCCATCCATTTTGACCAGTCAAAGAATCCTCCTGGCACAAATTATGCTCAAGTGTAGTTATCGAACCCGAGACCTCAAGTTTGACGAGCGAACAGGCTAACCAGCTACACAACCCTCCCGTTATGTTCAACGAGAGGAAAATAAACTTTTATACATTCCTGCATTCGTGTGACAAGCATGCCGTGTTTCTTTGTGTGTGTGGGAGTCATTGGGATTTCAATCATAATCGTGTCATGTGGCTTTGGTGGTAAGACTATCCACAGTGGTGCAGAAATAATGCAGCCTTAGTCACCTTACCTCTTTCCACGTAGTACGTTGGGTCCCACCAGTCAGAGGGTGAAACAAACAAATTAATAAGAAAAATTAAAAGCGCCAGCGGTGTATCTTACCTCACACATCTTGCTACTACTCGGGAACACTGTCCAATTGATCCCTCTGTTCGCTCACGTACTATTTTAAGTGAATCCTTATTATAACATGCACACAATTTTGGGCACTTGTATTCGACTTAAGTCAGTGTGCCACCGTATCTCGTATACTTACTATGCCCTCCATCTAGGTGTAATAAGTCACGTTAGAAGGTGCAACGGGACCAAGGTGCGTGTGTGTGCGTGCGTGCGTGCGTGTGTGTGTGTGTGTGTTTAACAGCATGTGTGTATTAGAGAGAGCAACAGATCGACCTACTCGTATAGAGAGATGGTGTGTAGTGTACGATTTTAGCCTCGAGAGTCAGTGCATCCTCTCGTTTCCGGACGTGTCCAGTAGGGACATGCGGACAGCTGCCACGCCCGCTCCTGACCAGCCTGGCCCACCCAAAGCCCCTCCATTGCCCGCACGTGCTTCCCGCCCAAAACGGTCAGCACCACTCCAAAGAATCGGTGCTGCATTCATGCCCGGGCAGAGCGGACGCGACCTCTCACTAGCGCAAGAGTGATGGTTGCTTCGTCCGTCCAACTTACTGCTGGGTCTATGTGATTTGATGGCTCATTGGTCTTTATTACTGAGGTGGTAGGACTGCTGGATGTCCCACGCTTTCGGCGAAAGGAGGTACTACTAGATTACAATTTTCTCCATTCTTACAGCGGAGGAGTGCAAGAGCAGTGAAAACACACAGACTCAATGATTACATGACCCACCTCACACTATCACCGTGCGACACCTAACTCTTTACATAGTACTCCCTCGGTTCCTAAATATTACTAGATGAGTCCCCGCGCGTTGCCACGGAACAGCCGCATATCTCTGCGCAAAATTATCGATTTCATAGAACTAAAAAAACACTCTATAACCGCATGACAAATGTGGTAGCCAAACTAAATAAACTCCCATCATCATTTAGATCATCCCACGTAAGGAAAAAAGATCAGCCAACTCCTACTGCATAATGGGATTATATTTTCCTTTTTGACGTGTTAATGGGACTTAAAAGCTCACTTACATGCATGCTACCGGTGCATGCTTGCATGCAGACATGTTGATGTGATTTAAAACCCACTCACATGCATGCCACGGTATTTCTGCATGCTTGCATGTGGCTTAGTGCGGAGCCTCTCAACGTCTAGATCAGACGGCTATTATGGACTGATTCAGTTCATCTAACGGCTACATTAATTTTGATGATGTGGCTCAAGGAGAGGATAGAGAATTCCTAGTAGTGGGGGCTAGCTATTACTAGTAGATAAGTCTTTGTAGAGATTCCACTAGGTGAACTACATACGGAACAAAATGAATGAATCTACACTTAAAATGCATCTATATACATCCGCATGTGGTTCATGCTGAAATCTCTACAAAGACTTATATTTAGGAACGGAGGAAGTACTAGTATAGTACGTACAGTAATTTATCAGCGAGATAAATTTGTACAATGCTATGAAGCTTCCAGCTTCTGTTACATGTATCTTGCGTCCAAGGTTGCCCGTTGCAACATTTCATCAAATACAAAGGACTAACATGCATGCTATTGCATCTCAATGATTGACAGAGCATAGCAAATATGTACTCCCCCCGTTCCAAAATAAGTGTCTCAACTTTGTGCAAACTTTAGTACAAAGTTGTACTACTACTAAAGTTGACACTTATTTTGGAACAGAGGCAGCTAAAGAAAAAAACGATCCATGCAGTCCCTAGCCCTTGAACCGTGAACCCTAACCAGGCTTCAAATTGTTGGCAACGTTCGAGCTTCCTAATAAATGAAGTTTGCAACCTTTTGACCATCGGATCATTTTGTGCAGTTTCACCAAAATCGAGATGAGCATCCCTGTGGCAAAGAAATTGAAGAAGTGTGATTAGAATAAGATTACTGGACTAGTTGACGAGACATAAACTCATCACAAATACAGTACATAGAAGCCAGTAGAGGTATGTGCGGTGCAAAGAAGTAGAGAAATATCCACAGGGAGTGATGTGGGCAGTTGGAGCAATGGTGCAAGCTGGCTGTAAAGGGAGTTGTACCCGAGGGACGTAGCTCAGCCTTGAGGAGGGCGGCGGGAGGTGGCAACTGCCCACGTCGCGGCAGTGAGCAAGGGACGAAGGCAACCTCACCGGCTTTGTGAGAGAGAACGGCGGGGACCCCTGATCGGGACGTGCCGACAGTGGGTTTTTGCTGTCGGCGACGGCGACCGCATCTACACTAAGCATCCACCTCTTCCCCCAGCAGACGTGATCCGCCTGGATGTTAGAGATGTGTCCACAATCGTTTTGTGCGAGAGAGTGTGAAGAGAGCAACCTCAACAAGCAACCGTGTAGGCTGGCCCGTCCTGACTATGTATATAGTGGAGCGGTTTCCTTTTCTCTCCATATGAACCTATCATATTGCGTACGTGCCACTGAAGAAAAAAAACTTTATTTATAAATGACGCGGCACCTACTACTCGTTCTCCTATAACCTTGCGCTTGGCATCTCCAAAATATTAACCTTGCAATTGGCCCTTCGCCTCTTTGGGAAGTCGAGCAATAATGGTAGTGCAGTATATATCGTTCTGGCTATATGAACCGAATGAATTGTTGCATGTCCACCACGTGGGCGAGGGTCGAGGGGCGAGGGAGAGTGCTACATACGGAGCAAAATGAGTGAATCTACACTCTAAAGTACATCTATATACATCAGTGTTTGGAGTATGTACTAGTAGTTCATATTGAAATCTACTAAAGGACATATATATATATTCCAAACAATATGATATAATCTATATAACCAAGGTAGTAGGGACGAGGAGTAAATGGAGGGAGTAGCAAATTTTTCTCCTCATCCTGCGAGCCATCGCGCGCATGGGCGAGGGAGCGGGCGTAAGGCGGAGCAAGCTTCACCTCATCATGCGGGCCACTGCACCCATGGGCAGGGGAGATGGCATACTAAGCAAGCTTCTCCTTGTTCTGCGAGTTGACATGACACATCGAAAGTACTCCAGTGTATAGAGCCTTGCCTCTAAGGTAGGCCCCACATGGTTTGCCTCTTTTTTTAACTTTACATGACGCGTCAAGTCGCAAATTGTTTGTTCACCCGTGGTAGACGATCCTCCCTCCACCAAGTGGACAACCAGTACACGTGCCAAATTACCATGTGGGCTGCCTTTTTCATACAGAAATGAGCTCCACCGTGTACCCGCGCGGGTGTGGTTGGGAAAGAGACGGGAGTACGTGCGCCGTGCATGCACCTCTTCTCTTCGTGCATGTCCCCCACCTACGTGGGTGTGTGTGAGAGATACAAACCGCGTTCGTGAGTGTTTTTTGTTTTGGGGTGGGGGTGGGGTGGGTGGGGGTTGATTTCGTGAATTATTTGTGGGAATATGTGTCGATGACATCTCAAACAAAATTTTGCATGCAATGTGTGTGAAATGGAGGCCTATCCATATCATATATAGAGGGTCGGGCAATCCACGAGAAGAGAGGGAGGGGTCATAGCTATCGATAGAGTCGAAGAGAGGATCAAGTGGGTGGGTGCGAGATCGATGAAGAGAGCCATCGAAATTGTGTGTGTGTGCAAGTCAAAGATATAGGGCGACTGGCCTACCGGAACGTTAGAGGGCACATGTCAAGTTTGTGTGTGGCAGGGAGACATGACTAGAGCGCTCGATGTATCGGTGTGTGTGGGGGGAGGGGGTGGGGGGAGGGGTAGGCAGAGGCCTAACTATAGAGGTAGAACGACTCGTATATGTGTTGAGAAGGAGAGACCCAACTATGTCTTGAGGGAGATCGGTCGACATCCATACATAACTGAAGGACGGGAAATATGATGGGACAGAGAGAGAGAGAGAGAGAGAGAGAGAGGGAGGAGAGGGGTAGAGTGTTGGATGGGTGATGGAGTTGCTTCTCGAAGATGGTGGGAGAGGCCTACTAGACAAACTGAGGGTGGAACTGCAATGTTATCAATAAGAGTGGGGATGTGTTTCTGTGTGTGCCTGTGCGTGATAGATCTGTCGGGACGCATCCATGGATGATGAAGGGGAACCATGTGTTTGGTAAGCAAACCTAACTAGATCGGTAGATCAATTGTTGTTTGTCGGAGGAAGGGAGAGACACAACTAATGAGGTAGATCGATCGACGTGTGGGTAAAAACGAGTTATAAGGACCTAGCTAGCTATATGTATAGCGAGAGATCGGTCGGTGTACGTCCATTTGTTAGAGGCAAATAAGGCCCAGCGAGACGGATAGACAGAGAGAATGGAGCTAGGAGGTGGTGCGAGAGGCCCAACTACTAGCTAGATAGGGGGAGGAGTGTGCGGTTGTGAGATCGATGAAAAGAGGGGCGAGAGTTTACACGTGTGTCTGACCGTATGAGAGACACGAGGCAAGGACACATAAAGGAGGAGATTGAAGGTGTGTGTGTATGTTGTAGGCAGGCATCACTGGAGAGGTTTATCGATCGGTGTGTGTCGGAAAGGAGTTGTGGAGACTCTGGGAGAACGACCTAAAGAAAAAAATGAATGTGCCCGGTGGATAGAATGCCGAGGGAGGGGGAGGGCGAGGAGGGCGTGTGCATGCACGAGAGAAAGTTAGTGGTAGCTACAAAGGTTAGAGGATTGTGTGGGTGTAAGAGACTAACAAAGATCATAATTTGATATGAAAGCGGATTCATATATTTGAATAGGAGATCATAGTGTTTTAAACATTGCATGCATGAATATAGCGGTGATACACGTGCTGTGCACATGTTATACCATAATGTGATAATGCATGGCGTTTGCAACTCACAGCTAAATGCCGAACAATCTAAACCATACTATACATCAAACAATCTCACATTTTATTTGAATTTGTGATAATGTGTGGCGTTTGCAGCTTACAACTAAATATCGAACAATCTAAACAATACTATATATCGAACATTCTCACATTTTATTTGAATTTGTGGTAATGTGTGGTGTTTGCAACTCACATCTAAATACTTGTAGGCGTAGGGGGCGGGGCACCATACATAATGTGATAAACACATTATACATATGAGACATGGTTTAGATTATGAAGATCTAGCTAGAGCTAGAAATGTAATGTGATTTGAAATCAAAATAAAGTGGATTCAAAAAATCTAGTTCGAGTTCATATAGTACACATAGTTCATATGTAACTCGAGACTAATCATGTGGTGTGCTGTGAAGATAATACACAAACGATGGTTTAACTTGACAATAATGATGATTGTAGATCTTATTAAAACAGAGAAACGAATTCAAATGCCTTGACTTCACAACAATCATTACTGTAGATCTTATTCAAATAGAGAAACGAATTCAAATTTAGTTCATATTGAAGAGGTAGTATATACGTTTGGAATGCACTAAAACGTTCATTTGAGTAGTAGGTTGCATGCATTATACATGTAGCGAAATATTTTAATTGAACATAACATGAATTCAAAGTTTTGAATGACATTTGTAGTGTGCATTGATTTGGTATGGTACACGTTAGGCTTGTCCGGAAATTTCAACCTGCGCCTTGTTAGCCCGAAATATTTCAGATATATCTTTGTCTCGTTGTGCTCCGACAACTCCCTCCATCTCAACCCGTGCCTTGCTATTCCGAAATTACAACGCGCGTGAAAACTCCCACCTCCTGTGAAATCCCGACACGTGAAATGCCCGTGGTACCCCTGAACCGAAAGAACCGCCTCAAATCGGTGGGGGTACTTTCATAACTTACCCCACATTTTGGACAAGCGCGTCCCTAAGCCATGGTTCCCCATTGCCATCCCATCCGCCCACCCATTCGTACACCGAGGCCGCGAAAACCCGCGACGAAACCCCACACCCTGCTCCATCCGCCACCCAGCCGGAGCCTCTTCCCCGATGACGTCGTCCACAACAACACCTCAACGTCCCTCATCTCATCCACTGTACCGGATGAGGATCCATCATCGATCTCGTCGTCCCGCTGGTTCAGCCACCCCGTCCTCCACCTCCAAGGAGCTGCCCCAACATTCCCCTCGTCTTTCGCGCCACCTCCATTCCCACACCGCCGTCTTCACCTGCACCACTGGAAGAGCATCATCATCACCGTTTTCTCGGATGAAGTTGCGGCCTAATCGGTGCCACCAAAGAGGTTGTACACTAATCGCTGCATTTTCTTCTTGATTCGATCTCACAGTGCTGCAGGCGCTCGGTCCCGAGCCGACACGGCTCCATCCACGGCAGCATCGTCGACCACTTCCTCCACGGTGTCGCTCCCTCGACGGCGATGTCCACATTAGTAGGAGCTGCTGCTGCTTTAGCTCTCGCTCGCGCTGCTGCTCTACTCTTGCTCTCGGTCCCCTGCCTGGTCTGCTCTTGCTATTGCTCTTGCTCGCGCTGCTGCTCTCGCTCTTGCTCTTGCTTGCGATGCTGCTCCGATTTAGCTACACTTCAGTCGACTGGATTGACTTTTGGGTCAGTCAATTTTCAGGGGGTTGGGGGGGGCTCGCCTGGGTGAAGGAAGAACCAGCCGCAGCGGGGAGGGGGGCTCGCCGGAGAGGTACCCCACTATCTATCTTAGGGTTCAAGGTGCGGGCGGTGGTCGCCGGCGGTCGCGGGGCATTGACGGGGTGGTGGCGTGGGGATCGTCGGAGAAAAAGCTCGGCACGGGGGGGCCTAGAGGGATGGCTGGGGCGGCGGCGGATCGGCGGTGGGGAGTGTTTTCGGGGCGGGCAGGGGGGGGGGCTGTTGTTTGGCCAGTGGTGGCTGGCGGCTCAAGGGGGTAGAGGTTGAAGATGAACTGCAGGCCCTTGATTTCGTATCCAACGGCTGCAAAATCGACTGACTAGAGATGAAAAAGTCAGTCGACCGACGTGTAGCCTCACCTTGCTAGTGCGTTCAGTTTCGACAGCAAAATTCAGTTTCGACAGCAAAATTCAGTTTCGACGGTTAAGTTCAGTTTCGACAGTTAAATTCAGTTTGACAGTTATGTTCAGAGATGAGCGACTGATGTATTTTACATCTACCACTTTGTGGTTATGTATTTTACGTCATGTATTGGAGATGCTATTAGAATTCCACTCAGGTTAATGTTGTCTCTCTTGTCCTGCTTCAGCCTCGGTGTCGTACAACTCACCGGAGCTGCTCCAACGACGAAACCCTCCATCATAGCGGAGCAGTACCTCGGGCTCCATCTCCAGACGCCTAAGATCTTCTTCCCCTCTTCCGACAGCCAAGTCAGCTGAGCATCCTACCAGACAACCCAATCACGCTGAGATCGACATGGCTTCGCCAAATAGGTTGTACACTTGTTGCATCTCTTTTTTACTCTACATGTTATATATATTGTCCACTGAGCACACGGATTTGTTCCTTTAGTGTCTCCTTGAAAGAAAAAACGTAGGAATTTTAATTTTCACTTGTCCTTCTTTTCAAATTCCTATTCATGAAGCACAATACTAAGAGATAGTAGCATAATAGCATTATAACCGTACATTTTCTTGTGGTTTGACTTAATCTCACCATGCTTCTTTGCATCCTGTGATCTTCCAATTGTTGTGAATCAAACACCCAGATTGGCAGAAATCCTGTGTTTTTAAATTCTCTGTTTTGCACGTGCATTCCTATCCTATTCCTGTCTATTTCCTATCCCTGCATTGTTGGAATCCTCCAATTCAAACGAGCCCTTACAGAATTACTTCTCTTACAGATAGTTGTCAAAGAAAACCTTGCGTGGTTTGTCCCGCTCCTGCTGCGCCGTCGTCCACCCCAGCTCAGCTGCTCCAACGACAGAAGGGTCCAGCACAGCAGGGATCCGGCCTCCAGACTGTCTTTCGCCGCCTCAGATCTTCTTCCCCGCGCTGGCAGCCATGAAAACTGCATTACCATCATCAACCGAGCAGATGACCTCGAGGACTACACGGGTCCGCAAGAGAGGTCGCACTCTTTCGTGTCTGCTTACGTTATGCATCGCTTAATATTACATGCTACTTTATCGTCCTGTTCACCGATTAGACTCTGAGTCAGCTCCAAACTAATGGTCAAACTTGAGTTTTTAAATGGTTGTGGGGTACATATCGGGGCCGCTATCAATAGTATCTATCTACTATCTGGTTAATCTCCGGTGTCTACTATGAGTTTCATGTTGGGTGGGAAACAAACAGTAAAGAAGCCATTATCTGTATTTTTTAACTGAAGCCATTATCTGCCTGCTATTATTGGTTTTGGGTCTATCCACAGGTTGCTACCATCACTCTGGATTTCTGCATGCACTCCTTACATAATCTCACTATGTTTTATTCCTATGCATGACAGTTATTGTAAACAATGGAACTGAACATGTAGAGCAAAAGAGACGAGCCTTGCGTGGCAATAAAATTTCATGCAGACGTCGCTCCATGGTAGGCGCAAAGGCAGCCCCCCTCCACGCATTTCGGATTGTAATCGAGAGGAAGATATCTGTTCTGAGGGGGATTCAGAAGGAGAAGACAACTCCTATTTACCCCCTGAGGTCTTCGCTCTAACTTGGCATGCTGATGTTGGTTATATCATGCATATGGTGTCTTGCATTGCTTACTTTATACATCAAATATGTCATCTGCTTAGTTTAGACATCCTTTGTGCGAATGCCATCTGTTTAGTTTATTCATCGTTTATGTGAATTATGCAACGCCATCTTGTTTAGCCAGGCATCATATATGTGAATTTTGCAATGCCATCCTGCTTAGCCAGTCATCTTATATGTAAATTATATCAGGCCATCCTTTTTTTCGTTACATATTACATTTGTCAACAATGTTAGTACATTCAACTGCTCTTCGTGTGCATCAGCCATTTGACACGGTGATGGCAAATTCTGGAGTGAAAACAAGGTCTTCAGAGCAGACTATGCTATCTGACGAAGCGCATATCTCGCTGGTTACGGATAGCTCCTCAGAGGAGGATTCAGAGACAGATGACCAGTCCTATTCCCCCCCCCGAGGTGTATGCTCTAACTTGGCAGGGTTATGTTGCTCATATCGTGCGTATGGTGTCTCGCATTGCTATGTCATTTGATTAGTTTAGACATGCTTTGTGTGAATGCCACCTGTTCAGTGTCTAATTACCATATATGTGAATTATGCATTGCCATCTTGTTGCAAGACATTATATATGTGAATTATACAATGCTATCTTGTTGCAAAGGCATTATATATGTGAATTATGCAATGCCATGCTGTTTAGCCAATCATCATGTATGTGAATTATATCATGCTATCATTTTTTTGTATTACGTGTTCCATTTGTCGACAACGTTTGTATATTCAACTACTCTTCCTGTGCATCAGCCATTTGAAGCGGTGATGGAAGTATCTGGAGTGAAAACAAGGTATTCAGAGCAGACAATGCTACCTGCTGAAGCAGACATCTTGCTGGTTACAGAGAGCTCCTCAGAGGAGGATTCAGAGACTGATGACCAGTCCTATTTCCCCCCTGAGGTCTATGCTCAAACTTGGCAGGGTTATATTACCCATGTCATGCATGTTGTCTTGCATTGCTTAGTTTTTACATCATATATGGATTGCCATCTGCTTACTTGCTTACTATATAAATCATATATTTGAATTATATCATGCCATCATGTTTACATAGTACATACACATCATCTATCTGAATTATGGCATGGCAACCCATTTAATAAAGACATCATATAGTTATATCATCTCATCCTGTTTAGTGTTTACAGTCATCATATTTTGAATTATGGCATTCTATCCGTGAATGTATGTGAATTATGGCATGCCAACCTATTTAATAAACACATTATATAGTTATGTCATGTCATCCTGTTTACATAGTCTCATATTTTGAACTATGTCTTTCCATCTTTTTTAGTTAGCCATCATAATGTGAAATTGTGTCATGCTATCCTGTTTAGTTAGCCATCATATATGTGAAATTGTGTCATGCTATCCTGTTTGGTTAGACAACATAAATATGAATTATTTCATGCCCTCTTTTATTCCCCACTATCCATTGCACCTGTCTATCATACAATGTCTATACTTTCAATTACTTTTCTTGTTTATCAGCCATTTGAATTGGAGAGCGTGATGGCAGTATCTAAGGGAGTAACAACACGGTCTTCAGAAAAGATAGTGCTACCAGTTGATGCAGATAGAACCACGGTTGTACTTGCCCAAGGACCAGATCCACCACACATAACCCAGACTCTCGCAGATTGTACCCCTACCCAGTTGGACAGAGAACCAGCTACACCCCTTCTAACCCCAACCCCGGCAGATAGTAACCCAGTTCCAGTTGACACAGCACCGTCTCCACCACAGAGCACCCAAACACGAGCAGTTAGTAAGGGAACTGCAGTGCCCAAAGCACGAGGACCACCACTCCGAATCCCAACTCAACGCTTAAAGGAGAAGAAGATTTGTTCTCAGGTCAGGTTCTGTAGCTATGGTTCATACTCCTTTGCTCTTGCATTACTGTATTTACTCATACCAACTATTTTCAAATTTGAAGGATGGAATTGAAACTCCAATGGCGCAACAGGTATGTTTTAAACCTGTTTCTTTAACTGGTTTGCTGTTGTAACCTGCTCTATGTTGATTTCAGTTTCAATTGAATAAACAGTTATGTTCTCATGTCATGCACATTACAAGTGTTGTTATTGCTCTATAGTTACCCACACTTATATTCTGTCTATTCTGCTTTGTCTTGAACAAATATTATTTGAACTGTGTCTCTATCTTGATTTGGCAACAAAAACTAGAATGATATAGACCATAAAGTGACCATGGTACATAGATATATGTTTGTTTCATGCTGTTATCCTGTCCACTTTACTACTGAACTCATTTACCAAAATGAGTTTCATATACAACATGGTAAACATGTGATGTGTCTGCTTGTTTCTCTTTTAGAATGCGGACAAAATATTGGAGAACAGTACCGCGTTATCCAATGGTAAAGGAAGTAATGCAGATAAGGTTCAAGATAGTGAGACATCCCTGTTGGTCTCCAAGAAAGCTGATAAAAACTATCTTGACGACAGTGAGGGAACCCAAAAGTCCTGTCTTGATGTAGTGTTCGAGTTACTGGCCACTACTGCTGGCACAAGCTCTTCGAACTCGCTGCCTGAATCAGTTCGTCTTCTTGAGTCTCAACTTCAAGTTGAAAGACATCGATCAGATGTGCTGCGACAGGAAGCTGAAGGACTGAGGAAGTCCCTGCAGAATTCAGATGCATATTTTCTGGTGCAACAGCAAGCGCTGGAGGATTTAAGCGCCAAACAAGAGAAAGTTAATAAGCTTGCTAAGCATCTTGCCAGCATTATGGGTACCCAGGATATTGTTTCTTGAGATCTTCTGAAGTGGTTTCAGTTCTGGATTTGTTTTGCTGCGGCGTTTATTTGCGCTGGTCGCCAACTTTGACAACCAGTGTATATGATATGCTGCTTTGTTCCCTATATTTGCACTGGTGGCGAACTTTGATGCCCAGTGGATGTAATATGTGTAATAGCCGTGATAGCCTAGCGTTAGTTGCTTGCTTATTTATTTCCTTGTTGTCTTGTTTATTTGTTTGCTTGTAGTCATTGCAGTTCTTTTTCCGCGGTTTGCTAGTGGCTGCAATAACCTATTTTTTAAACTAGGCCACAATAACCATAGGCTAATATTTACTGTAGTGACACTGGGCCTCCTACGGGCCGTAGAAACAGTGGGCCTTCTACGGGCCGTAGAAACAATGGGCCTTCTACGGGCCGTAGAAACAATGGGCCTTCTGCGGGCCGTATCATCAATGGGCCTTATACGGGCCGTATGATCGATTGGCCAAACATGGGCCAAACAGACCGCATTATGGCCGTAAACGGGCTAGAGTTGGAATAGTTCGTTCATGGGCCGACCATAACGGTCCATCGTTAATAGGCCGTATTTGATGACGCTATGAAAACGGCCCAACGTATTAACGGACCACAAATGGGCCGACTGTAACCACGGGCTGAATTTGGCCCACAAGCAGAAAATGACAGTAACGGGCCGTAAGTAAACGAATGCTGGAAATGAGCCCAAGAATAAATGGGCTCTGAGAAGGCCGAAAGATAACATGGGCTGGAAACGGCCCAACGGAATAACGGGCCGTTAATGGGTATAAAGTGATACACTGTTCATTACGGGCCAGTTTCACCACGGGCCGTTAATGGGTGTAAAGTGATACACTGTTCATTACGGGCCAGTTTCACCACGGGCCGTTAATAGGCCAAGAGTTACATAGGGCCTCATATGGGCCGAAAGACGTCATGGGCCATACATGGGCCAGAAGTGAAAACGGGCTGGAATCATATTGGATGGCCCAGATGACGCTACTGGGCCTAATTCGGATAGGGCGTAACGGGCCTTGGGTTAGCGGGCTGTAAATGGGCTATATGCGAACAGGCCGTTAACAGGCTTTCCATGGGCCGGCCCGCCACCTTTTGACCAAGTCAAACGGGCCGGCCTTTTCACAGGAATGGGCCTCTGTTGGGCCGTGCCACGTGTCGACGTATCATAGGCGCCTTCTGTCCAATGAGTGGATGACATCTGTCCCAACGATGAGCCGACACGTGTTTCCTCCAGCCAATGATGATTTTACACGTGGAAAATCCCCATTGGTCGGGGCTGTTAACGGGTTATCGGATCCAAAACCCGACCCGATAGCTTAACGGCGTTCCGTTACGGTGGATGCCACGTGTCGGTCACCCTTGACGTAAGCACTCCTGTGACGCACGATTTATCGTCATGGAAGTGGACACTTCCGTGATGATAATTTTGGTAATGTCATGGAACACTTCTACGACAGCACAGGTATGACTATCTTGATTCTGTCATAAAATCGTCATGGATGTACATGCATGACAAAAAACGTGACCTACTGTGACAAACACGTATCATCACGGAAGTGTATTTTTTTTGTAGTGTAACTGGGTGATTATAAAGATGTTCTACGGGTATCTCCGAAGGTGTTTGTTGGGTTGGCACAGATCAAGATTAGGATTTGTCACTCCGAGTATCGGAGAGGTATCTCTGTGCCCTCTCGGTAATACACATCATAATAAGCCTTGCAAGCAATGTGACTAATGAGTTAGTTGCGGGATGATGTATTACGGAACGAGTAAAGAGACTTGCCGGTAACGAGATTGAACTAGGTATGAAGATAACGACGATCAAATCTTGGGCAAGTAACATACCGATGACAAAGGGAATTACGTATGTTGTCATTACAGTTGGACCGATAAAGATCTTCGTAGAATATGTAGGAACCAATATGAGCATCTAGGTTCCGCAATTGGTTATTGACCGGAGAGGTGTTTCGGTCATGTCTACATAGTTCTCGAACCCGTAGGGTCCGCACGCTTAACGTTCGATGACGATATGTATTATATGAGTTATGTGATTTGGTGACCGAATGTTGTTCGGTGTCGGTGTGGAACGACACCTATGGGATCACAAGAACCCCTACTACCGTTGCCGGGGCGCGGGGTTGCAAGAAGAGCAGGGCTAGTAGACAGCACAAGGATCGTTTACCCAGGTTCGGGCCGCGAGGATGCGCAAAACCCTAGTCCTGCTTTGGTGGGTGTATTTCAGAGAGTTCTTGAGCTCTCGAACTAGCTATGGTCAGTGCGTGGTTCGAAAGAGCCGAATCCTTCTCCAGTATGCCATGGGCCTCCTTTTATAGTCGAAAGGGGCTGCCACAGTGGCACACAGGAGGTGGAAAGGCGTACAGTCCCTTGAGCTTATCGCTCGTATTACAGGACAAGACGCATTTAATGCGTAGCTTAGGTGTCCCCTTGCTTTGTTGGGGACAGGGGCGAGGCCCGTCCCGTCCGTCGCCGCTCCTCCTCGCTTCGACACGCGCCCTGGCCAGCGATGCGTGCGGCGCCATGTAAGCAGGCAGGCAGCTGAGGTGGCATGGTGGTGGAGCCTTCACGAAGATCTGCATGCTGCCACGCAAGCGCTCAATGAGTTGGCCTGGGAGCTGCATGCTGCCACGCAGGCGCTCAATGAGTTGGCCTGGGAGCTGCATGTTGCCACGCAGGTGCCCGCCCAGCTGGTTGGGCTTGCAGCTGCATGTGAACGGCGGTGGAAGTTTGGTTGGTGGCCCTGCTGGCGTCCTTGGTGAGGGCCTTGCCGGGTGGCCTGGCAAGGGTCTTGCCGTGGCGCGCTGTCATCCCCGGCAAGGGCCTTGCCGAGGGTCTGGTGGCCTTCCTCGGCAAGGATCTTGGCGAGGATCGTCGTCTTCTAATCCTCATTTGATCTTGAATATGTCTTCACAAAGATCTGCATGCCACCATGGAGGTGCCTCCCGAGCCCTGGCACAACATGATGTTGGAGACCGTGGGCTCAAGGGTGGCCCGCTCTGTTGGTGTGGGGCGAGCTGCCCCGGCAAGGGTCTTGCCGGGGGAACCTGCTTCGTCCCTCTGCTCTTTGCGGTCTTGGTCTTGGCGTTGCTCTGATTATCTTAGGCTTCGGTCTTACCTTGGCTCACCTCCCCTGCTCTGCATGGCGTGATCGTAGGCGCGGCTCCGACTGCCCGTGCACAGGTATAGGGGTACAAAAACGCACCCCTCTTTTTGTATACCGACAGGAGCCCCCGGGCCTGGGCCACACATAAGCGCGACACGTTGTTGGGCCAGGCCCGAAACAGTGCGCGGGTAGGCGGGGCGGTTTTTACCGCGGTAAAACTTTTCGCGCGTTGCGCTTCCCACGACCCGCGCGCGCGGCGCGGCGTGGAGGGGTGTGCGTGACGTGGGCGGCATGCGTGGGGCGGTTCCCGCACGCATGTGTCACGTCGCAGTAAATGGCAGCGCGACCCGCACCTTCCCCATAAAAAGGGATAACTGCAGGCGCACTGTTACTTTTACCCTTCGCGCAACCCCAATCTCGGAAGCCTCCGCTCGTCTTCCTCCTCTTCCCCAAGCTTCGTTCCCGCTCGCCGTCGTTGAGCTTCCGCCACCCTCTGTCCTGCCCTCCTCCCCCAGCCGCCATGGCGCCAAAATCCACCAAGGGCAAGGGAGTGGCCAAGGACGCCGGAGCCACGGAGCCGCCGGAGAGTGCACTGGCGGTGCAGCGGACGCAGTCTGCCTTCTTCCCCTCGACAGTTGACGCGTTCGAGCTTCGGGACTCCTTCAGGCCCCTGTGGGGAGTGAAGACGGGGGGGGGGGGGAGAATTCAGGGCATCCAGCCACGCGTGTCATCCCCGCTGACTGCGCCGAGGCTGCCCCAAATCGGTACCCCTTCTTTGTCGATTATTTTTCTTGCGGGCTCTGTCCTCCCTTCTCCGATTTCTTTAGCGACATCATGCACACCTTCGGCTTCTGCCTCTTGGATTTTTCCCCGAATGCGGTGGCGTGCATGGCCCTTTTCGCGCACCTCTGCGAAGGCTTCGCCGGGGTGCACCCCAACACGACGCTCTTCCGCCATTACTTCTTCCCTCGGATCCAGATGGGAGGTGCCATTTCGGGTTGCATCGCCTGGATCCCAAGATCCAAGGGAGCGTACCCGAATGGCGCCATGAAGGAGAGGTGGGAAGAATGGCGGGGCCGGTGGTGTTGGATCGAAGAGAAGGACCCGCCGGCATTCTGCGAAGTTCGTCGGGCGCCGACGGTCCGCGGAAGCGACTGGAGCGACGTCGACGACGACGACGAGAAGCTCACGGTCGCCACCACCAGGATTCTCTGGCTTACCCAGGCCGGGCTCACCCTTGAGATGATCGGGGCGGACTTCATCCGTCGCCGGATCGCTCCACTGCACAACAAGGGGAGGCCAGCCTGGCTCTTTACGAACCCCGCCGACATCATGCGGCTTCGTCCCGGCCTCAACCACAACTTCACACTGATGGGACACACCCATTTCTGCCAGCGGCTCTTCCAGCTCGATATGGGTCGTGACAGCGAGGTCGAGCGGACCGGCAAGGTCGCGAGGGCCGCCACGAAGGCCGGCAAGGTCCTCAAGGGGCCTCTGTTCAAGCTGCCGACGGGGGTGGTCCCGTTGTGCAACAACTCGCGCCGGTCCGAAATCATTGCCATGATGCCGGACTGCAACGCGCATGGCCCTGACCTGAGTTAGAAGGAGCCGGAGGACGCCGAGGTGCAGCAGTTCTTTGATACTCTGTACGAGGGGTACGTCAACGCCGACGCCGGGTGGCTGCTTGTCCAGGACACCACCCAGGCGGAGCTGGACTACATCGCCACCAGGGCGAGGGAGGCACATCTTGCTAGGGAGGCTGGCAGCGCCGGCGGTGTGGAGGACAAGGCCGCGACGGTCACGGAGGAGGAGGAGCTCGCCCGGTGGGCGGCGGCCGCCGGGGGAGCCAGCAGTGCCGGCACCGAGGCTCCTCTGGTTGAAGATGTGACCGACGAGTCGTCGGAGGAGGAGGCCGAGACCGCAGGCCCGACGCCGGCTAAGGGGAGAGGGAGAGTCCCGCGGCGGGCCAGTTCCGGCGAGCCGGTCCGGCCCGGCAGGGCTGCGCGGCCACAGCTGACCTTGGAGGGGTCCGGGCGCCACATGAGGGCCGCGGCGGCAAAGAAGCCGGCGAAGGCCGCGGTGAAGAAGAAGACAGCCGCCCCTTCTTCGTCCATGCGTGTCCAGACACCACCTCCTTCTCCTCCTCCGGCGGATGTTGATACGGAGGTTACCTTCGATTATGGATCCCTTAGCCCGAGGAGGAAGAGGAAAACAGCAGAGGAGGAGGCGGACGATGAGTAAGTATCTGGTTTCTTTTCGTTATCTCTGCCTCCTCAATCTGTGTTGCTTCGTCTTGACTTGTCTTCATCTTTGCAGGGACGCGGAGACGCTGTCCCAGAGAGTGAAGAGGGCCAAGGTCTCGGCGGGTAGCCAGCCCCCAGTTGGTACTTCGGGGGCGCCACTGGTGGTGTTGAGCAGCCCGAACAGCAGCCCCCGGCATAGCCCTCAGCGTAAGTTCATCACTCTTCCCTCGTCGACATGTGTCAGGGGCATGACACTTTGGTGCTGACCTTGCCAGGTATGCA
Source organism: Triticum aestivum (assembly GCF_018294505.1). Taxonomy (NCBI): domain Eukaryota; kingdom Viridiplantae; phylum Streptophyta; class Magnoliopsida; order Poales; family Poaceae; genus Triticum; species Triticum aestivum. Next base: position 365,202,236 of record NC_057808.1, on the reverse strand, counting down.
GGAGGAGAGTAGCAGGAGGAGGAGCCACATAGGGCTACTCCCAACACGCCGCCCCCATCGACCACGCCGCCCCGAGGGGCGTCCCCGGCAAGGGCGCCAGACACCGAGCCCACGCACATGGAGGAGGTGGAGGAGAACTTGGGCGCCGGCGGCTTTGCCTCGACGCCAAATGTTGGCGGGGAGGGGACTTCCGTTTCCCAGCCGGGTGCTGGCACAGGTAAGTCGTTCGCCGTTCGTTCCTGCTTCTTTTTCTTTCCGGCTCTTGGTCCTGGCCTTGCCTCACCCCCTTCTTCGGCGTCTAGATTCCTCCTCGGTGAACCCAGAGGACATGGACACTGTCATCGAGGACGTCGCCAAGGCCGCCGAGGCGGACGCCGAGAAGATCGCCGCCGAGGAGGCCGCCAAGGGTGCTGCCGAGGACGCCGCCGAGGGGCCTGTCGGGGAGGCCGGCAAGGCTGCCACTGAGGAGACCGGCAAGGAGCTTGCCAAAGAGGCCGGCGGGGCTGCTGCCGAGGAGGAGTAGGAGGTGGCTGATGACTAGCCTTCCTCTTCTGCTGCTTCCGGCTCCGGTAAGTACCTGAGGGTGAGCGACGACTTGTTCGTCCACCTTCCAAGCGCGTCGAGCACCAGGACACCCGTTGAGGGAGAGGTGTTCGATGACGAAGTGCTTGCCGCTGCCGGGCTTGAAGTCGTCGACGAGCCGATCGTTGGCGGCGACGGTTCGCAGGAAGAGCGGCTCCTCCACGCCATGGGCACCAGCTTCCGGAAGCTCCAGGCGCTCCACCACGCCCGCCTGGACAAGGCTAAGTCCAGGACGGCGGTGGTGGAGAAGGCGGAGGCGGACCTCCAAAAGCGCATTGCCGAGACGCAGGACTGGTTCCGTGAGGCCCACAAGGAGCTCAAGGCTGCCCAGGGCGAGCTAGCCAAGTGCGACGTGGAGCTCACCATGAAGCTCGCCGACGTCGAGAAGGCTCAAGAGACGGCGAGGAACTTGGCCACGGCCGCCGAAGCCGCCCGAACCCAGCACGAGGCCGCGCTGAACTTCCAGGAGGAGGACCTCGCTGCATGCGAGGAGAAGCTTGCCGCCATGCTTCGCGGCAAGGATGCAGAGGTGGAGAAGCTTGTCTTGCAGTGGACCAGTGAGCTGGAGCAGAGGCACAAAGAGGCACTCAATGCCCAGGCCCAGGTTCACGCCGGCAAGGTGGAGGAGTTGGAGGCGGAGCGCGACGGGCTAAAGGAGCAGGCCCTGAAGCTGTCCCAGGAGAGGGACACGCTCAACAGTGCCCTGACAGAGGCGCAGGGCGCGGTCGTCAGCAAGGCTGGGGAGCTCTCCGAGGCCAACAACTTCATCAAAGACCTCAAGTCTTGAGAACGTGTTGTCGGAGGCCAAAACCCGAGAGGGGACCCTGGCCAAGGAGCTGGAGGCCGGGAAGCAGTTGCGGACGAACGAGGGCCTCAACTTCGCGGATCACGTGGTGGGCGAGAACCGTTGGCTCGATCGCCTCGCCACCGTCGCCAACCAGGCCGCCGCGCAGCTGGCCATCATGGGGATGCCGGACGTGAGGTATGTCCCGGAGCGGAGCGTGAGCGCCAATTGCAGCCTGACCATGTTCTTTGAGAAGGTCGTCGGCGCGCTGGAGCGGCTCCACGCCAACCGGGCGGCCTCACTGGCCGACGAGTCCCGGAGGTTTTGCCAGGGTGCCATGACCAAGGTTCTCACCAAGGTGGCGCACTGGTACCCCGACCTCGACTTCGACGCCGCGCTGGAGAGCTTGCCGGAGGGTACTGACCTCGCGCCGCTCAGGGAGCGCATCAAGCCCATCATCAGCCGAGTCGGCGGAATTCAGAGGGTGGAGGGCCAGCGCCGGGATTAGGCATCCCATTCTTTATCGCCGCTGCAGGTTCACAACCAAGACAATCGCTATCTCTAGTTAGAACTGCAGCAACAATTTGATGTAACATAACTCTGCAGCACTTTCAGTATCATGCATGTTATTTTCCTGTTCGATTTTCCTTTGTATGTCCACCCTACGTAACTGGGTAGGCTTGCCGGCGCGTAAACCCAGGGCAGCGTCTTGGGGACGGATCCCCATTGGCCTGCCGGGTGTGCTTGCTGCCGGGCAAACCACCTTACCGCCCTTAGCGCGGCCGCCCGAACTGTCGAGTTTGACTCGAGTCAGAGTTAGGAGCGTTGCCAGGTGCGGAAGGCTACCCCGCCACTTTCGACGCGGCCGCTTTGAGCTGTTGAGCGGACTCGAAACAGAACAAGGGCGTTGCCAATTGCGGGAGGGCCCCTTTGCGTGCAGGTTTCCCATACATAGGCAAGATCTCCGAGGACGATAACCTTAAGTGTAAAAGGAAATAACTCAAGGCTCTGAATGACTTAGCTTTTCTGTTGCCGAGCCGGCGTCGTTCCTCCGGCCGCCTTCTTCTCAGGAGCCAAGGCAACGAAGAACTGCTAGGCTAACTACTAGACCAGATTCTCACAATTGTGCCCCCTACCTGGCGCGCCAAAGATGTCGGTGTGGAACGACACCTATGGGATCACAAGAATCCCTACTACGGTTGCCGGGGCGCGGGGTTGCAAGAAGAGCAGGGCTAGTAGACAGCACAAGGATCGTTTACCTAGGTTCGGGCCGCGAGGATGCGTAAAACCCTAGTCCTGCTTTGGTGGGTGTATTTCAGAGAGTTCTTGAGCTCTCGAACTAGCTGTGGTCAGTGCGTGGTTCGAAAGAGCCGAATCCTTCTCCAGTATGCCATGGGCCTCCTTTTATAGTCGAAAGGGGCTGCCACAGTGGCACACAGGAGGTGGAAAGGCGTACAGTCCCTTGAGCTTATCGCTCGTATTACAGGACAAGACGCATTTAATGTGTAGCTTAGGTGTCCCCTTGCTTTGTTGGGGACGGGAGCGAGGCCCGTCCCGTCCGTCGCCGCTCCTCCTCGCTTCGGCACGCGCCCTGGCCAGCGATGCATGCAGCGCCATGTAGGCAGGCAGGCAGCTGAGGTGGCGCGGTGGTGGAGCCTTCACGAAGATCTGCATGCCGCCACGCAGGCGCTCGATGAGTTGGCCTGGGAGCTGCATGTTGCCACGCAAGTGCCCGCCCAGCTGGTTGGGCTGGCAGCTGCATGTGAACGGCGGTGGAAGCTTGGTTGGTGGCCTTGCTGGCGTCCTCGGTGAGGGCCTTGCCGGGTGGCCCGGCAAGGGTCTTGCCGTGGCGCGCTGTCGTCCCCGGCAAGGGCCTTGCCCGGGGTCTGGTGGCCTTCCTCGGCAAGGATCTTGCCGAGGATCGTCGTCTTCTAATCTTCATTTGATCTTGAATATGTCTTCACAAAGATCTGCATGCCACCATGGAGGTGCCTCCCGAGCCCTGGCCCAACATGATGTTGGAGACCGTGGGCTCAAGGGTGGCCCGCTCTGTTGGTGTGGGGCGAGCTGCCCCGGCAAGGGTCTTGCCGGGGCTGCTGAGGCTGCCCCAGCAAGGGTCTTACCGGGGGAACCTGCTTCGTCCCTCTGCTCTTTGCGGTCTTGGTCTTGGCGTTGCTCTGATTATCTTGGGCTTCGGTCTTACCTTGGCTCACCTCCCCTGCTCTGCTTGGCGTGACCGTAGGCGCGGCTCCGACTGCCCGTGCACAGGTATAGGGGTACAAAAACGCACCCCTCTTTTTGTACACCGACATTCGGAGTCCCGGATGAGATCACGGACATGACGAGGAGTCTCGAAATGGTCGAGAGGTAAAGATTGATATATTGGATGATAGTATTCGGACACCGAAAGTGTTTCGGAATGTATCGGGTACATATCGGAGTACCGGGGGGTTACCGGAACCCCCCGGGGGAAGATATGGGCCATAGGAGGGAGGCACACCAGCCCACAAAGGGGTGGTGCACCCCCCACAGGGAAGGAGGCCAAATAGGACTAGGAGAGGGGGCGGCGCCCCCCTTACCTTCTCCCCCTCTCTCTTCTTCCCCCTTTCCCCCTCCGGTAAAAGGAAAGGGGGTTGGGGGCGAATCCTACTAGGAGCCCAAGTAGGACTCCTCCTACTTGGGGCGCGCCTAGTGCCGGCCTCCTTCCCCTCCCTCCTTTATATACGTGGGAGGGGGGCGCCTAGAACACACATCAATTGTTCCAAGCCATGTGTGGCGCCCCCCTCCATAGTTTACGCCTCCGGTCATATTCATGTAGTGCTTAGGCGAAGCCTTGCGCGGATCACTTCACCATCACTGTCATCACGCCGTCGTGCTGACAAAACTCTCCCTCGACACTTTGCTGGATTAAGAGTTCGAGGGACGTCATCGAGCTGAACGTGTGTAGAACTCAGAGGTGCCGTACGTTCGGTGCTTGATCGGTCAGAACGAGAAAAAGTTCGACTACATCAACCGCGTTGTCAAACGCTTCCGCTTTCGATCTATAAGGGTACGTGGACACATTCTTCCCCTCTTATTGCTATGCATCTCCTGATTTGATATTACACTATAGATTGGATGACCAAAATGCCACTCTTGCCAAAAACCAATTCAAATTATATGCTTACATTTTCTTCTCTGTTCGTCCTGCAGCGGACTGACTCCCCATGCCTCATCCACCTGCCGCACTGTATTGTGCTGCTGGTGCTCCTCCTTTCCCCACACTCCGGTAGCGTCGCCAAGTTGCTGCTGCGCCTGTGTGTGTGCCGGATGTGGCGCGCGGAGGGTCACGTTGACGGTCCGAGCTCGGGGACGGTGGTGGTTGTCCATGGTGAGCTCTGCGAGGGTGCGCCAGACTGGGAGCGAGCACGGACAACGGCATCTTTCTTCGTGTACGCATCAGTAGCAGCAGCAGCACGCCCAGGTGCTAGAGCACGAACGCACACAACACACGCAGAGAGCACGCACTCACGCCGAGGTGCTAGAGCATGCACGCACACAATGCACGCAGAGCACTCACACACATGCACGCCCAGGCACACGCACGCATGGCACACATCACGCACAGCCAGGTGCTAGAGCATGCACGCACACAAGCACGCCCGGGCACACATCAGCCGTCCGTCTGGCTCGAGCGCGACATGCCTGTTCATGGAGGCCGGCCAGTGGTCGCCGCTGTCCACGACGGAGTGAGTCATTGGAGTGGATCTGTGCGTCACCGGCAGCCGCTGCTCGCCCCGTGCGACACATACGACCGATGCTCCTGCCTGGCTAGCCTTCCGCCTCCAAGGCGAGAGCGTTCCTCGCCATGTCGGCCATGCTTCTCGCCGATGCCATGTGCGTTGCCACTGCTAGCTTCGCGCAACGCCGTCCCGAGCGGGGGTACAGGAAGGGTCTGCGCCACAAGATAGCGAGTGAGGAGCAGATATGTCGTGGTGGGAGAGAATGAGAGAGAGCCGTGCAATTCGGGGGTATTTTCGTCATCTCATGGTAGGCCCATCTTATCAGGGGCAAATCCTCAAGTTTTTGGCAAAGTTGTGGCAAATCATTAATGTCAATAAGAAGGAGGACAAATCGTCAAAGTGCAGGAAAAGGTATGGCAAATCCTCAAATTTCCCTTGTTAGAAACCTGTTTCTTGTGTAATCTATGTGACTGGTACTGTTCAAGATCAGTATCATGTAGATTTTCTGTTAGCTTGAGAGTTTTCCTGTTGGAAACAAAGCAGCCCAGGTCTTCCTTCAAATATGCATACAAAGTGTGATTTTGTTAGTCTGAACTAACTATGCAAATTTATGCATATATAAGAACGTTTTCCTGTACATTGTCACTCTGATTATACATGAGAGCAAATGAAATGCTACTGCACTCCACTCAGTTTGAATTTTTCCTGAAATCCCAAATTTAGAAAAGAAGTCTGTACTGGTCACTTTGTCAAAAACAAACAAAATTATGTTTTTACAAAAAAGTCAGGACAATTGTTGGAAAATTTTGCATTGCTAGCATGGCAATGAACGCATTTTGTTCATCCTAAAACATGGCAATTGTCAAAAAAGATAACAACCGTCAAATGACAATTTTACATAATTTGTAATTTAGGATGTTGCGTTCTATAAAACATGACAAAATTTGGAAATTTTGTAATGATCACATGACATGGCTTGGCCTGTAGTTCTCTCCTAAGGAAAGGGCGCTCTTCTTCTCCTCCACCACAATGGCCATTGGAAACGGTTTAACTGCACTTTTCTCAGAGGACCGTTGGATCAATGGACAATCTATCGATGAGATCGCCCCAGCCCTGTACATTGCATCCCCAAGCGCTGCCGCAAGATTCGGACCGTCGCTGAAGGTATACACGGCCATAACTGGGCGCAAGACATTCATGGAACAATGGGCATCAATGAGATTGGCCAATACGTGCAAGTCCGACAGGCGGTCGAACACTTCTTACTGTCGGATGTCCCCGGCCAACTTGTTTCGAAGTGGACTGCCTCCGTCACCTACATTGCCCGCTCCTGCTACCTCGCCACATTCGAGAAATCCACAACTTGCTTCTCCTGGAAGCTCATCTGGAAGAGCTGGGCGCCGCCATGTGTGAATTTTTTGAAGGAAATATGCCCTAGAGGCAATAATAAAGTTATTATTTATTTCCTCATATCATGATAAATGTTTATTATTCATGCTAGAATTGTATTAACCGTAAACATAATACATGTGTGAATACATAGACAAACATAGTGTCACTAGTATGCCTCTACTTGACTAGCTTGTTGATCAAAGATGGTTGAGTTTCCTATCCATAGACATGAGTTGTCATTTTATTAACGGGATCACATCATTAGGAGAATGATGTGATTGACTTGACCCATTCCGTTAGCTTAGCACTTGATCGTTTAGTTTACTGGTATAGCTTTCTTCATGACTTATACATGTTCCTATGACTATGAGATTATGCAACTCCCGATTACCGGAGGAACACTTTGTGTGCTACCAAACGTCACAACATAACTGAGTGATTATAAAGGTGCTCTATAGGTGTCTCCGATGGTAATTGTTGAGTTGGCATATATCGAGATTAGGATTTGTCACTCTGATTGTCGGAGAGGTATCTCTGGGCCCTCTCGGTAATGCACATCACTATAAGCCTTGCAAGCAATGTGACTAATGAGTTAGTTGCGGGATGATGCATTACAGAACGAGTAAAGAGACTTGTCGGTAACGAGATTGAGCTAGGTATTGAGATACCGACGATCAAATCTCGGGCAAGTAACATACCGATGACAAAGGCTACAATGTATGTTGTTATGCGGTTTGACCGATAAAGATCTTCGTAGAATATGTAGGAACCAATATGAGCATCCAGGTTCCGCTATTGGTTATTGACCGGAGACGTGTCTCGGTCATGTCTACATAGTTCTCGAACCCGTAGGGTTCGCACGCTTAAAGTTCGGTGACGATCAGTATTATGAGTTTTTGTGTTTTGATGTACCGAAGGTAGTTCGGAGTCCCGGATATGATCACGGACATGACGAGGAGTCTCGAAATGGTCGAAACATAAAGATCGATATATTGGACGACTATATTCGGACACCGGAAGTGTTCCGGGTGGTTTCGGAGAAAACCGGAGTGCCGGAGGGTTACCGGAGCCCCCCCCCCCCAGAGAAATAGTGGGCCTTACGGGCCTTAGTGGAGAGAGAGGGCTGGCCTAGGGCAGGCCGTGCGCCCCTCCCCCTCTGGTCCAAATTGGACTAGGAGAGGGGGGCGGCGCCCCCCTTTCCTTCTCCCTCTCCCCCTTCCTTTCCCCCTCCTAGTAGGAGTAGGAAAGAGGGGAGTCCTACTCCTACTAGGAGGAGGACTCCTCCTCCTGGCGCGCCTATAGGGGCCGGCCGGCCTCCCCCCTTGCTCCTTTATATACGGGGGCTGGGGGGCACCTCTAGACACACAAGTTGACCTGTTGATCTCTCCCAGCCGTGTGCGGTTCCCCCCTCCACCATATTCCACCTCGGTAAATATCGTAGTGGTGCTTAGGCGAAGCCCTGCGTCGGTAGCATCATCAACACCGTCATCACGCCGTCGTGCTGACGGAACTCTCCCGCAAAGCTCTGCTGGATCGGAGTTCGTGGGACGTCATCGAGTAGAACGTGTGCTGAACTCGGAGGTGCCATACGTTCAGTACTTGGATCGGTCGGATCGTGAAGACGTATGACTACGTCAACCGCGTGGTGCTAACACTTCCGCTTTTGATCTACGAGGGTACGTGGACACACTCTCCCCTCTCTTTGCTATGCATCACCATGATCTTGCGTGTGCGTAGGAAAATTTTGAAATTACTACGTTCCCCAACAGTGGTATCAGAGCCAGGTTTATCCGTAGATGTTATATGCACGAGTAGAACACAAGTGAGTTGTGGGCGATACAAGTCATACTGCTTACCAGCATGTCATACTTTGGTTCGGCGGTATTGTTGAATGAAGCGGCCCGGACCGACATTCCGCGTACGCTTACGCGAGACTGGTTCTACCGACGTGCTTTGCACATAGGTGGCTGGCGGGTGCCAGTTTCTTCATCTTTAGTTGAACCAAGTGTGGCTACGCCCGGTCCTTGTGAAGGTTAAAACAACTCTAACTTTACGAAATATCGTTGTGGTTTTGATGCGTAGGTAAGAACGGTTCTTACTCAGCCTGTAGCAGCCACGTAAAACTTGCAACAACAAAGTAGAGGACGTCTAACTTGTTTTTGCAGGGCATGTTGTGATGTGATATGGTCAAGACATGATGCTATATTTTATTGTATGAGATGATCATGTTTTGTAACGGAGTTATCGGCAACTGGCAGGAGCCATATGGTTGTCGCTTTATTGTATGCAATGCAATCGCCCTGTAATTGCTTTACTTTATCACTAAGCGGTAGCGATAGTCGTAGAAGCAATAGTTGGCGAGACGACAACGATGCTATGATGGAGATCAAGGTGTCGCGCCGGTGACGATGGTGATCATGACGGTGCTTTGGAGATGGAGATCAAAGGCACAAGATGATGACGGCCATATCATATCACTTATATTGATTGCATGTGATGTTTATCCTTTATGCATCTTATTCTGCTTTGATTGACGGTAGCATTATAAGATGATCTCTCATTAAATTTCAGGGTAAAAGTGTTCTCCCTGAGTATGCACCGTTGCCAAAGTTCGTCGTGCCGAGACACCACGTGATGATCGGGTGTGATAAGCTCAACGTTCATCTACAACGGGTGTAAGACAGTTTTGCACACGCAGAATACTCAGGTTAAACTTGACGAGCCTAGCATATGCAGATATGGCCTCGGAACATTGAGATCGAAAGGTCGAGCGTGAATCATATAGTAGATATGATCAACATAGTGATGTTCACCATTGAAAACTACTCCATCTCACGTGATGATCGGTTATGGTTTAGTTGATATGGATCACGTGATAACTTAGATGATTAGAGGGATGTCTATCTAAGTGGGAGTTCTTAAGTAATATGATTAATCGAACTTAAATTTATCATGAACTTAGTACCTGATAGTATTTTGCTTGTCTATGTTGTTCTAGATAGATGGCCCGTGCTGTTGTTCCGTTGAATTTTAATGCGTTCCTTGAGAAAGCAAAGTTGAAGATGATGGTAGCAATTACATGGACTGGGTCCATAACTTGAGGATTATCCTCATTGCTGCACAGAAGAATTACGTCCTGGAAGCACCACTAGGTGCCAGGCCTGCTGCAGATGCAACTGACGACGTTAAGAACGTCTGGCAGAGCAAAGCTGATGACTACTCGATAGTTCAGTGTGCCATGCTTTTCAGCTTAGAACCGGGACTTCAACGACGTTTTGAACGTCATGGAGCATATGAGATGTTCCAGGAGTTGAAGTTAATATTTCAAGCAAATGCCCGGATTGAGAGATATGAAGTCTCCAATAAGTTCTACAGCTGCTAGATGGAGGAGAATAGTTCTGTCAGTGAACATATACTCAAAATGTCTGGGTATAACAATCACTTGATTCAACTGGGAGTTAATCTTCCGGATGATAGTGTCATTGACAGAATTCTTCAATCACTGCCACCAAGCTACAAGAGCTTTGTGATGAACTATAATATGCAAGGGATGGATAAGACAATTCCCGAGCTCTTCGCGATGCTAAAAGCTGCGGAGGTAGAAATCAAGAAGGAGCATCAAGTGTTGATGGTCAACAAGACCACCAGTTTCAAGAAAAAGGGTAAAGGGAAGAAGAAGGGGAACTTCAAGAAGAACGGCAAACAAGTTGCTGCTCAGGAGAAGAAACCCAAGTCTGGACCTAAGCCTGATACTGAGTGCTTCTACTGCAAACAGACTGGTCACTGGAAGCAGAACTGCCCCAAGTATTTGGCGGATAAGAAGGATCGCAAGGTGAACAAAGGTATATGTGATATACATGTTATTGATGTGTACCTTACTAGAGCTCGTAGTAGCACCTGGGTATTTGATACTGGTTCTGTTGCTAATATTTGCAACTCGAAACAGGGACTACGGACTGAGCGAAGATTGGCTAAGGACGAGGTGACGATGCGCGTGGGAAATGGTTCCAAAGTCGATGTGATCACCATCGGCACGCTACCTCTACATCTACCTTCGGGATTAGTTTTAGACCTGAATAATTGTTATTTGGTGCCAGCGTTAAGCATGAACATTATATCTGGATCTTGTTTGATGCGAGACGGTTATTCATTTAAATCTGAGAATAATGGTTGTTCTATTTATATGAGTAATATCTTTTATGGTCATGCACCCCTTGAAGGAAATATGCCCTAGAGGCCATAATAAAGTTATTATTTATTCCTCATATCATGATAAATGTTTATTATTCATGCTAGAATTGTATTAACCGGAAACATAATACATGTGTGAATACATAGACAAACATAGTGTCACTAGTATGCCTCTACTTGACTAGCTCGTTAATCGAAGATGGCTAAGTTTCCTAGCCATGGACATGAGTTGTCATTTGATTAACGGGATCACATTATTAGGAGAATGATGTGATTGACTTGACCCATTCCGTTAGCTTAGCACTTGATCGTTTAGTATTCTGTTATTGCTTTCTTCATGACTCATACATGTTCCTATGACTATGAGATTATGCAACTCCCGTTTACCGGAGGAACACTTTGTGTGCTACCAAACGTCACAACGTAACTGGGTGATTATAAAGATGCTCCACAGGTGTCTCCAGAGGTACTTGTTGGGTTGGCGTATTTCGAGATTAGGATTTGTCACTCTGATTGTCGGAGAGTTATCTCTGGGCCCTCTCGGTAATGCACATCACTATAAGCCTTGCAAGCAATGTGACTAATGAGTTAGTTGCCGGATGATGTATTACGGAACGAGTAAAGAGACTTGCCGGTAACGAGATTGAACTAGGTATTGAGATACCGACGATCGAATCCCGGGCAAGTAACATACCGATGACAAAGGGAACAACGTATGTTGTTATGCGGTTTGACCGATAAAGATCTTCGTAGAATATGTGGGAGCCAATATGAGCATCCAGGTTCCGCTGTTGGTTATTGACCGGAGACGTGTCTCGGTCATGTCTACATAGTTCTCGAACCCGTAGGGTCCGCACGCTTAAAGTTCGATGACGGTTATATTATGAGTTTATGTGTTTTGATGTACCGAAGGTAGTTCGGTGTCCCGGATGTGATCACGAACAGGACGAGGAGTCTCGAAATGGTCAAGACATAAAGATCGATATATTGGACGACTATGTTCGGACACCGGAAAGGTTTCGGACATTTATCGGAGTACCGGGGGTTACCGGAACCCCCCCCCCCCCCGGAAGCTATTGGGCCTTATGGGCCTTAGTGGAAAGGAGAGAGGGAGGCCAGGAGGTGGCGCGCAGCCCCCCTTGCCCCAATCCGAATAGGACAAGGGAAGGGGGCGGCGGCCCCCCTTCCTTCTCTCCACCTCCTCCTTCCCCTTCTCCTACTTGGAATAGGAAAGGGGGGGCCAAACCTACTTGGAGTAGGATTGCCCCCCCTTGGGCGCGCCTCTCCCCTTGGCCGGCCCTCTCCTCCTTCCCCCCTTTATATACGGAGGAGGGGGCACCCCATAGACACAACAATTGATCTCTTGATCTCTTAGCCGTGTGCGGTGCCCCCTCCACCATATTCCACCTCGATCATATCGTAGTGGTGCTTAGGCGAAGCCCTGCGTCGGTACCATCATCATCACCGTCATCACGCCGTCGTGCTGACGGAACTCTCCCGCAAAGCTCTGCTGGATCGGAGTTCGTGGGACGTCATCGATCTGAACGTATGCTGAACTCAGAGGTGCCATGCGTTCGGTACTTGGATCGGTCGGATCGTGAAAACGTACGACTACATCAACCGCGTTGTGCTAACGCTTCCGCTTTCGGTCTACAAGGGTACGTGGACACACTCTCCCCTCTCGTTGCTATGCATCACCATGATCCTGTGTGTGCGTAGGAAATTTTTTGAAATTACTACGTTCCCCAACAGTGGCATCAGAGCCTGATTTTATGTGTAGATGTTATATGCACGAGTAGAACACAAGTGAGTTATGGGCGATACAAGTCATACTGCTTACCAGCATGTCAAACTTTGGTTCGGCCGTATTGTTGGATGAAGCGGCCCGGACCGACATTACGCTTACGCTTACGCGAGACTGGTTCTACTGACGTGCTTTGCACACAAGTGGCTAGCGGGTGTCAGTTTCTCCAACTTTAGTTGAACCGAGTGTGGCTACGGCCGGTCCTTGTGAAGGTTAAAACAACACTAACTTGATGAACTAGCGTTGTGGTTTTGATGCGTAGGTAAGAACGGTTCTTGCTCAGCCCATAGCAGCCACATAAAACTTGCAACAACAAAGTAGAGGACGTCTAACTTGTTTTTGCAGGGCATGTTGTGATGTGATATGGTCAAGGCATGATTCTATATTTTATTTTATGAGATGATCATGTTTTGTAACCGAGTTATCGGCAACTGGCAGGAGCCATATGATTGTCGCTTTATTGTATGCAATGCAATCGCCCTGTAATTGCTTTACTTTATCACTAAGCGGTAGCGATAGTCGTAGAAGCAATAGTTGGCGAGACGACAGCGATGCTACGATGGAGATCAAGGTGTTGCGCCGGTGACGATGGTGATCATGACGGTGCTTCGGAGATGGAGATCACAAGCACAAGATGATAATGGCCATATTTATATTGATTGCATATAATGTTTATCTTTTATGCATCTTATTTTGCTTTGATTGACAGTAGCATTATAAGATGATCTCTCACTAAATTTCAAGATAAAAGTGTTCTCCCTGAGTATGCACCGTTGCCAAAGTTCGTCGTGCCCAAACACCACGTGATGATCGGGTGTGATAAGCTCTACGTCCATCTACAACGGGTGCAAGCCAGTTTTACACACGCAGAATACTCGGGTTAAACTTGACGAGCCTAGCATATGCAGATATGGCCTCGGAACACTGAGACCGAAAGGTCGAGCGTGAATCATATAGTAGACTAGATCATTGAAGGCGCGCGTTGCCGCGCCCATCTATTTGGAAGGTTGTATAGTACAATTTTATAGAATTTTCTAGAACCGAAAGAAGGCATTGCAAATTTTGGTACAACCAAAATAAGTTTCCCGCAAAAAAATCATTGAGGGGTGCGCGCATAGTGAATTACATTCCAGCATTAATCTAAGTAGAAGAAAAGAAACTTAATATATACCAAGCACCAAGTGAGCTTCATACCCAGCATTCATCTTTACAGCCAACTACTGAAGTCACTTCAACATGATATTCTTTATGAAATAAAATGAGTCTGAGTAGGAAATTATGAATCTGAATGGGATAATATATGTGAAATATACACCTATATAACTATCCACATGAGCTTGTGATAAATTCAAGAAAGCATTCCCATTAATACTATTTGGTGGTAATATTTTTGTAGCATGTCAAACATGAAAATAGAGAAGAGGAAAACGCAGGATGCGCACAGTGCAAAAGTATAATACGAGAGACCTTTATTATGAAAGATGTAGCAGCTGCTCACCCGTAAAAAACAGAAAAAGGCTGATAATAGGGCAACTATCCAGATTCACCACAGTAACAGAAATAGAGACACGGGATCATAATGTAGCAAAGAACAGAAACATCACTTTAGAGGATAAATAAGGGTGATTGTAGAGATGCAAGTCTTGGATAATTCAGTTCAGACAGGAGCAATGGTTCTCTGAAAACACAACACAGATAAGCCGGAATTGGCAAACACAAAGTCTTATCATGTAACCTCGGTGATAGTTGTCGCAGGCAGACGACATAAGTAAAACGTCCAAAAAGGGTGGTCACAATCATAACATCTCCATTTATTTAATAGCTCCCAAAGTAGATGAGCCAATCTTTGCTCAGGGAGATGAAGTTTCTTTTTCGAAGAAGAGGTCTTGATTGTGTCAGTTGCAGAACTGTAAATCGTGAAGATAGGTGTTAATATATATGTAAATTAAAAAATAGAATCTTGAACAGGGAGTTTAGTATAATAATGTGGCTATTTACCCTTTTGCCTTTTTCTTGTTTGTGCTACTGGAAGCATTATTGACAAGTGCAATTTGGATCTTCCGGTGTCCGTTGGCTGGCTGGCAGTGGCGTTTTTTGCCCATAAATTTTTGAGGTATGTTGGTGCAGTGAAGAAATAAAGTACTTTATAATTTGAGAAAGGACTATACTGGTGTACTAAGTACGTGACCATGTGCACGAGAGATCAACATAATCTCAATTCTGTTGGTGCTAGCTAGTGTTCACCTGTCATTGGAAAAGTTTCAGAGATCACAAATATAGTTACTTTTAGTTATAACTTGTCGCCGACAATTATGATAATGACTCTGTAGTCGGTAATCTGAGACATGATTATATACACTAAGTTACATGCGATTCAGCTAATATAGTGAGAGTTTAGAGGATAATGACTATAGTCGGTAATCTGAGACATGATTATATACACTAAGTACATGTGATTCAGCTATTATAGTGAGAGTTCAGAGGATAATAGATAGTCTTGTGACTCTTATGAAAGTTAGAAGATAATAGATGGCCTCGTAATTTAGATGAGAAAGCGTACTCGGTATCTGTTATCTGGAGGTTACTTTTGTCAGAATCCTGGGCTCGAGCAGGCAGTCAAACCTTAAAAGAGATCTGAAATCACTGAAACTATTCTGACATCTGCACATTGAAACATGAGCATGATAATGGATCAGAAAGATAATAAAGCAGCAAAGTGGAGGGAACAAAGGAATAATTGTGCATGCACTAAAGTAGATTTTCCTTCCCTATCTGTCTTTCCAACCTTAGAGGGTAGAGGTATAAAATTGGTGAGTGAACATGCATAATCAGGATAATTGATAGGGATATAACGCTGCGCCTAAACCTTCGACCATGGAGTTATTTTCATGGAACTTGCTTCCACGGCCTTATACATGTTCTTTGCTAATTTCACAAAGGACTCGTTGATAAGGAAAACATTGCCCTCCTTGAGTTTTCCCTGAATATTTTTTGCATTCATCACACTTACCTCTTCATACATATTGTTTCGATAGAAGATCAGTATAAAACACAAGGACGTTATATTAATAAGTTTTTAGTAGGCATGTTCATCAACAAAGACAATGTCAAGATGCATTCAATGCCTTCTAGGGATATCATACAAGAGCTACATGTGAAAGCGCAGTGACACGCCAAGGGATGGCTTCAGATCTTCTGATAGATGCAAATTGGCCTGAAAACCAACTCACTAAATTCTCTTACTTCTTCCTGTTGGGGAGTAAATCAGAATTGGTTATATTTCCACAAAGATGAGTTACCTGTGCAGAAGCCATAGATGATCGTGAGCTGCCCAAGTAGAAAAATTGTGAGTACAGTCTCCATGAACTGCCCAAATCAATCAACCACAGCAAGCATGAAACACCTATATGTCCAGTTCTTGGAATGAGACAAAATCAGAACAATTCAATTGCTTGCTGGGAGAATGAATCATACATTCATAGGTGAACTGAAAAATATATATTAAGGGCGTCTAAATACTCCTCACTAAGAGGCAATTTTACATGGCCATTGGCATCACGCAATGGCCCTGATTGTACTAATTTCTTCTGTCTTCCGAATTTAATGCGGTCGAAACAATTTTCATTTGAATGTTGCGGAGGGTACTTAGGGAAAAAGTTGTCCACAGAATTGGAGTTTGCTCGTTTGTTAGTACAGGCAGAAGAAGTTGAGGCTTCAGCTCCTTATACGACGGAATGGTTACGTTTTTTGCGCATTGTAATACTACTTTTCTAACACACCTGTTCCATATCCCAGAGGAACATATTATGTAAAAGGATTTGCAGCATAGTATTAAATTTGATAGCAAAAGCTGAAAGGAGTAATTACCTGTCCAAAAGCCATTTCAGATGATGAACGACTGAGCACAACAATGGACAATAGGAACCTGCAGAATCTGCCCAAATCAATTGTCAACACGTAGCATGAACCATCACCTGCACATATTTTTGTTGGGAGAGGATATGAGTATCTTTTTTTGAGACGACCCGAGGACATTGATGCAATTTGCAGGTAGCATACCTGAGCATGTCGCCGAAGAAGATGTTGCTGCTGGAGTAAGATGTGCATAGACAGCCAGGGAGGGAAGCATTATATAGTACCTGCAAGGTTTGCGACTTTACCAGGCATTAAGCAAATGAATGAATGAATGATAATAGGCCATAATCGCGAGCTTGAAGGGGACAGAGCAGTTTCCAGTAGAACAATGCCATGATTGTGAGCTTGAAGGAGAGGATCGAGCAGTTTCCAGCAGAACAATGCCATCATTGCGAGCTTGAAGGAGAGGAGAGAAGTTACCAGTACAGGAGACGTCTCTCCCTCTCTGCCACGCGCTGGATTGGATCGGCTCGACCTGGATCGGGTCGCGGATGGACTCGTCTTCACCTGGATCCCGCTCCTCCGGTCGCTGGGATCGACCGGATGGACTCGATCCCATCCCTGAACTCAGGTGGACGGACGCACCCGGCGGTCTTCGATGGATGGAACCGGCCGCCACACTCTGATTCCAGATCGATGCGCTGTCGTTCCCCTCACCTCGATCGGGACTTGATTAGGGTTCGCTCGGTTGGGCTCGCGAGTAAAGCCGACGCGGTCGTTGTCCCTCCTTAGAATGGGCTGCCGTCTCGCCAAAGGCCCAATGCATCATAGGCGTCGGTTTCGGCCCGTGGAGCAGCAGCCCACAGGACAGCCGGGTCCAGTTAACACAGACTGCGGAATAGATCGTCACAGCCACGAAATCGGACGGCCAGGAAGTCCCAGATCGGAAAAACGGACGGCCGAACACGCAAATCGCTGAGAAGGCTCGGTTTAGGTGCGGTTATACTGTCCTTAATACGATCAATATAGTGATGTTCACCATTGAAAACTACTCCATTTCACGTGATGATCGGTTATGGTTTATTTGATTTGGATCACATGATCACTTATATGATTAGAGGGATGTCTATCTAAGTGGGAGTTCTTAAGTAATATGATTAATTGAACTTGAATTTATCATGAACTTAGCCCTGGTAGTATTAGCATATCTATGTTGTAGATCAATAGCTCGCGTTTAACTCCCCTGTTTTAATTATGATATGTTCCTAGAGAAAAACTATGTTGAAAGATGTTAGTAGCAATGATGCGGACTTGGTCCGTGATCTGAGGTTTATCCCCATTGCTGCACAGAAGAATTATGTCCTTGATGCACCGCTAGGTGACAGACCTATTGCAGGAACAGATGCAGACGTTATAAACGTTTGGCTAGCTCAATATGATGACTACTTGATAGTTTAGTGCACCATGCTTAACGGCTTAGAATCGGGACTTCAAAGACGTTTTGAACGTCATGGACCATATGAGATGTTTCAGGAGTTAAAGTTAATATTTCAAGCAAATACCTGAGTTGAGAGATATGAAGCCTCCAACAAGTTCTATAGCTAAAAGATGGAGGAGAATAGCTCAAGCAGTGAGCATGTGCTCAGATTGTCTGGGTACTACAATCGCTTGAATCAAGTGGGAGTTAATCTTCCAGATAAAATAGTGATTGACAGAATTCTCTAGTCACCATCACCAAGTTAGTAGAACTTTGTGATGAACTATAGTATGCAAGGGATGACGAAAACGATTCCCAAGCTTTTCATGATGATGAAATCGATGAAGGTAGAAATCAAGAAAGAGCATCAAGTGTTGATGGTTGACAAGACCACTAGTTTTAAGGAAAAGGGCAAAGGGAAGAACGGGAACTTCAAGAAGAACGGCAAGCAAGTTGCTGCTCAAGTGAAGAAGCCCAAGTTTGGACGTAAGCCTGAGACTAAGTGCTTCTACTACAAAGGGACTGGTCACTGGAAGCGGAACTGCCCCAAGTATTTGGCGCATAAGAAGGATAGCAAAGTGAACAAAGGTATATTTGATATACATGTTATTGATGTGTACCTTACTAGTGTTTATAGCAACCCCTTAGTATTTGATACTAGTTCAGTTGCTAAGATTAGTAACTCGAAACGGGAGTTGCAGAATGAACAGAAACTAGTTAAGGGCGAGGTGACGATGTGTGTTGGAAGTAGTTCCAAGATTGATATGATCATCATCGCACACTCCCTATACTTTCGGGATTAGTGTTGAACCTAAATAAATGTTATTTGGTGTTTGCGTTGAGCATGAATATGATCTGATCATGTTTATTGCAAAACGGTTATTCATTTAAATTAGAGAATAATTGTTGTTCTGTTTACATGAATAAAACCTTCTATGGTCATACACCCAATGAAAATGGTTTGTTGGATCTTGATCGTAGTGATACACATATTCATAATATTGAAGCCAAAAGATGCAGAGTTGATAATGATAGTGCAACTTATTTGTGGCACTGCCGTTTGGGTCATATTGGTGTAAAGCGCATGAAGAAACTCCATACTGATGGACTTTTGGAATCACTTGATTATGAATCACTTGGTACTTGCGAACCATGCCTCATGGGCAAGATGACTAAAACGCTGTTCTCCGGAACTATGGAGTGAGCAACTGATTTGTTGGAAATCATACATACTGATGTATGTGATCCAATGAATGTTGAGGCTCGCGGCAAGTATCGTTATTTTCTGACTTTCACGGATAATTTGAGCAGATATGGGTATATCTACTTGATGAAACATAAGTCTGGAACATTTGAAAAGTTCAAAGAATTTCAGAGTGACGTGGAAAATCATCGTAACAAGAAAATAAAGTTTCTACGATCTGATCATGGAGAAGAATATTTGAGTTACGAGTTTGGTCTTCATTTGAAACAATGCGGAATAGTTTCGCAACTCACGCCACCCGGAACACCACAGCGTAATGGTGTGTACGAACATCGTAACCATACTTTATTGGATATGGTGCAATCTATGATGTCTCTTACCGATTTACCACTATCGTTTTGGGGTTATGCATTAGAGACAGCTGCATTCACAATTAATAGGGCACCATCTAAATCCGTTGAGATGACACCATATGAACTGTGGTTTGGCAAGAAACCCAAGTTGTCGTTTCTTAAAGTTTGGGGTTGTGATGCTTATGTGAAAAAGTTTCAACCTGATAAGCTCGAACCCAAATCGGAGAAGTGCGTCTTCATAGGATACCCAAAAAGAAAATATTGGGTACACCTTCTATCACAGATCCGAAAGGCAAGACATTTGTTGCTAAATTTGGATCCTTTCTAGAGAAGGAGTTTCTCTCGAAAGAAGTGAGTGAGAGGAAAGTAGAACTTGATGAGGTAATTGTACCTTCTCTCGAATTAAAAAGTAGCTCATCACTGAAATCAGTTCCAGTGATGCCTACACGAATTAGTGAGGAAGTTAATGATGATGATCATGAAACTTCAGATCAAGTTTCTACCAATACTCGTAGGTCAACCAGAGTAAGATCCGCACCAGAGTGGTACGGTAATCCTGTTCTGGAAGTCATGTTACTAGACCATGACGAACCTGCGAACTATGAGGAAGCGATGATGAGCCCAGATTCCGCGAAATGGTTTGAGGCCATGAAATCTGAGATAGGATCCATGTATGAGAACAAAGTATGGACTTTGGTTGACTTGCCCGATGATCGGCAAGCCATAGAAAATAAATGGATCTTCAAGAGGAAGACGGACGCTGATAGTAGTGTTACTATCTACAAAGCTAGACTTGTTGAAAAGGTTTTGACAAAGTTCAAGGTGTTGACTACGATGAGATTTTTCTCACTCGTAGCGATGCTTAAGTCTGTCCGAATCATGTTAGAAAATTGCCACATTTTATGAAATCTGGAAAATGGATATCAAAACTACATTCCTTAATGGATTTCTTAAAGAAGAGTTGTATATGATGCAACCAGAAGGTTTTGTCGATCCTAAAGGTGCTAACAAAATATGTAAGCTCCAGCGATCCATCTATGGACTGGTGCAAGCATCTCGGAGTAGGAATATACGCTTTGATGAGTTGATCAAAACATATAGTTTTATACAGACTTACGGTGAAGCCTGTATTTACAAGAAAGTGAGTGGGAGCACTACAACATTTCTGATAAGTATATGTGAATGACATATTAATGATCGGAAATAATGTAGAATTTTCTGGAAAGCATAAAGGAGTGTTTGAAAGAAGTTTTTTCAAAGAAAGACCTCGGTGAAGCTGCTTACATATTGAGCATAAAGATCTATAGAGATAGATCAAGATGCTTGATAAGTTTTTTCAATGAGTACATACCTTGACAAGTTTTTGAAGTAGTTCAAAATGGAATAGTCAAAGAAGGAGTTCTTGCCTGTGTAGCAAGGTGTGAAGTTGAGTAAGACTCAAAGCCCGACCACGGGAGAAGATAGAAAGAGAATGAAAGTCATTCGCTATGCCTCAGCCATAGGTTCTATAAAGTATGCCATATTGTGTACTAGATCTATTGTAAACCCTAGACTGAGTTTGGCAAGGGAGTACAATAGTGATCTAGGAGTAGATCACTCGACGGCGGTCAAAATTATCCTTAGTGAAATAAGGATATGTTTCTCGATTATGGAGGTGACAAAAGGTTCGTCGTAAAGAGTTACGTCGATGCAAGCTTTGACATCGATCTGGATGACTCTAAGTCTCGATCTAGATACATATTGAAAGTGGGAACTATTAGCTAGAGTAGCTCCGTGCAGAGCATTGTAAACATAGAAATTTGCAAAATACTTACGGATCTGAATGTGACAGATCCGTTGACTAAAATTATCTCACAAGCAAAACAAGATCACACCTTAGTACTCTTTGGGTGTTAATCACATAGCGATGTGAACTAGATTACTGACTCTAGTAAACCCTTTGGGTGTTGGTCACATGTCGATGTGAACTATGGGTGTTAACCACATAAAGATGTGAACCATTGATTTTAAATCACATGGCGATGTGAACTAGATTATTGACTCTAGTGCAAGTGGGAGACTGAAGGACATATGACCTAGAGGCAATAATAAAGTTATTATTTATTTCCTCATATCATGATAAATGTTTATTATTCATGCTAGAATTGTATAAACCGGAAACATAATACATGTGTGAATACATAGACAAACATAGTATCACTAGTATGCCTCTACTTGACTAGCTCGTTAATCGAAGATGGCTAAGTTTCCTAGCCATAGACATGAGTTGTCATTTGATTAACGGGATCACATTATTAGGAGGAGGATGTTGATTGACTTGACCCATTCCGTTAGCTTAGCACTTGATCGTTTAGTATTCTGCTATTGCTTTCTACATGACTTATACATGTTCCTATGACTATGAGATTATGCAACTCCCATTTACCGGAGGAACACTTTGTGTGCTACCAAAGGTCACAACGTAACTGGGTGATTATAAAGGTGCTCTACAGGTGTCTCCAAAGGTACTTGTTGGGTTGCCGTATTTCGAGATTAGGATTTGTCACTCCGATTGTCGCAGAGGTATCTCTGGGCCCTCTCGGTAATGCACATCACTATAAGCCTTGCAAGCAATGTGACTAATGAGTTAGTTGCGGGATGATGTATTACGGAACGAGTAAAGAGACTTGCCGGTAACGAGATTGAACTATGTATTGAGATACCGACGATCGAATCCCGGGCAAGTAACATACCGATGACAAAGGGAACAACGTATGTTGTTATGCGGTTTGAACGATAAAGATCTTCGTTGAATATGTGGGAGCCACTATGAGCATCCAGGTTCCGCTATTGGTTATTGACCGGAGACGTGTCTCGGTCATGTCTACATAGTTCTCGAACCCGTAGGGTCCGCACGCTTAAAGTTCGATGACGGTTATATTATGAGTTTATGTGTTTTGATGTACCGAAGGTTGTTCGGAGTCCCGGATGTGATCACCGACATGACGAGGAGTCTCGAAATGGTCGAGACATAAAGATCGATATATTGGATGACTATGTTCGGACACCGGAAAGGTTCCGGAAGGTTTCAGACATTTATCGGAGTACCGGGGGTTACCGGAACCCCCCGGAAGCTATTGGGCCTTATGGGCCTTAGTGGAAAGGAGAGAGGGAGGCCAGGAGGTGGCACGTGGCCCCCCTTGCCCCAATCCGAATAGGACAAGGGAAGGGGGCGGCGGCCCCCCTTCTCCTTCCTTCTCTCCACCTCCTCCTTCCCCTTCTCCTACTTGGAATAGGAAAGGGGGGGCAAACCTACTTGGAGTAGGATTGCCCCCCTTGGGCGCGCCTCTCCCCTTGGCCGGCCCTCTCCTCCCCCCCTTTATATACGGAGGAGGGGGGCACCCCATAGACATAACAATTGATCTCTTGATCTCTTAGCCGTGTGCGGTGCCCCCCTCCACCATATTTCACCTCGATCATATCGTAGCGGTGCTTAGGCGAAGCCCTGCATCGGTAGCATCATCATCACCGTCATCAGGCCGTCGTGCTGACGGAACTCTCCCTCAAAGCTCTACTGGATCGGAGTTCGTGGAAAGTCATCGAGCTGAACGTGTGCTGAACTCGGAGGTGCCGTGCGTTCAGTACTTGCATCGGTCGGATCGTGAAGACGTACGACTACATCAACCGCGTTGTGCTAACGCTTCCGCTTTCGGTCTACGAGGGTACGTGGACACACTCTCCCCTCTCGTTGCTATGCATCACCATGATCCTGTGTGTGTGTAGGATTTTTTTGAAATTACTACGTTCCCCAACACCCTTGAAGAGTGGTCTATTTGTATTGAATCTCGATAGTAGTGATACACATATTCATAATGTTGTAACCAAAAGATGCAGAGTTGATAATGATAGTGAAACTTATTTGTGGCACTGCCGTTTAGGTCATATTGGTGTAAAGCGCATGAAGAAACTCCATATTGCTGGACTTTTGGAATCACTTGGTACTTGCGAACCATGCCTCATGGGCAAGATGACTAAAACACCATTCTCCGGAACAATGGAGCGAGCAACAGATTTATTGGAAATCATACATACTGATGTATGTGGTCCGATGAATATTGAGGCTCGCAGCGGGTATCGTTATTTTCTCACCTTCACAGATGATTTGAGCAGATATGGGTATATCTACTTAATGAAGCATAAGTCTGAAACATTTGAAAAGTTCAAAGAATTTTAGAGTGAAGTGGAAAATCATCGTAACAAGAAAATAAAGTTTCTACGATCTGATCATGGAGGAGAATATTTGAGTTACGAGTTTGGTCTACATTTGAAACAATGCGGAATAGTTTTGCAACTCACGCCACCCGGAACACCACAGCGTAATGGTGTGTCCGAACGTCGTAATCGTACTTTACTAGATATGGTGCGATCTATGATGTCTCTTACTGATTTACCGCTATCGTTTTAGGGTTATGCTTTAGAGACGGCTGCATTCACGTTAAATAGTGCACCATCGAAATAAGTTGAGACAACGCCTTATGAACTGTGGTTTGGCAAGAAACCAAAGTTGTCATTTCTTAAAGTTTGGGGCTGCGATGCTTATGTGAAAAAGCTTCAACCTGATAAGCTCAAACCCAAGTCGGAGAAATGTGTCTTCATAGGATACCCAAAGGAAACAGTTGGGTACACCTTCTATCACAGATCCGAAGGCAGCACATTTGTTGCTAAAAATGGATCCTTTCTAGAGAAGGAGTTTCTCTCGAAAGAAGTGAGTGGGAAGAAAGTAGAACTTTATGAGGTAACTGTACCTGCTCCCTTATTGTAAAGTAGTTTATCACAGAAACCGGTTCCTGTGACACTTACACCAATTAGTGAGGAAGCTAATGATGTTGATCATGAAACTTCAGATCAAGTTACTACCGAACCTCGTAGGTCAACCAGAGTAAGATCCGCACCAGAGTGGTACGGTAATCCTATTCTGGAAGTCATGTTACTTGACCAAGGCGAACCTACGAACTATGAAGAAGCGATGGTGAGCCCAGATTCCGCAAAATGGCTTGAGGCCATGAAATCTGAAATGGGATCCATGTATGAGAACAAAGTGTGGACTTTGGTTGACTTGCCCGATGATCGGCAAGCCATAGAGAATAAATGGATCTTCAAGAAGAAGACTGACACTGACGGTAATGTTACTGTCTACAATGCTCGACTTGTTGCGAAAGGCTTTCGACAAGTTCAAGGGGTTGACTACGACTTTCTCACCCGTAGCGATGCTTAAGTCTGTCCGAATCATGTTAGCAATTGCCGCATTTTATGATTATGAAAATGGATGTCAAAACTGCATTCCTGAATGGATTTCTGGAAGAAGAGTTGTATATGATGCAACCAGAAGGTTTTGTTGATCCAAAGGGAGCTAACAAAGTGTGCAAGCTCCAGCGATCCATTTATGGACTGGTGCAAGCCTCTCGGAGTTGGAATAAACGTTTTGATAGTGTGATCAAAGCATATGGTTTTATACAGACTTTTGGAGAAGCCTGTATTTACAAGAAAGTGAGTGGGAGCTCTGTAGCATTTCTAATATTATATGTGGACGACATATTGTTGATTGGAAATGATATAGAATTTCTGGATAGCCTAAAAGGATACTTGAATAAGAGTTTTTCAATGAAAGACCTCGGTGAAGCTGCTTATATATTGGGCATCAAGATCTATAGAGATAGATCGAGACGCTTAATTGGACTTTCACAAAGCACATACCTTGATAAAGTTTTGAAGAAGTTCAGAATGGATCAAGCAAATAAAGGGTTCTTGCCTGTGCTACAAGGTGTGAAGTTGAGTCAGACTCAATGCTCGACCACTGCAGAAGATAGAGAGAAAATGAAAGATGTTCCCTATGCTTCAGCCATAGGCTCTATCATGTATGCAATGTTGTGTACCAGACCTGATGTGTGCCTTGCTATTAATTTAGCAGGGAGGTACCAAAGTCATCCAGGAGTGGATCACCGGACAGCGGTCAAGAACATCCTGAAATACCTGAAAAGGACTAAGGATATATTTCTCGGTTATGGAGGTGACAAAGAGCTAGTCGTAAATGGTTACGTTGATGCAAGCTTTAACACTGATCCGGACAATTCTAAATCGCAAACCGGATACGTGTTTATATTGAACGGTGGAGCTGTCAGTTGGTGCAGTTCTAAACAAAGCGTCGTGGCGGGATCTACATGTGAAGCGGAGTACATAGCTGCTTCGGAAGCAGCAAATGAAGGAGTCTGGATGAAGGATTTCATATCCGATCTAGGTGTTATACCTAGTGCATCGGGTCCAATGAAAATCCTTTGTGACAATACTGGTGCAATTACCTTGGCAAAGGAATCCAGATTTCACAAGAGAACCAAGCACATCAAGAGAAGCTTCAATTCCATCCAGGATCAACTCCAGGTAGGAGACATAGAGATTTGCAAGATACATACGGATCTGAATGTTGCAGACCCATTGACTAAGCCTCTTCCACGAGCAAAACATGATCAGCACCAAGACTGCATGGGTGTTAGAATCATTAATGTGTAATCTAGATTATTGACTCTAGTGCAAGTGGGAGACTGAAGGAAATATGCCCTAGATGCAATAATAAAATTATTATTTATTTCCTCATATCATGATAAATGTTTATTATTCATGCTAGAATTGTATTAACCAGAAACATAATACATGTGTGAATACATAGACAAACATAGTGTCACTAGTATGCCTCTACTTGACTAGCTCGTTGATCAAAGATGGTTGAGTTTCCTAGCCATAGACATGAGTTGTCATTTGATTAACGGGGTCACATCATTAGGAGAATGATGTGATTGACTTGACCCATTCCGTTAGCTTAGCACTTGATCATTTAGTTTACTGCTATAGCTTTCTTCATGACTTATACATGTTCCTATGACTATGAGATTATGCAACTCCCGATTATCGGAGGAACACTTTGTGTGCTACCAAACGTCACAACGTAACTGGGTGATTATAAAGGTGCTCTATAGGTGTCTCCGATGGTAATTGTTGAGTTGGCATATATCGAGATTAGGATTTGTCACTCCGATTGTCGGAGAGGTATCTCTGGGCCCTCTTGGTAATGCACATCACTATAAGCCTTGCAAGCAATGTGACTAATGAGTTAGTTGCGGGATGATGTATTACGAAACGAGTAAAGAGACTTGCCGGTAACGAGATTGAGCTAGGTATTGAGATACCGACGATCGAATCTCGGGCAAGTAACATACCGATGACAAAGGGAACAACGTATGTTGTTATGCGGTTTGACCGATAAAGATCTTCGTAGAATATGTAGGAACCAATATGAGCATCCAGGTTCCGCTATTGGTTATTGACCGGAGACGTGTGTCGGTCATGTCTACATAGTTCTTGAACCCGTAGGGTCCGCACGCTTAAAGTTCGGTGACGATCGGTATTATGAGTTTTTGTGTTTTGATGTACCGAATGTAGTTCGGAGTCCCGGATATGATCACGGACATGACGAGGAGTCTCAAAATGGTCGAGACGTAAAGATCGATATATTGGACGACTATATTCGGACACCGGAAGTGTTCCGGGTGGTTTCGGAGAAAACCGGAGTGCCGAAGGGTTACCGGAACCCCCCGGGAGAAATAGTGGGCCTTATGGGCCTTAGTGGAGAAAGAGAGGGCTGGCCTAGGGCAGGCCGCGCGCCCCTCCCCCTCTGGTCCGAATTGGACTAGGAGAGGGGGGCGGCGCCCCCTTTCCTTCTCCCTCTCCCCCTTCCTTTCCCCCTCCTAGTAGGAGTAGGAAAGAGGGGAGTCCTACTCCTACTAGGAGGAGGAGGACTCCTCCTGGCGTGCCTACAGGGGTCGGCCGGCCTCCCCCTTGGTCCTTTATATACGGGGGCAGGGGGCCACCTCTAGACACACAAGTTGATCTGTTAATCTCTCCCAGCCGTGTGCGGTGCCCCCCTCCACCATATTCCACCTCGGTAATATCGTAGCGGTGCTTAGGCAAAGCCCTGCGTCGGTAGCATCACCAACACCGTTATCACGCTGTCGTGCTGACGGAACTCTCCCGCAAAGCTCTGCTAGATCGGAGTTCGTGGGACGCCATCGAGTTGAACGTGTGCTGAACTCGGAGGTGCCGTACGTTCGGTACTTGGATCGGTCGGATCATGAAGACGTACGACTACATCAACCGCGTTGTGCTAACGCTTCCGCTTTCGGTCTACGAGGGTACGTGGACACACTCTCCCCTCTTGTTGCTATGCATCACCATGATCTTGCGTGTGCGTGGGAAAATTTTGAAATTACTACGTTCCCCAACATTTTTTCCATTGGCTGGCCAACCTTGATATGTGTTGGACTGCTGACTGCCTCGCTATACGTGGCCTCCAACACCAGTCCCGATGGCCGTTGTGTGACTAGGCTCCAGAGACGATGCGACACCTACTCCTGTAGTGCCCTTTCGCCAAATAGACTTGGCATGAGGTCCTAGCTTTGGCTCGGGATGACAAACGCAGGACCAAACCAAGAAGATACTCTCATGGACTGGTGGCTCCACGGCAAGCAAAACATGCCTACACAGATCACAAGGGTCCCACCTCCATTGCACTCCTGCGACGAGTGCATATTCGACGGTGCCCTGCCTCTCGTCCATATCCTGGTCTCTAAGATCATGGATGAAGCTAAGCAATGGGCACGCGCCGGTGCCCGTGGCTTGAGGGTGATTTTACCAACCACCTGGGATGTACACTAGCTTTTACTGTTTTTGCTTGAACTTGGCCTCTTAGGAGGGTTGTAACAAATTTCTATCTTTCCAATACAATGAAACGCAAAAGTCTTTTGCGTTTTCTCGAAGAAAAAAACAAGCATGATTTTTTTTATAGGAAAAGCTTGTACTTATCACATGTCAAATTAGAGAAAAAACAATTTTCCTAAGAAAGACATGCAACTTTAGGAAATTTTGTAGTAGTCGCATGGCAAATTTAGGAATTTTATTCTCCTAAAGATCATGGGAATTTGCTGAAAACTTAACGAAATTTGTTCTCTAACTCATGGCAAATTAAAAAATTATTTCACTAAAGTAAATAGAAACTATCTATATGTACATGAAAAAATCATGTCAGTCATGTCAAATTTAGGAAATTGTTTTCTAAATCAATGCAAATTAATACAATCCACATGGTAAAAAATTGCCAACTCTGGTTAACATAAGTAAGTATGGCTAACGCAGATGTAAATTTCCCACTAATCAAAACAATGGCCAGGAGCTATCATTTTCACCACTACCGAAACTGGAGTTGAAAATGGTCCAATATCTATATTTGCTAGAAAGCTAAACGTTGAGTTGAAGTGACATTCAAAATAAGAAAACCTAATAAGACCTGGCACCTGCAATGATGTATTAAACATAATTTGTTGGGTGAATAAACCATTTTTTTAGAAGGAAGGAATCAAAATTTATGAATATCTTTGATCGGGTTTCGGATGTAGAAGTAGTTTATTTCCCCAAATATCCTAGGTTTATCGAACCCACGGGAAGTGATGCTTAGCAAGAAGATTTATACAAGAACTTGTTGTCTCAAAGAGTTCCAGTTTTTTGAATCAAATCGTATAGGCAACTAAAATACAATAATAAAATAAATAGGCTAGGGCTAAAGGCTTTACCTGCAACTGTACTTGTGCTCAGATCTTATCTAGATAAACAACATGACACTGGTCAACGCTGTAACGTATATCTTGTCAATGAATTGTTGTGGGAAATGCCTTCAAATAAGCTCATGACCGACTAGCGCCGAATCAAGGTTCTATTGTCCAACCAAGGCCCTTTTGGCTGACGGGGTTACCTCAGTTATATTAAGGAATAAATTGGACCAATACGTTGGGCATTTCGTGACTGCACATTATCTATCCCACAGACTCGCTTCCATCTACCATATTAATCTTTCTGTCACCGACATTCCTCATAGCTGCTCACTCTTATCTGTCCTTAATATCTCCCTGTCCAATCTTCCATTTGTTGCGTACCTGCAAGTCCTATGATCACGGAAATGAGGCAAAAGTTGTGCAACACATAGAAAATCTGTTAACATCAAAGTAAACCAATGATCCCTTGACGCACATACATGAGATGCCTCGACCCTTAGCCCAAGGGGGCTACTCACACATCGCGAATAATTCATAAGCAATAGACATTGTAATGATTGATACTTAAACATGAATGATTATAAGTCTTACATTGGTCGCGATGTACTATCGACCATAAGTATTATGGCTACTGGAGATGGTGACATTTGTTGTAGGTGGGAATGGTGATTGACAGCCTAGCGATTCTTGGCTTGATGAATGACTTCCTCTTGGCGAAAGGGTTTCCTCTACTTTATATAGTGCAAACGGGTGTTATAGGGTTTTGGGGCGCCTCCGATGCAAATCAACATAGACCCCCTTCATGGGAAGTTGTCAAGCATGGCGCCAGGGAGTCGGGGGGAAGACTTGTATAGGATCTGTTCTTAGGTGAGATCAATCATTTTGAAGATACAAAACATGTCAAAAAATTCTGAAAAAATTGGAGACATACATCCATGTTTGATGTACAAGCTCAAAAAGTTTCAGCTCCCAAATCGAACTACACTTAGAGAAACAAAAAAGACAAAATCAGATGTGAATAGTGTCAAATACTATTCATCCCAAAGCTGGTACTATTCATAATCGGATTTGTCTTTTTCGAATCGCTAACTGTAGATCGAGTTTTGAGCTGATTTTTTTGGAGTTGTAGACATACCCCGCAGGTATGTTGTACTTTTTTTTCATATTTTTGTGAATTGTCTAAATATGAAATATTTGAGTTGATCCTATGATCTCACCTAAAAGGCTGATCCTATACAAGTCTTCCCCGGGGAGTCGTTGGCACGTGGTACGAGCAGTAGTACGAGTCACACATCGCCTTCTCCTCTAGAAACTATTTGTGCGTCTCCCGTTGATTAGCATTGATCTTCACGCCCAATATAATTCTCTTATGAATTTATTTATCACCTAAAATAGCTCATTTCTACATGAAAGAAAACTAATCAAGGAGATTTGCAATCTTTTACAATTACCAGGTGATTCCTCCGCGTGTTGCTGCAGAATTTTAAAGATTAATTTGTGATAAATTTTGTATGAATCAAATGACCTAGATCAAAAGCTATTATTTTCAAAAGTAATTGTGCCTGAACAAAGAATATGCATGTACGATGGATCATTAGAAATAGAACAATTAGATCGGGGTATGCATGTGTTACAAAATAATTTTAGTGGATGATGATGTGGCACATTTGATAATGTGGAGGGCTGCATGTTGGGAGAATTAGAGTTAGTGGGGATCATCTGTTTAGGTATTATAGATTCGTCACTAATAGAAAAGTCGAAGTAATTCTCTCATAAAAATCTGAAAATATCTGATTTAAACATAGGTAAAAATGAGTGAAAATCCACTCATTATTTCGCCATATGACAAGAATAAGCATTTACAAAAAATCATAACTTAAGAATCAAACCTCCTAAATTTACCTTGTGTAAACAATACACGTAAGTTCTAAAATTGCCATGTTTTTTGCAAAATAAAATATTCTGAAATTGCCATGAGACCACAAGAAACACTTTTCAAATATTGACAATGTGTAGCGAATAAAATTTTCTTAGAAAAAACAAAAATTATCTAACATTTTCAAACATGAGTTAGAAAAATTAAATACCAATAGTTGCCATATGAATATTAAAATAATTATCTAAAATGCCATGTTATAGAGAAATAAAATGTTTCAAATTTTCCATGGGAACCTTAGATTTTGTAGTTTATTTTATCATGTGTAGATAACAAGTTTTCTTAGAAGTTTCCACGCATCAGGATAGAACATTTGCCATGGTCCATCATCCACTACAGCAAAAAAAACCTCAAAATTTCATCCCCTCAGTCCAAAAATTAGCTGCTCTATTGGTAGCAAATGATTTTTAGAACAAGATATATCAAAGGCGACTAGCACCACAAGCTATTGGAAATAATCTAATCGACACAACATGACGAAGTAGACCGAGGACTAGACAAAAAAGGAGGGAGAAGAAGAGGAGGGCATACCTGTGACGTGCAGCCTGCCCTGTCGAAAGGGGCTCAAAGATGCTATCGGAGGCCAAGGCAACCAGCAATCTCTCTACATCAACAAGCAGCAACTCTCAGCTCGCCACCGTCAAGGGCCACCACATCACCATGCTCTCCTCTACGTCACGAGGAGAAAATGGAGGCGGGGTCGTGATTAACCCAATGCGGCCTCCATCACACTACTGGCGCAACAACCATTGTAGGTAGGCGGAGCTCGGTCGTAGTCGGTGCTGCGGCCACCAGGGGCGCTGGTTGGTGCTGATTGTCGGGTGCGGTCGATTGAGGGTGCCGTAGTCGGTTCACGGTCGTCGAGCCATGGTAACCGGCATCATGGTCACTAGGCGTGGTTGCTGGGTGCGAGGTCGACGACGACCACAGACTCATCCATGAAGCCGTCATCAGCAAGCGACACTGCACGAATCGACGGGCAAATGTGATGACACCGAAGTAGTCGAAGAAGGGGAGGGCGAGAAGCGAATACGGGGCGAATGTGGCGAGTGGGATGAGGCTAGGTGGGGGTATAACCACCACGTTCACGCGTTTTCCATGTGAAACGAAGGATTTTTAGAGTTGGCGTGGCAACACGTTGATACATCTCAGACGTATCTATAATTTTGATTGTTAAATGTCATTATATTATCACTTTTGTATGCTTTTTATGTTATTTTATATTATTTTCTGGACTAACCTATTAATTTAGTGCCCGGCGACAATTCCTTTTTTTCATGTTTTTGGTTTTGTAGAAAATTCATATCTAGGAATGCCCAAACACGATGAAAATTTACGAGGAATTTTTCTGGAATATATGCAACATTAGAAGCTTCGGGGAGAGACTAGAAGACCCACAAGGCTCTCACGAGCCCCGGGGGGGCGACCTGGAGGGGGGCACACTTGCCAGGCTTGTGGGATCCACAAGCACCCTCTTGCCCTAATTCTTGGCCTATAAATTCTCACATATTCTAAAGCACTTAGAACGAGATCCGAAACAATTTTATCATCGCCGCAAGCCTCTGTTTCAAAGCGATCCCATCTGGAGCCGTTTTTTGTCAGTCCCGGAGGAGGGGGGAATCATTGGGGAGGCCATCTTCATCAACCTTGTTGCATTCATGATGTTGTGTGAGTAGTTATATCAGGACCTGTGGGTTCATAATAGTAGCTAGATGACTCTTTCTCTCTCTCTCTCTCTCTCTCTCTCTCTCTCTCTCTTTCTTCAATACAACTATCTTCAGAGATCTATTCGATGTAATTCTTGCGTTGTGTTTTTTGGGATCCGATGAATTATGGATTTATGATCTGATTGTTCATTGATTTATATTGATTCTCTTTGAGTCTTTCTCTTATGTAATTTTATAGCTATGTATGTTTTCTGATCTATGAGTTTTCCTTGGCCAAGATAGTTGAATAGATCTTCAGAGGGAGTGGTGCATGGTAGTGAGTTCAATCTTGCAGTGATCTTGTCCCGTGACACGAGGGATAAATGCACATATTGTATTGTTGCCACTAAGGATAAAATGACGTGTTTTGATCATATGAATTGATCTTTTCCTGGCTACATTTATGTCATCTTGCTTATTGCGTTATTCTGTTTGCCATGAAATTAATATTTTGAGATGCATGTGATACGTCCATTTTGCATCATGTTTTTATGTTGATATTTATTGCATTATGGGCTATTATTACACATTATATCACAATACTTATGGCTATTCTCTCTTATTTTACAAGGTTTACATGAAGAGGGAGAATCTGGCAGCTGGAATTCTGGGCTGGAAAAGGAGCAAATATTAGAGACCTATTCTACACAACTCCAAAAGACCTGAAACTTTATGGAGATTATTTTTGGAATATATAAAAAATATTGGGCGAAGAAAGTACCAGAGGGGGCCACCAACCAGCCACAAGGGTGGAGGGCGCGCCCCACCCCCCTAGGCGCGCCCCTGACCTTGTGAGCCCCCTGGCAGGCCTCCGGTGCCCATCTTCTGCTATATGGTGTCTTCTACCCTGGAAAAATCATAGGGAAGCTTTCGGGACGAAGAGCCGCCGTCTCGAGGCGGAACCTGTGCAGAACCAATCTAGGGCTCCGGCGGAGCTGTTCTGCCGGGGAAACATCCCTCCTGGAGGGGGAAATCATCGCCATCGTCATCATCATCGATCCTATCATCGAGGGAGGGTCAATCTCCATCAACATCTTCACCAGCACCATATCCTCTCAAACCCTAGTTCATCTCTTGTATTCGATCTTGGTCCCAAAACCTCAGATTGGTACCTGTGGGTTGCTAGTAGTGATGATTACTCCTTGTAGTTGATGCTAGTTGGTTTATTCGGTGGAAGATCATATGTTCAGATCCTTAATGATAATTAATACTCCTCTGATTATGATTAAGAATATGCTTTGTAAGTAGTTACGTTTGTTCCTGAGGACATGGGAGAAGTCTTGTTATAAGTAATCATGTGAATTTGGTATTCGTTCGATATTTTGATGAGATGTATGTTGTCTCTCCTCTAGTGGTGTTATGTGAACGTAGACTACATGACACTTCACCATTATTTGGGCCTAGGGGAAGGCATTGGGAAGTAATAAGTAGATGACGGGTTGCTAGAGTGACAGAAGCTTAAACCCTAGTTTATGCGTTGCTTCGTAAGGGGCTGATTTGGATCCATATGTTTCATGCTATGGTTAGGTTTACCTTAATTTTTCTTTCGTAGTTGCGGATGCTTGCGAGAGGGGTTAATCATAAGTGGGAGGCTTGTCCAAGGAAGAGCAGCTCCCAAGCACCGGTCCACCCACATATCAAATTATCAAAGTAAGGAACGCGAATCATATGAGCATGATGAAAACTAACTTGACAATAATTCCCATGTGTCCTCGGGAGCACTTTGCATCATATTAGAGTTCGTCCAGGCTTGTCCTTTGCTACAAAAAGGATTGGGCCACCTTGATGCACCTTGTTTACTTTTATTACTTGTTACCCGTTACGATTTATCCTATCACAAAACTATCTGTTACCGATAATTTTAGTGCTTGCAGAGAATACCTTACTGAAAACCACTTGTCATTTCCTTATGCTCCTCGTTGGGTTCGACACTCTTACTTATCGAAAGGACTACGATAGATCCCCTATACTTGTGAGTCATCAAGACTCTTTTCTGGCACCGTTGTCGGGGAGTGAAGTTCCTTTGGTAAGTGGAATTTGGTAAGGAAACATTTATATAGTGTGCTGAAATTTACTGTCACTTGTTACTATGGAAAATAATCCTTTGAGGGGTTTGTTCGGGGTATCTTCATCTCGACCGGAACCACAATTAGTTGCTCCTCAACCTACTGCACCTACTAAAAATATTTATTATGAAGTTCCTTCGGGTATGATAGAGAAACTGCTAGCTAATCCTTATGTAGGAGATGGAACATTACATCCCGATATGCACCTAATCTATGTGGATGAAGTCTGTGGATTATTTAAGCTTGCAGGTATACCCGGAGATGTTGTCAAGAAGAAAGTCTTCCCTTTATCTTTGAAGGGCAAGTCATTGACATGGTTTAGGTTATTGGATGATATTGGATCATGGAACTACAACCGATTGAAATTGGAATTTTATCAGAAGTTTTATCCTATGCATCCAGTTCATCGTGATCGGAATTATATATATAATTTTTGGCCTCGTGAAGGAGAAAGTATCGCTCAAGCTTGAGGGAGCTTAAGTCAATGTTATATTCATGCCCCAATCATGAGCTCTCAAGAGAAATTATTATTCAAAACTTTTATGCTCGGCTTTCTCATAATGATCGATCCATGCTCGATACTTCTTGTATTGGTTCCTATATGAAGAAGGATATTGGATTCAAATGGGATTTATTGGAAAGGATTAAATGCAACTCTGAAGATTGGGATCTCGACGAAGGTAAGGAGTCAGGTATAAACCTCAAGTTTGATTGTGTTACATCTTTTATGGATACCGATGCTTTTCGTGATTTTAGCACTAAATATGGTCTTGACTCTTAGATAGTAGCTTCTTTCTGTGAATCTTTTGCTACTCATGTTGATCTCCCTAAGGATAAGTGGTTTAAATATCATCCTCCCATTGAAGTTAAATTAGCTGAACATATTAAAGTTGAAGAAGAAACTATTATTTATAATGTTGATCCTATTATTCCCACTGCTTATATTGAGAAGCCACCATTCCCTGTTAGAATAAAGGATCATGCTAAAGCTTCAACTGTGGTTCATAAGAGTAATACTAAAACACATACACCCTCTGAACAAATTAAAGTCGAACCTAGTATTGCTATGGTTAAAGATCTGTTGGTTGATAATATTGATGGGCATGTTATTTATTTCTGTGATGAAGCTGCTAGGATTGCTAAACCCGATACTAAAGACAAACATAGACCTGTTGTTGGCATGCCTGTTGTTTCTGTTAAAATAGGAGATCATTGTTATCATGGCTTATGTGATGTGGGTGCTAGTGTGAGTGCAATTCCTTATACCTTATATAAAGAAATTATGAATGATATTGCACCTGCTGAGATAGAGGATATTGATGTCACTATTAAGCTTGCTAATAGAGATACTATATCACCGGTTGGGATTGTTAGAGATGTTGAAGTCTTGTGTGGGAAGATAAAATATCCTACTGATTTTCTTGTTCTTGCCTTCCCACAAGATAATTTTTGTCCCATTATATTTGGTAGACCCTTCTTGAATATTGTTAATGTTAGGATAGACTGCGAGAAAGATATTGTTACTGTTAGTTTGGGAGATATGTCTCATGATTTTAATTTCTCTAAATTTCGTAGACAACCCCATGATAAAGAATTGCCTAGTAAAGATGAAATTATTGGTCTTGCTTCTATTGCCGTGCCTCCTAATGATCCTTTAGAACAATATTTGCTAGACCATGAAAATGATATGTTTATGAATGAAAGAAGGGAAATAGATGAAGTATTCTTTAATCAGGGACCTATTTTGAAACACAATTTGCCTATTGAAATCCTTGGGGACCCTCCTCCACCTAAGGGTGATCCCGTGTTTGAGTTTAAACAATTACCTGATACTCTGAAATATGCTTATTTTGATGAAAAGAAGATATATCCTGTTATTATTAGTGCTAACCTTTCAAAGCATGAAGAAAAGAAATTATTGAAAACTCTGAAGAAGCACCATGTCGCTATTGGATATACTCTTGATGATCTTAAGGGCATTAGTCCCACTTTATGCCAGCACAAGATAAAATTGGAGAAAGACGCTAAACCAGTTGTTGATCATCAATGACGGTTAAATCCTAAGATGAAAGAAGTGGTTAGAAATGAAATACTAAAGCTTTTGGAGGCAGGTATAATTTATCCTATTGCTGATAGTCAATGGGTAAGTCTTGTTCATTGTGTCCCTAACAAGGGAGGTATAACTGTTGTTCCTAATGATAAGAATGTATTGATTCCTCAAAGAATAGTTACAGGTTATTGAAAGATATTCCTTTTGTTTTTAGGCCTCCCAAAGAATAGTTACAGTTTCTAGGCCTCTCACTAATCTCTTACAAAAAGATATTCCTTTTGTTTTTTATGATGATTGTGTAGAAGCATTTGAAATACTTAAGAAAGCCTTGATTTCTACTCCTATTGTTCAGCCACCTGATTGAACCTACCCTTTGAAATTATGTGTGATGCTAGTGATTATGCTGTTGGTGTTGTTTTACGACAAAGAGTTGATAAGAAATTAAATGTTATTCAATATGCTAGTAAAACTCTAGACAGTGCCCAGAGAAATTATGCTACTACTCAGAAAGAATTTTTAGCAGTTGTATTTGCATGTGATAAGTTTAGACCTTATATTGTTGATTTCTAGTTTTCTTAATTCCCATTTTATAATATGTCAAAATTTACTTTTAAATATAGAATAAAATAGGTGAAACATATCATAGCAACTTCAATGTAAACACCATGGTAATTCACGTGCGATAGACATGGCAACTTTTAACACAAAAATAATTCGTCGAAATATATTGATATGACATCTAGTTTCGAAGATCTCGTCGCGAGGGATTTAATGATGGAAACAGATCTTCAATCGGTTTTTTTATTTAAGAGAAAGAGAAAAAACATTTTAAAAACTGAAAATCCAAAAAGATTCCCACATGCATGCATGCGGTGACATGGCGCAGTCTGTATGTTATAGGGCGTGTGGGCGGGTTTCCCATCCACCACACGTGTAGGCGTTAGCGTTGTCCAAAAATTATGGTAGACAAAAAAAGGTTTGATCTAACCAGACAACGCGTATGCTTGAAAAGCGGTGGACGATGCGTGCGCGACGACGGACAGATTAGGGGAGTGGACAAAAACAGATTGATCTAGTATATGATTTTCTCCCAAACTAATCTAAACCAGCACTAGTATTAGATGAATGCAACCAAAAATTCAACTACACAAATACAAAATGCAAAAATTGCTAAAGGCTAAAAAGTAGATGCAGCGGATGAACTAATCTATTTTTTGTTGCTTTTTTGTGGGTTGTAGGACTGGAAAACAATCTAACCTAATAAAACTATAAATTTCTCACTGATGAACCTGAAAACTGATCCCACTTGATGTGAACTGGGGCCCGATCTTTCGATGAGAGAAAGATAACTATGATTTTGGGTGGGACTTGACCCTCACGATCCGGCTACCAACCATACAAGGAGAACCGTACATGACTGATATCCATCGCAATCGCTGAACCAACTCCACAGCGTTATCGACCGAGCCAACGGTGCAATCGACCTATCCACGAATGATTTTTCCTGCAGGCAAATCGAAAAACATGCAAGAAAATAATAGCTAAGCAATCTGAAATTGCGAATATGCTAGGTGAATTAAATCTCATAAGATGGGGTTCCGATAGGATGTCTTGACGGTCGC
Source organism: Triticum aestivum (assembly GCF_018294505.1). NCBI lineage: Eukaryota > Viridiplantae > Streptophyta > Magnoliopsida > Poales > Poaceae > Triticum > Triticum aestivum. The sequence goes on along the minus strand of NC_057808.1, from coordinate 365,163,860 downwards.
ACTAGCAGCTACGAGCGAAGACAAATAAAAATAGCAATAGCTAAACTTCTCTAAACAAAACCCGAGTTGAAACCCTAACATAGACTGCTATTTATTAAAGGATTGTATGACGGCGTTGACGAAAGAAGGCATGAAACAGCCTCCATATTGGGATGTGCTGGCCTATGCGTACACATGCACTAATGCTCCTGGGCCAGCCCATGTGTGCACACGCACGTATAATGTAACACATGCATTATGCTTTGACTTAGTACTGGTCCCTTGGATGCACGTACGTGAGCTTCTTCTACTTGGTTTGAGCACACACATTGGCATCTAGGAGTTAAATACTCATATGCTTAAAAATCTTCAGTATAATTCCACCTTTCAATACGCAGTGTATATGTGTTTTCAATAATTCTGCATAAAACACAAATATGTGTAGTATTTTTTTCCCCGATAATAAAATATAATATTATAGCTTTATCAATAGAAATTACCTGAGAAATGTCTCGTGTAATATTTGTAGAAGTATCTATGGTGTCTATGCCCACATCACTTAATCTAAAGCTTTGATGTATGTTGTCATCAATTACCAAAAATGAGGAGATTGAAAGCACAAGTGCCCCTTAGTGATTTTGAAAATTAATGTCAACATATCTCTTGTTGGACTAATACTTTTATCTAATATATTTCAGATAAGTTCAACAATGGCGTGGCAAGGACAAGAGGATGTGGAACCCCTTCAAAATGCTAAGGACAAAGATTGGCAAAATCTCAAGACTCTACATTTCCATTTTAGTGATCCAAGATCACATTGAGTCTATAGGAAAAGTCAATACTATTAAAAGGGGATGAGCCGTTGCTTAATGGTCTACTTGCTCAAAATGCTTAGTGATATGCTCCAAAACCCTCAACCACTTTCTCACTTCCAAATATGTCCAAAACCAAAAGTCAAACTTGGCCCCACTGAAGTTCCATCCGGGGCCACCGAGTTCTCTTGACATAGCCACTGCCAAAACCCTAGACACTTCGGTCACACCGATATGGATCTCGGTCTCACCGAGATGGCCTTGCATTCTCACTGTGATGTGTTTCACTATTTCGGTCTCACTGAGTCAGTGAAACCGGTCACACCGAGTTGCCTGTCATTCTCTCTGTTGCCTATTACTCTACTTCGGTCTCACCAAGTTGAAGTAATCGGTCCAACCGATTTTATGTTTGCCCTAGCCCTTGCACATCGGTCGCAGCGAGTTGTCTCTGTCGGTCCCACCGAGATTCCTAACGTTCACATTTTGAACTGCTTCGGTCTCACCGAGTTCACATAATCGGTCTGACCGAGTTGGGTCATATGTGTGTAAGGGTTGGATTTTGTGTGGAGGCTATATATACCCCTCCACCCCCATCTCCATTTGAAGAGAGGCATCAGAATGTGCCTACACTTTCACTACTCATTTTCTGAGAGAGAACCACCTACTCATGTGTTGAGACCAAGATATTCCAATTCTACCACAAGAATCTTGATCTCTAGCCTTCCCCAAGTTGCTTTCCACTCAAATCTTCTTTCCACCCAATCCAAATCAGTGAGAGAGAGTTGAGTGTTGGGGAGACTATCATTTGAAGCACAAGAGCAAGGAGTTCATCATCAACACACCGTCTATTACCTTTTGAAGAGTGGTGTCTCCTAGATTGGTTAGGTGTCGCTTGGGAGCCTTCGACATGTTGTGGGGTTGAACCAAGAAGTTTGTAAGGGCAAGAAGATCGCCTACTTCGTGAAGATCTACCCGAGTGAGGCAAGTCCTTCATGGGCGATGTCCATGGTGGGATAGACAAGGTTGCTTCTTCGTGGACCCTTCGTGGGTGGAGCCCTCCATGGACTCGCGCAACCATTACCCTTCGTGGTTTGAAGTCTCCATCAACGTGGATGTACGATAGCACCACCTATCGAAACCACGCCAAAAATCTCCGTGTTTCCAATTGTGTTTGCAAACTTCAATCCCATCCCTTTACTTTCTTGCAACTTGCATGCTTTACTTCCCGCTGCTCACATATACTCTTGCCATGCTTCCTTGAAATGTATTGTGAATGCTAAAACTCCACCTCAACTTGAAGAACATTATGAAGGAAATATACCCTAGAGGCAATAATAAAGTTGTTATTTTCTATTTCCTTATATCATGATAAATGTTTATTATTCATGCTAGAATTGTATTAACCGGAAACTTAGTACATGTGTGAATATATAGACAAAACAGAGTGTCCCTAGTATGCCTCTACTTGACTAGCTCGTTAATCAGAGATGGTTATGTTTCCTGACCATAGACATGTGTTGTCATTTGATGAACGGGATCACATCATTATAGAATGATGTGATGGACAAGACCCATCCGTTAGCTTAGCATTACGATCGTTGAGTTTTGTTGCTATTGCTTTCTTCATGACGTATACATGTTCCTCTGACTATGAGATTATGCAACTCCCGAATACTGGAGGAACACCTTGTGTGCTATCAAACGTCACAACGTAACTGGGTGATTATAAAGATGCTCTAGAGGTGTCTCCGAAGGTGTTTGTTGGGTTGGCATAGATCGAGATTAGGATTTGTCACTCCGTGTATCGGAGAGGTATCTCTGGGCCCTCTCGGTAATGCACATCACTATAAGCCTTGCAAGCAATGTGACTAATGAGTTAGTTGCGAGATGATGCATTACAGAACGAGTAAAGAGACTTGCCGGTAATGAGATTGAACTAGGTATGGTGATACCGACGATCGAATCTTGGGCAAGTAACTGAAGGAAATATGCCCTAGAGGCAATAATAAAGTTATTATTTATTTCCTTATATCATGATAAATGTTTATTATTCATGCTAGAATTGTATTAACCAGAAACATAATACATGTGTGAATATATAGACAAACAGAGTGTCACTAGTATGCCTCTACTTGACTAGCTCGTTAATCAAAGATGGTTATGTTTCCTAGCCATAGACATAAGTTGTCATTTGATTAACGAGATCACCTCATTAGGAGAATGACGTGATTGACTTGACCCATTCCGTTAGCTTAGCACTCGATCGTTTAGTATGTTGCTATTGCTTTCTTCATGACTTATACATGTTCCTATGACTATGAGATTATGCAACTCCCGTTTACCGGAGGAACACTTTGTGTGCTACCAAACGTCACAACGTAAATGGGTGATTATAAAGGTGCTCTACAGGTGTCTCCAAAGGTACTTGTTGGGTTGGCGTATTTCGAGATTAGGATTTGTCACTCCAATTGTCGGAGAGGTATCTCTGGGCCCACTCGGTAATGCACATCACTATAAGCCTTGCAAGCATTGTGACTAATGAGTTAGTTGCGGGATGATGTGTTACGGAACGAGTAAAGAGACTTGCCGGTAACGAGATTGAACTAGGTATCGAGATACCGACGATCAAATCTCGGGCAAGTAACATACCGGTGACAAAGGGAACAAAGTATGTTGTTATGCGGTCTGACCGATAAAGATCTTCGTAGAATATGTGGGAGCCAATATGGGCATCCAGGTCCCGCTATTGGTTATTGACCGGAGACGTGTCTCGGTCATGTCTACATAGTTCTCGAACCCGTAGGGTCCGCACGCTTAAAGTTACGATGACAGTTTTATTGAGTTTTGATGTACCGAAGGAGTTCGGAGTCCCGGATGAGATCGGGGATATGACGAGGAGTCTCGAAATGGCCGAGACGTAAAGATTGATATATTGGACGACTATATTCGGACTTCGGAAAGGTTCCGAGTGATTCGGGTATTTTTCGGAGTACCGGAGAGTTACGGGAATACGTATTGGGCCTTATTGGGCCATACGGGAAAGAAGAAAAAGGGCCACAAGGGTGGCCGCACCCCTCCCCTTGGTCTGGTCCGAATTGTACTAGGGAAGGGGGGCACCCCCTTCCTTCCTTCTCTTTTTCCCTTCCTCTTTTCCTATTCCATATGGGAGGTGGAATCCTACTAGGACTAGGGAGTCCTAGTAGGACTCCACACTTGGTGCGCCCCCTCCTAGGGCCGGCCTCCTCCTCCCTTGCTCCTTTATATACGGGGGCAGGGGGGCACCCCAGAGACACAACAATTGATCCTTGAGATCTCTTAGCCGTGTGCGGTGCCCCCCTCCACCATATTACACCTCAATAATACCGTTGCGGAGCTTAGGCGAAGCCCTGCGTCGGTGGAACATCATCATCGTCACCACGCCGTCGTGCTGACAAAACTCTCCCTCAACACTCGGCTGGATCGGAGTTTGAGGGACGTCATCGAGCTGAACGTGTGTAGAACTCGGAGGTGCCGTACGTTCGGTACTTGATCGGTCGGATCATGAAGACGTACGACTACATCAACCGCGTTGTGATAACGCTTCCGCTGTCGGTCTACGAGGGTACGTGGACAACACTCTCCCCTCTCGTTGCTATGCATCATCTTGATCTTGCGTGTGCGTGGGAAAATTTTGAAATTACTACGTTCCCCAACAGTAACATACCGATGACAAAGGGAACAACGTACGTTGTTATGCGGTTTGACCGATAAAGATCTTCGTAGAATATGTAGGAGCCAATATGAGCATCCAGGTTCTGCTATTGGTTATTGACCGGAGATGTGTCTCAGTCATGTCTACATAGTTCTCGAACCCGTAGGGTCCGCACGCTTAACGTTCGATGACGATTTGTATTATGAGTTATGTGATTTGATATACCGAAGGTTGTTCGGAGTCCCGGATGAGATCACGGACATGACGAGGAGTCTCGAAATGGTCGAGACGTAAAGATCGATATATTGGAAGGCTATATTCGGACATCGGAAAGGTTCCGAGTGATTCGGGTATTTTTTGGAGTACCGGGGAGTTACGGGAATTCGCCGGGAGAAGTAATGGGCCTTATTGGGCTTCAATGGAGAGAGGGGAGAAGGGCCAAGAGGTGGCACGTGCCTCCCCCTGCCCAAACCGAATTGGACAAGGGGTGGGGGCGCGGCCCCCCTTTCCTTCTCCCTCTCCCTCTCTTTCCTTCTCTCCTACTCCGAATAGGAAAGAGGAGGGGAATCCTACGTGGACTAGAGAGTCCTAGTAGGATTCCCCACACCTGGCGCACCCCCCTTGGGTCGGCCACCTCTTCCCTCCCCTCCTTTATATACGTGGCCAGGGGGCACCCCAAGAGCACACAAGATAACGTCTTAGCCGTGTGCGGTGCCCCCTCCACAGTTACACACCTCGGTCATATCGTCGTAGTGCTTAGGCGAAGCCCTGCACCGGTAATTTCATCATCACCGTCACCACGCCAGCGTGCTGGCGGAACTCTCCCTCGGCCTCAACTGGATCAAGAGTTCGATGGACGTCACCGAGCTGAACGTGTGCAGATCGTGGAGCTGCCGTGCGTTCAGTACTTGGATCGGTTGGATCGCGAAGACGTTCGACTACATCAACTGCGTTACTAAACGCTTCCGCTTTCGGTCTACGAGGGTACGTAGACAACACTCTCCCCTCTCGTTGCTATGCATCACCTAGATGGATCTTGCGTGTGCGTAGGAATTTTTTTGAAAATTACTGCGTTCCCCAACAGTGGCATCCGAGCCAGGTCTATGCGTAGATGATATATGCACGAGTATAACACAAAGAGTTGTGGGCGATGATAGTCATACTGCTTACCAGCATGTCATACTTTGATTCGACGGTATTGTTGGATGAAGCGGCTCAGACCGACATTACGCGTACGCTTACGCAAGACTGGTTCTACCGACGTGCTTCGCACACAGGTGGCTAGTGGTTGTCTGTTTCTCCAACTTTAGTTGAATCAAGTGTGACTACGCCCGGTCCTTGTTGAAGGTTAAAATAGCATACTTGATGAAAAATCATTGTGGTTTTTGATGCGTAGGTAAGAACGGTTCTTGCTAAGCCCGTAGCAGCCACGTAAAACTTGCAACAACAAAGTAGAGGACGTCTAACTTGTTTTTGCAGGGCTTGCTGTGATGTGATATGGTCAAGACGTGATGATATAAAAATTGTTGTATGAGATGATCATGTTTTGTTAAAGTTATCGGCAACTGGCAGGAGCCTTATGGTTGTCTCTTTATTGCATAAGATGCAAGCGCCATATAATTGCTTTACTTTATCGCTATGCGATAGCAATAGTTGCAAAAGCAATAGTTGGCGAGACAACCATGTAACGACACGTTGATAGAGATCAAGATGATGGAGATCATGGTGTCATGCCGGTGACGATGGAGATCATGACGGTACTTTGGAGATGGAGATCAAAGGCACAAGATGATGATGGCCATATCATGTCACATATTTTGATTGCATGTGATGTTTATCTTTTATATATCTTATTTTGCTTAGTTCGGCGGTAGCTTTATAAGATGATCCCTTACTAAAATTTCAAGGTATAAGTGTTCTCCCTGAGTATGCACCGTTGCGACAGTTCTTTGTGCTGAGACACCACGTGATGATTGGGTGTGATAAGCTCTACGTTCACATACAACGGGTGTAAGCCAGTTTTGCACACGTAGAATACTCGGGTTAAACTTGACGAGCCTAGCATATGCAGATATGGCCTCGGAATACTGAGACCGAAAGGTCGAGCGTGAATCATATAGTAGATATGATCAACATAGTGATGTTCACCATTGAAAACTACTCCATCTCACGTGATGATTGGACATGGTTTAGTTGATATGGATCACGTGATCACTTAGATGATTAGAGGGATGTCTATCTAAGTGGGAGTTCTTAAGTAATATGATTAATTGAACTTTAATTTATCATGAACTTAGTCCTGATAGTATTTGCATAACTATGTTGTAGATCAATAGCTCGCGATGTAGCTCCCCGTTTATTTTTGATATGTTCCTAGAGAAAAACTAAGTTGAAAGATGATAGTAGCAATGATGCGGACTAGGTCTGTGATCTGAGGATTATCCTCATTGCTGCATAGAAGAATTATGTCCTTGATGCACCGCTAGGTGGTGGACCTATTGCAGGAGCAAATGCAGACGTTATGAACGTTTGGCAAGCTCAGTATGATAACTACTTGATAGTTTAGTGCATCATGCTTTACGGCTTAGAACCGGGACTTCAAAAACATTTTGAACGCCATGGAGCATATGAGATGTTCCAAGAGCTGAAATTAGTATTTCAGACTCATGCCCGATTCGAGAGGTATGAGACCTCTGACAGGTACATTGCCTACAAGATGAAGGAGAATAGCTCAACCACTGAGCATGTGCTCAGATTGTCTGAGTACTACAATTTCTTGAATCAAGTGGGAGTTAATCTTTCAGATAAAATAGTGATTGACAAAGTTCTCTAGTCGCTATCACCAAGTTATTGGAACTTCGTGATGAACTATAATATGCAAGGGATGACGAAAACGATTCCCGAGCTCTTCGTGATGCTAAAATCGGCGAAGGTACAAATCAACAAAAGCATCAAGTGTTGATGGTTAACAAGACCACTAGTTTCAAGAAAATGGCAAAGGGATAGAAAGGGAACTTCAAGAAGAATGACAAACAAGTTGTCACTCCCGTGAAGAAGCCCAAAGCTAGACCCAAGCCTGAAACTGAGTGCTTCTACTGCAAAGGAAATGGTCACTGGGAGTGGAACTGCCCTAGATATTTGGCGGATAAGAAGGATGGCAAAGTGAACAAATGTATATTTGATATACATGTTATTGATGTGTACTTTACTAGTGTTTATAGCAACCCCTCGGTATTTGATACTGGTTCAGTTGCTAAGAGTAGTAACTCGAAACGGGAGTTGCAAAATAAACAGAGACTAGTTAAGGGCGAGGTGATGATGTGTGTTGGAAGTGATTCCAAGGTTGATAAGATCACCATCGCACACTCCCTTTACCTTCGGGATTAGTGTTGAACCTAAAATAAATGTTATTTGGTGTTTGCGTTAAGAGTGAATATGATTGGATCATGTTTATTGCAATACGGTTATTCATTTAAGTCAAAGAATAATTGTTGTTCTATTTAGATGAATAAAACCTTCTATGGTCATACACTCAATATAAATGGTTTATTGAATCTCGATTGTAGTGATACACATATTCATAATATTGAAGCCAAAAGATTCAAAGTTAATAATGATAGTGCAACTTATTTGTGGCACTGCCGTTTAGTTCATATTGGTGTAAAGCGCATGAAGAAACTCCATGCCGATGGGATTTTGGAATCACTTGATTATGAATCACTTGATGCTTGCGAACCATGCCTCATGGGCAAGATGACTAAGACTCCGTTCTCCGGAACAATGGAGCGAGTAACAGACTTATTGGAAATAATACATACTAATGTATGTGGTCCGATGAGTGTTGAGGCTCGCGGCGGGTATCATTATTTTCTGACCTTCACAAATGATTTATCTACTTGATGAAACATAAGTCTAAAACATTTGAAAAGTTCAAAGAATTTCAGAGTGAAGTGGAAAATCATCGTAACAAGAAAAAGTTTCTACGATCTGATCGCAGAGACAAATATTTGAGTTACGATTTTGGTCTTCATTTGAAACAACGTGGAATAGTTTCGCAACTCACACCACCTGGAACACCACTGCGTGATGGTGTGTCCGAACGTCATAACCGTACTTTATTAGATATGGTGCGATCTATGATGTCTCTTACCGATTTACCACTACCGTTTTGGGATTATGCATTAGAGATAGTTGCATTCACGTTAAAAAGGGCACCATCTAAATTCGTTGAGACGACACCGTATGAACTGTGGTTTAGCAAGAAACCTAAGCTGTCGTTTCTTAAAGTTTGGGGTTGCGATGCTTATGTGAAAAAGTTTCATCCTGATAAGCTCAAACCCAAATCGGAGAAGTGCGTCTTCATAGGATACCCAAAAGGTACTGTTGGGTACACCTTCTATCACAGATCCGAAGGCAAGATATTCGTTGCTAAGAATGGATCCTTTCTAGAGAAGGAGTTTCTCTCGAAAGAAGTGAGTGGGAGGAAAGTAGAACTTGATAAGGTAATTGTACCTTCTCCCGAATTGGAAAGTAGTTCATCACAGAAATCAGTTCCAATGATGCCTACACCGATTAGTGAGGAAGTTAATGATGATGATCATGAAACTTCAGTTCAAGTCACTACCGAACCTCGTAGGTCAACCACAATACGTTCCGCACCAAAGTGGTACAGTAATCCTGTTCTGGAAATCATGTTACTAGACCATGACAAACCTACGAACTATGAGGAAGCGATGATGAGCCCGGATTTCGCAAAATGGCTTGAGGCCATGAAATTTGAGATGGGATCCATGTATGAGAACAAAGTATGGACTTTGGTTGACTTGCCCGATGATCGGCAAGCAATAGAAAATAAATGGATCTTCAAGAGGAAGACGGACGCTGATAGTAGTGTTACTATCTACAAAGCTAGACTTGTCGAAAAAGGTTTTTGACAAGTTCAAGGTGTTGACTACGATGAGATTTTCTCACTCGTAGCGATGCTTAAGTCTGTCTGAATCATGTTAGCAATTGCCACATTTTATGAAATCTGGCAAATGGATGTCAAAACTACATTCCTTAATGGATTTCTTAAAGAAGAGTTGTATATGATGCAACCAAAAAGGTTTTGTCAATCCTAAAGGTGCTAACAAAATGTGCAAGCTCCAGCGATCCATCTATGGACTGGTGCAAGCATCTCGGAGTTGGAATATACGCTTTGATGAGTTGATCAAAACATATAGTTTCATACAGACTTGCGGTGAAGCCTGTATTTACAAGAAAGTGAGTGGGAGCGCTACAACTTTTCTGATAAGTATATGTGTATGACATATTGTTGATCGGAAATGATGTAGAATTTTTCTGGAAAGCATAAAGGAGTGTTTGAAAGGAGTTTTTCAAAGAAAGATCTCGGTGAAGCTGCTTACATATTGAGCATCAAGATCTATAGAGATAGATCAAGACGCTTGATAAGTTTTTTCAATGAGTACATACCTTGACAAGTTTTTGAAGTAGTTCAAAATGGAACAGTCAAAGAAGGAGTTCTTGCCTGTGTTGCAAGGTGTGAAGTTGAGTAAGACTCAAAGCCCGACCACGACAGAAGATAGAGAGAGAATGAAAGTCATTCCCTATGCCTTAGCCATAGGTTCTACAAAGTATGCCATGTTGTGTACCAGACCTATTGTATACCCTGCCCTGAGTTCGGCAAGGGAGTACAATAGTGATCTAGGAGTAGATCACTGGACATTGGTAAAAAATTATCCTTAGAGGACTAAGGAAATATTTCTCGGTTATGGAGGTGATAAAGAGTTCGTCGTAAAGAGTTACGTCGATGCAAGGTTTGACACCGATCTGGATGACTCTGAGTCTCGATCTGGATACATATTGAAAGTGGGAGCATTTAGCTAGAGTAGCTCCGTGCAGAGCATTGTAGACATAGAAATTTGCAAAATACGTATGGATCTGAATGTGACAGACCCATTGACTAAACTTCACTCACAAGCAAAACAAGATCACATGTTAGTACTCTTTGTGTGTTAATCACATAGCGATGTGAACTAGATTATCGACTCTAGTAAAACCCTCTGGGTATTAGTCACATGGCGATGTGAACTAATCACATGGTGATGTGAACTATTGGTGTTAAATCACATGACGATGTGAACTACAAGTGGGAGACTGAAGGAAATATGCCCTAGAGGCAATAATAAAGTTGTTATTTGTATTTCCTTATATCATGATAAATGTTTATTATTCATGCTAGAATTGTATTAACCGGAAACTTAGTACATGTGTGAATACATAGACAAAACAGAGTGCCCCTAGTATGCCTCTACTTGACTAGCTCGTTAATCAAACATGGTTATGTTTCCTGACCATAGACATGTTGTCATTTGATGAACGGGATCACATCATTAGAGAATGATGTGATGGACAAGACCCATCCGTTAGCTTAGCATTATGATCATTGAGTTTTATTGCTATTGCTTTCTTCATGACTTATACATGTTCCTCTGACTATGAGATTATGCAACTCCCGAATACCGGAGGAACACCTTGTGTGCTATCAAATGTCACAATGTAACTGGGTGATTATAAAGATGCTCTACAGGTGTCTCCGAAGGTGTTTGTTGGGTTGGCATAGATCGAGATTAGGATTTGTCACTCCGTGTATCAGAGAGGTATCTCTGGGCCATCTCGGTAATGCACATCACTATAAGACTTGCAAGCAATGTGAATAATGAGTTAGTTGCGGGATGGTGCATTGCGGAACGAGTAAAGAGACGTGTCGGTAACGAGATTGAACTAGGTATGGTGATACCGACGATCGAATCTCGGGCAAGTAACATACCGATGACAAAGGGAACAACGTATGTTGTTATGCGGTTTGACCGATAAAGATCTTCGTAGAATATGTAGGAGCCAATATGAGCATCCAGGTTCCGCTATTGGTTATTTACCGGAGATGTGTCTCGGTCATGTCTACATAGTTCTCGAACCCGTAGGGTCTGCACGCTTAACGTTCGATGACGATTTGTATTATGAGTTATGTGATTTGATGTAATGAAGGTTGTTCGAAGTCCCGGATGACATCACGAACATGACGAGGAGTCTCGAAATGGTCGAGACGTAAAGATCGATATATTGGAAGGCTATATTCGGACATCGGAAAGGTTCCGAGTGATTCGGGTATTTTTTGGAGTACCGGGGAGTTACGGGAATTCGCCGGGAGAAGTAATGGGCCTTATTGGGCTTTAGTGAAGAGAGGGGAGAAGGACCAAGAGGTGGCACGCGCCTCCCCCTTGCCCAAACCGAATTGGACAAGGGGTGGGGGCACAGCCCCCCTTTCCTTCTCCCTCTCCCTCTCTTTCCTTCTCTCCTACTCCGAATAGGAAAGAGGAGGGGAATCCTACTTGGACTAGGGAGTCCTAGTAGGATTCCCCACACCTGGCGCACCCCCCTTGGGCCGACCACCTCTTCCCTCCCCTCCTTTATATACGTGGCCAGGGGGCACCCCAAGAGCACATAAGATAATGTCTTAGCCGTGTGCGGTGCCCCCCTCCATAGTTACACACCTCGGTCATATCGTCGTAGTGCTTAGGCGAAGCCCTGCGCCGGTAATTTCATCATCACCCTCACCACGCCGTCGTGCTGCCGGAACTCTCCCTCGGCCTTAACTGAATCAAGATTTCGAGGGATGTCACCGAGCTGAACGTGTGCAGATCGCGGAGGTGTCGTGCGTTCGGTACTTGGATCGGTTGGATCGCCAAGACGTTCAATTACATCAACCGCGTTACTAAACGCTTCCGCTTTCGGTCTACGAGGGTACGTAGACAACACTCTCCCCTCTCGTTGCTATGCATCATCTAGATAGATCTTGCGTGTGCATAGGATTTTTTTTGAAATTACTGCGTTCCCCAACACACTGAAATTACCACTTTCACTTGTGAGGCGTCTAATCACCCCCCCTCTAGACCCCTCTTCTCGATCCTTTTAGCAGGTCACTGGGCTGCCCGAGATCTTGGTGACCATCAGGACGTTGTAATGCTTTAATCTGGTTTTTCCTACGGCGTCGGCTCGCCCTTAGGTGAAAAAAGTGTTTTTATCGCCATGCATTAGCCACTCAAGACGGGCCCGCTGTCTCCAAAGAATTTATCCTCTGTAGTATAATTTTGTAAGCCTATCAACAATCTTGATCTCCACCCGACATGGTGTTGACCTGATTTGTGAAGCCCTAATCTCCTCCAGGTCTTTTTTAACTGAGCTATTTCTCGTCGCATGTTACCAAAGTGATCTCGATCCCATCTGGCTAGATCCCCCGACAGCGCCGACAATTTTGTTTTCAGTGCTCCTACCGAGTCGCCAGCATCCCCTGACCATGTTGTCTCCACTACTGCCTTCAACGTCGGACCCCGTTCCCTGCATTGCTCGCATCGAAACTGCCGCCGCACCCTTGTGCATGCATGCACGTCCGCATGCTTTAAGAAGATTGGCCCGTGATCACTGGTCGCCGCTGATTTATGCATCAAGGTCGCTGTGGGGAAAGCTAAAGACCAGGTCCAGTTGGCCACAGCTCTATTAAGCCTAACCCGCGTATATGTTCCTCCACTGACTTTCTTCTCCCATGTCCACCTATTCCCAGTATAACCAATATCAGATAATCCGCAAGTGTCCAGCGCATCACGAAAAGCGTCCATCTGAGCTTGACTCATTTCTCCCACTCCGTCATGTTCATGAGCTTGTAGTACCTCATTAAAGTCTCCCATAACTACCCAAGGCATCGTGCTTGATCAAACTATTCCTCGTAGCTTATCCCATGTTTTGTATCGCTGGTTAACTTGGGCTTCCCCGTAGACGAAGGTCACCCTAGTTTTTGTATCCATGAGAGCATCAACTGTCACATCAATGTGATATTCCGAATAACCAACAACTTCAAGCTTTATTTTATCACTCCAAAATATTCCAAGACCAACACTTCTACCATTACTGCTGACTGCAAAACTTTTATTGAAACCTAAAGTGTCTACCAAACTTTCAACTCTAGAGCCCTCTATTTGAGTTTCTACGATACATAATATAGAAGGGGCAAGTTGCCTCGTGATATCACGAAGCTCTCGAACTGTCGCGGGATTGCCAACACCGCGACAGTTCCAGCATAACAGACTCATTGCGCGTGGCGCGACCCCACTTGGGGGCCCGCCAAACGCGCATCAGAAGTGGTGTTCTTGTCCTTGCCTTTTTCAGTCATAGTAGTCTTGGTTCTCTTTGGTTCTTGCTTCGCAGATGGGCTCTGTGGCACAGTTGAGGATGTTAAGGCTAGCTTCAGCTTCCCATCAGTCTCAGGTGGGAGGGCCGGCGCATTGCTCCCATCAGACGGTTGGCCAGGAGCTAGCAATAGCGGCGTTTGATTTGGGGCACCCCTCTTCCTGTTCTTGTCAACATCCTCTATCTCTGTATCGGTCCTCTCGCCACTGGGATCTTCTTCATAGAACTGACCAGTTTGAGAGCTGCCCCTGCCTTGGCCTCTACCAAAACCTGCGCGACCCCTGCCGCGTCCTCCTCCAGGGCCCCGTCCTGCTCCTTGGCCGTGCCCTGGTCCTTTGTACCATACTGCTTGGAGGTCTTTAAAAACCAGTGCTGCTGGGAGATGGATTCCATCTCCACACTCCTTGTACTTGTGGCTGAGGTGACCACAAACCGCACACCAATCTGGCAATCTTTCGTACTTGACCCTGAAAATTTCTCTGATGACCTCCTTGTTCTTCTTTATGAGAAGCGACATAGCATTCTTTAGAGGCTTTCTGACATCAATTCTTATCCGAACCCTATAGAAGTTGCCCTCGAAATCCTGGGACTTGGGCTCGGTGAAGATGAACTCACCAACCGTGGCCGTCAAAGACTTGATCTTACAGAAGTACCCATCAGGTAGGTCGTGGATTTGAATCCAGATCTCCACCTTGTTTAGCTCAACCGCGGATGGTTTTGTGAAGCCATCATATGGTGATATGACCACCGTCTTCCCCTTGAAGGTCCAGGGCCCCTCCTCCATCACACGTTCCCAATCGCCCAGGCAGGAAAACTGCAAAGTGTAGAGGTTCTCCTCGAGGGGGGATCTTCACCTCCTGGGCAAAATCCTAAGCCACTCGCATATTGCGAAAAAACCAGTATTGACTGTAGGTTTTGTCCGTGTGAACACGAGCTAGCGCCATCCATCTGGATGCCTCCAGCGGAAGTTCGTCGGCCTCGATCACCACGTCCTCTAGGTCATCTTCCTTAAGCTCCAGCTCTTTCATCATCGCCTCCACATCGCTCACGGTCAAGCCCGAGCTTGAAGATGGTTCATCCATCGTAACTCTCGCCCGAAGAAAACTGTTGTTCCGCGAGCGGTGGTTCCCTAGCGTCTTCCTAGATCGCCGTCACTAGAGACGAGCTCCGACGAGGAACGATTGGCGGGGAGGGCAGGGGATCGTGGATCTCCAAAGCGACCGCCGTCGCCTGGAGGACAGGAAACCCTAACTCGAGGGGATTGGAACTGCGAGTTTCCAACACCTAGCTGGAATCAGCGCTAAAAAAATACAGTCATATAGAACATGCTGGGCACCCTGCTGGGCCTACATTTTTAGAGCAACTCCTCTTGGGCCTATGTGGGATCACCTCTCCACACCTATCATCAGGGAATCTTCACCTAAAAAAAACCTATCAGGGAATCTTCACCTAAAAAAAGCTATCAGGGAATCTTCACCTAAAAAAAGCTATCAGGGAATCTAAAAAAAACTATCTGAAAAAAATATAGTCTGGAACTTTCCCCACCGCATCCCACTTCACAACCACTCAGCCACTCTCATCCCCACCCCGCAGGCCCGCACGCAGCCATGGCCAGGGCCGCCTCCTCCTCTCCCCGCCATGGGCTCACACCGCCGCCCCCATGTGTCGGTGCAGATGAAGATGCCCTCCGCCGGCTTGGATTAGAAGCTCGCGGCCGCCGCGCGGTGGTGTACGGGGAGGCACAGGAGCAATGCGTCCTGTACTATCGGCATTATAGACTTTAAGAATAAAAAAATGCAGTTATTTTCTGATACAATTTTGTTACTCTCGGCATTTATTCATTGCAGATCGTTGGATGTTAACACTTAACAGTAGAGATTCTATGTTTCTTTGGCGAGTGACACTAAATCAGTTAATTATTTTGAATGGGAACCAATGAATGGTCAGTATTTACTCATGCATCTTCTTATGAGTTAATTAGCAGTGCTATACTTTTCTACTGTTATTTGCATCTTACCTGAATTTTTCTTCTTCTTGCAGTTCTTCCTGTTTTTCCTTGTGTCCATCCTTTTATTCTAGGTATCTATGTGTCTTTGTGGGGTCATACTTTGGGTATTATCATAGCAAACAGGCCCATGCGTTGCCATGGGAACGGAAATCATTTCAACACAATATAAAAGCATGGAAAAAATGGTCTTTGAGATCACCATCTTAGGTACATACTTTTTTTTGTTATCAATATTGAGATATATAAGCATGAGTTCAAAGTTTCAAACTAAATGAAGCAGGTTCATATCATGATTGTAAGGTTCACTACAATTCTCTCTTTCAAATTGTTTTTCTTGTGACGTGGCCGAGATATTCTCTTACACTTGCAGAAATCATTATCCGTTGTGAATTCCCATCATATGTCCACACTTGCAGAAATCATTATCCGTTGTGAATTCCCATCATATGTCCAGCTTAACATAAAAGGATTTTGACGCCATATTAAACTCGGATTATTATAAGCCACGAGAGTCAATTTAGTATTTAAACAGCAGTTCAAATGATCAGGAAACCAACCTGAGTTTTAGAATCTTTAACATGTGCTAGCTTTTAAGTCCATTCACCCAATTTTGGTTGTCGAGCTCCTTTTCTTACACATGCAGAAAAATAATGCATGAAGTTGCATCCGAGGCTAACTCGACGCGCGAGTGCGGTCTTATTTTCCTCCGATGCTTTTCTTTTCTCATCTGATCCAATCTCTTATTGGAGCAGCTCATCTGATCCAGTCTCTGAGAGCTTTTCTCATCCTGATCCAATCTCTTATTTTTCCTCTCCGAGGCAAGCGTGCTAGCTGTGTAGCCTTGTCTAATTATTATCTGTGAGCAAAGGAAACACACTCTTTGTTCTTCTTATTATTGATTGATCTTTGAGGTGGCTTGCTGATTTGAGATGAAGGAGGTATATAAATTGGTGAAACAAGCTGTAAGGGAACGATATGGTATTATTTAACTTTTTTTTGAGTGGTTGGTATTATTTAACTGGCTGGCACACGTTGGGAGTTCGATCCCTTGGAGAGGCGAACATCTTTTTGCCTCGTCTTGGGCTGTGCCGAGTGACACGGACGCATCTTGCCTCCTCTTGGGCTGGGCTGAGACCTGAGGGTAACGAACGACCAGGCCCAGGTGGAGGCCCACCTAGCGACTTCAGAATCATATTTACTAGTAGAACGCCCGTGCTTTGCTACGGGCTATAATGTATATTTTTCTAAAAAAAAGGCTACAATGCATATAAATGAATCAAACAAATAATTAAGGTCATCATCAAGGTCGAAGCTCATTTCTTTCTCATACTATCTGTTCAATTATGACTGTCTGAGCGGAATATTCTCTAATGAAATGCAATTTGCCATATTTTCTAAAATAAGACAATTATTCTGCCCAGACAGTCATAACTGAACAGACCAACCTCAACCCCCATCCAGCTCACTCTCTTTGGGGCGAAAATATTCTAGTGGTTCAACATTAACTGTGTTAAACATATATCTTTGGGGACGATCCCTCTCCCTCCTTCCCTCTCTCGATCTCTCCTAACCCCTCTCCGGTCCCCCCCCCCTCTCTGGATAACTCTCGATCTTCAGCATGCTGTCTTCTCAAGAAGGCTCCAATGCTTAAGTAGCTGCCTCGTGAACCGGTCATCATTGTTGATGGTTGTGGTTGTGCCGACGATGAGGAGGAACCCCACCAAGAAGTTGCTGATGCTCTTGATCTCATCCCCGTGGTCACCATCGTCGCTGCTTGGGGTGTTGTTCATCAATGCCAAAACTGCACTAACTCCTTACTATATAGGGGAAAAGGGACCCTTAGTGCACTTCAGTATTTGTTCAAAGCTAGTAATATACTGTGTTTATTTTTCTCAGATGCTAAAATCATTACATTTATTTTTCTCCGATGCTAAACTATTAGGAGGTCCCCAAATAGATGGGAAACCTTGTGAGGATAGTAAGAGCAAACCATTATCACTTGTGCTGTAGTGAGGATCACATCAGTAGCGTTAAAAGGACTTGTTCATGTTAACTCTATATGCTAGTTTTGTGACTCTTCTTTTGATTAATTTCATGTATTTTCTACTTATCTTCTAGGAAATTCTTTTCTCGGATGAGAAATCAAAAGCAAGAATGAATATTGATCCTTTTTTAGGCCAACTGATTTCCTTTAAGAACTTCCATAAAGAGCCAATAATTGGGAACGGCAATACTGCTGAAAATAGAAATCCAATTTGTGCTTGCTGCAAGGAGTGGCTTCAGCACACATTTGTAACACTATAATACCTAACCTAGAAAAAGGTTGTTGCTGATTACCATTGGACGAATGAGGTGTGCAGACAATGATAGAAAAGAAATAGCATGAGCGCCTAGGTATCTCTTGCTGTGTGGGATGGATCGCTGCTACACCGACCGATTAGGTAGTGTCTGCGTTGAAATAGATGACCATCTATATGTCAATGGTAGCTATCACACTACGTAGAGATGAGATGTTAATGAAAACCATCTATATGTCAAGGAAGCAAGCGAACAACATTTAGTACAATCAGGCACACCTTAGATAATTAGATATATCGACACATTATCAAGAATGTCTAACAAACTTTGTGCTTCATTGTAAAGATCATGCCTCTGCTCATCCAAATGGCTGTCGTCACCAGCCTGATCTGCCAAATAAAAATGCCTGATATAAATTTATGGGTAAGGATATAATATAAGAGCTATGAGAAAGAAATCTCAAGAAATAAATATTAATGCCACGAATAGGGATATTAATAATTATTGTGAAATGTTAGTATCAAGACTTGTACAACAAAGGTACATAGCACATTCATAAAATACATCAGACATGTGAAGAAGGACAGGAGCATCATTGCACGAGAGGAAAGACAAGTAGCGGTTGACACTTCCAGTTCCTTTTTTGATGAGGCGTAATTAAATGTGCCAAAAGCGAGGTAGGTACCAGTCCCTTCCGATGCCTTTTTTGGTAATTAGTGTGACGTGTGCATACATAACCTAGAACGGTATTGATTTACGGATTTGCACCGTAACGCCCGCCCGACCCCTGTTTGGTTTTGTCCTTTCTGAATTTTCGGCGCGGTTTTCCCTTTTCATTCGAGCGTCACTGTTTCGATAAAGCAGAGAGAGAGAGAGAGAGAGAGAGGAAGGGGCGCTCGAGCGGAGGAGGAGGAGACCAGGCGATTCGTGTTGTTCATGTCGATTCCGAGACCCCCCCTCCCCCCACTTGTCGAGCTTGATTTCTCTCCCCTTTCTCTTCGATTCATGACGTCTTCGGTTGGTCGGCCTCGTCATTCTCCGTCCTGCGCATGATTTTTGATTGTTTCTGGGTGTGTGGCTTTCCAGATTTAGGTGAATTGCTGCCGTGATTTCTTTGTGGGTTCGTGATTGGTGTTTGTAGCCGCCGTGTTGTTGTAGATTCGTGGTAGGTGCTTGTAGTTTTAGCGGTTGGCTCTGCTTCCTGGCATGCGTAATCCTCCATTGTTCCCCATCTACTCTTGTGTAGGCGCTGGTAGTTGTCTCGTTTTTTTTTTTGGTTAGATGTAGATGTATGGATTAGATGCAGGGTTTCAGATGAGTGTTTTTGTGGTTAGAGTTTGGTGACTTGCGCTGGCAGGTGGTCTTTATGTTCGTGGATCCTGTTGGTTTTTTGTTGTAGATACATGAATTTTGGTAGGTTTAGTTGTAGTTAGTTGTTATCAGTGGCCTCTACTGCATGCAGTGCACAGGTTCCATGACTTCTGAGTGTTATCAATGGCCTCTGGGTGTATCAGACTTACCCCAGCCTCCAGTTAGCTCTGTTTTTGGTGTATTTTCCAGGTTATATTTTCTATTTTCCCCTGTGTTCTAGCCCTGTACTTACCCCTAGTTTGTGAGTGTTGGTTCTTATCAATGTATTTTTTCAGTGCTCATGTATTAGAGTGTAAGCACAATAATTTATGTGTTCTTTTGCTAGTATTTGTTTTCTGAAGTTCATGTAGGTTATCTAGATTATCTATTGAATTGTGCGCTTTTCTCTGTATTTTTATGTGCTTTGCACTTCAATTCCTCTATTCTTTCATTTTTCTAATGCTCCTGGTTGATTGAACCAACCAGGATTTGCAGTGTAACTCTATTTGTATTGAGTCTGTATTTTACTTATGTTTCTGTAGTGTAATTATCCTAGAGTTACTGCGTAATTATGTCCAGAGTTTCAGTGTAATATAGGCCAGAGTTACTGTGTAATTTCCCTGAGTTGCAGTGTAATTCCCCCCAGAGTTACCGTGTAATTCTCATGCTTATTATATGTACTTGACCCTAGAGTTTTACACACTGTGATTACCCCAGAGTTACTGTGTAATTACCCCAGAGTTCCAGTGTAATATACCTTAGAGTTGTTGTGTAATTTGTCCCAGAGTTTCAGTGTAATTACCCCCAGAGTTACTGTGTAATTCACATGCTGCTTACATGTTATCCCAGAGTTATAATGTGTCCCATTTTTTACAGTGTAATTTTGTATGATTCGGTTATGTAATTCCTGAAATTTTGGCTTTCATTCTTGTTGATTGTTCGAGTGTCGTTGTGGTGCAGTTATGAACTATGTCCTGTTTACAGTGTAATCTTCCCAAGAATTCCAGTGTAACCCTAGTTTTACATTATAAACGCCTTGCTTATTCTATGTATTTACAGTGTAATGTTCCCAATAATGCAGTGTTATCCCAGATTTACAGTCTAAGCCCCCTTGCTTTTATTTCTGTATTTATAGTGTAGTTTCCGCCCTAATTTTTAGTGTAATATTCATGCTTCAGCTCTGCAATTTATAGGTTTTAGTTTAATGGGTAAGCTTCGGAAAGTCTCTCGCCAGGACGTTACATTAGTATCATCTTCGGAATTTGCATTTGTGTGAGTGCTCTGATTCTCCCCTTTCTCTTTCTTCATTGCTGTGGCAAGTGTTTGAGTTTGTTTTTGTTGCTGCTGAACTGGGGTGAACATCTTCAGTCTCCTGGATACTTAGCATTTTGTTTCCGATTTATTCTTCTTACTAGTTTCAACTTGTATGATATGTACTTGTTTCTGAAATTTTATTAATGTGCCCACCTGTTCCAAATTCATGTGGGCAAACATGTCTGTTTTCCAGGGGTTCGGTTCTGTTGCGCCTTCTTCGCTTGGTGTAGCTTCGTTTTGCATTTCTTCCAATGTCTGCAGCAGAGTTCTCAAGATGTAAGTTTCTCAATTTTTTGTCAGGTCATGAGTTTTTCACCAATAGTTTCACTTACTCTAGAATGAATTGTTGGGCTGTTGGTGTTATGTGTTTTGTTACTGGAGTCCTCCACTCTTAATTGTGTTGTTGATGTAGCCCCATTTGCCGAATGTACCTGCAATCACCATGTTAAGTTAACTGGAGTTCTTGTTGGAATAGCATACTAAGAAAACACTCTTTTTGTCAAGAGGTTTGGTACCACTACTGTATTTCAAAGTTGCTTTTCTGACCTTGTACATAATGTCTTATTGTAGGAGTGCTGTAAAAGAAAACGATTCCTACAATGTATTTTTTGTGTGAGCTATTTTGATTTTGATGTACGCAACATTTTCTTCTGAGTTTTTGCCATTTAGTGATACTCACATTTTGAATGAGATCTTCTTGTGATAGTGACAGTAGATTGTCTTTTGTTATTGTTCTTCTCATGCTCCCCATCTACATTTTTTGTAAAGAATTATCTGTGAATTTACTGGATCTGTATAAAAAGTCGAGAATTAGGAGGACAGTGGTCTTTCCGGTGTATTTTTAAAGTTCCTGGGTATTTTAGTTCCCTTGGTATTTCCAGCATAGATTTTTTGGTGATTTACACTGTATTTATTATGGTAGCATCGCTGTAGTTACTCTGCATTTTTAGTCTGTATTTACACTGTAAGTTCATATGCTTTTTCAGTGTACTTGCTATGTATTTTAGTAGTTTTATGCACCGTTCTTACACTGTAAATCCAGGGCATTTTCATTGTACTTGATCTGTACTTTCACTGATCATTGTACTTGTAAGTTCCGCTGCATTTGGTTATTCTATGGTTTTTTTTCCAGTGTAAGTCCATGTGTTTCTACATTGTCCAGGAAGTTACAATGTATATATAGGGGCACTTTACAGTGTAATTCCTGGGTTATTTCGCTGTAAATCCTGATCAACAACATTCTTACAATGTAAATGTTCATTTTTACAGTCTAATTTACACTGTATATTCTAGGCGATTTCCACTGTATTTTTTGTGCAGTTACACTGTAATTCCTAGGTACTTTACCATGTAAGCTGACAAGTTTTGGCAAGTTTAAATCTCTTGTAGTTTTCAGTGTCAATTCCTGTGTATGTGGACTATAATTTCCAGGGGATTTACACTGTAAGTCTTGGACTATTGCAGTGTAATTGTTAGGCAGTTGCAGTGTAAGTTGGCAAGTTCTGCTAGTGTAAATCTTGGACTGTAATTTGTAGGCGTTCTTGGACTCTTTTGCACTGCAATTCTTGGTAAATTTTCAGTGTCATTTACTTTGTCTACGCAGTCTGTAGGCTCTGAATTTTTTTTTCTACTCTTTGCAGCCTTGTTTTCGTATTATACTCCGGAAATGAGTTCCTGTCATTTTTCTGAATGTTTCTATGGTATCAGGTGCGCATATTCTTTTGTATTTTTCTGCATGCTTTCACTAGTATTGAGTCTACAGTGTAATTTTCAGCTACCTCGGGATTATAGTGTAGGTTCTATGATTTTTGCCACTGTATTTCTGCATTATATACTTCAAAGTTTCTGTAATTTCCCAAGTTTAGGCACTGCTAGCGATCACTCATTTCCAGAGTATCCTGTGGTCCAGGTTTAGTTGAAACTGGGTGACAGTTTAGCCCAGCCCGTTTTTTAGAAATAGAAAACATATAGTCGCCGGGGTGGTTATTTTTGGACATACAAGTGTGCTCTGTTTATTTGTCAAGAAATGTGAATGTTACCGAATTGAAAAACAGTCAAGTGCTGAATAGACACTCCCTTGATTTATGACACGATTTTGACCTTTTTTTTTGCGGGGACACGATTTTGACCATGACGTTCCTCAAAAATAATTATGAAACCTACCCAAATTCTTTTTCACAGTGATCATGACAACCATGAAGTATTTTGACAATGACCATGGGTAAAATAAGTATGTGACCTTAGGAACTCGGAGAGTGATCCTAAAGTGAAGATATTAGAGCATGCACTCCATGAAACCATCAAGTAACATGTATCTTTGGAAAAATGGCTAAGAGCTTCATGGGCAGCCAATATGTTGAGCGACGTGGCTCAATTCAGCTGATACATCTCATGGAATAGATATGAGGCTCACCAATTGTCTGTAAAAACATGAACGGGAGCCAAATGAAAGTTCACAGTGCTTCAAACACAAAACATACAAGACTGGTTGCAATCACACAAATCTCCTCTCATATGGAAAGGATCCATGGATGAGTCAGGGGGCTGTCGTCGCCGCCTGGGTTGTTGGACGTGGCTATCGCGAGGTACTACCTCCCAAGAGCCAAAGCAGCAGGACCAAGGCAGAGTATCGGTCATGGCAATAACCAATCAGTCGTGGAGCACTTAAGGAAAGAAAGCACCGCATTAATCGCTAGAAAACCGGGACGTCCGCTTGCGTTCCCTAGATTTCTGTCTCAGGCCCACATGCATGCCCAATCCTCTCGTGCGGTTGCTGCATGCATTGGCCGGCAGAGAGAATCGAGGGTTAGGCTGAGTTAATTCCTAGCGTTTCACATGCAAAGTCGAATTAACACCTCCCGTGAATTGCTCGCATGCGGCCTTTAAATACGGACGCTGCATGGTGGCACGGTCAATCCTCTGTACCTCGCTTCAGAGTCCAGAACAGAGAGGCCGGCAGCCAACAGTAGGGACATCCTGCATTCCCACGAAGATGGCCAGGAAGGGGAAGAAGCTGCCAAAGACGAACGGGAGAGTTATGTTTCTGAATTATAGTGTCGTTTTCAGAGAATGACTTGGCAATCTAAACCCTAAGTCACACCTGCTGAACAAGTCACAGATTCTGTGGAAGGACAGAATGCAAATTCCGCACCTGCTGAACAAGTCACAGATTCTGTGGAAGGACAGAGTGCAAATTCCACACCTGCTGAACAAGTTACAGATTCCGTTGAAGCCACAGTGGAGGGGAATGTTGAGGATCAAGGACATGAAGGTATATCCCTTTTTTGTGCACATGACATAGAAGGTGATCCAGGACTAAACATTCCAATAGATGGCTTTAGGCCCAACATTAGAGATGATGTTAGATTTGCTTACCTAGAGATGGTGTATTACATTGAGCGTGGGATATTCAAGAGTCTTGACCACCACCTCCCCGTCCTCTTTTTTCCTTTTCTTTTTCTTTTTCTTTCTTTCTTGATTGATTTGATTGCCTCCTCTTACATCGATCCGTGGCAATGGATGTCCAGGCGGGTTTGTCTGCAACTGCGGCGCGACGAAGATGGGCGGCGCCAGCTGCAACTGCGGCTCCTACTTACTACCAAAAGGGGGTAAGCTAACTAAGCGGCAAAAGGCGCTTGTAACGAACAAAATCTCAGAGATAGGATCTGCATCACCTCTGTTTGTGAAGGTGATGACGGCAGACCTTATAAAGAGGAAGCCAGAACTGGTGAGTTCATAACTTTAGGTACCACGCGCAATATGTATATCCAAAAGCTCACAAATTTAGAACCATTTCCTTGCTCCATCTTGACGCGCTCTTTTCTGAACAGTATTTCTGCAAGGCATATGTTTTGACGTGCCGCCTCTGGCACGAAGAATGGCACGAACAAACAATACCTCTCACACTTTTGCTGGAAGATCGGACGATGAATACATGGCTGCTCATCGGAGAATATATGGCTGTGAAGATGTGGAATAGCATATATTGCTGGAACCTCTTGGTTGAAGAGGCCGAGATCAAGCCCGGAGAGATCTGCCTCTTCCAACTGGTAGAGAGGAGCGGAGGGCGGATCACGATGCGGGTCCATGTGATCCGCAAGTCGGAAATGCTGGTACTATATCCATTTTTTAACAACAACATTGATATAGTTGTTTATTAGGGGAAAAATCAAATGGCAACAACAGAAGTAGAATTAGCACTGTAACTAACATTGGCTCTTTGCATTAGTCTTGGAGGGTCGTATAAACCATTTTGTATGTTCTTGTGCATGTTTTGCTTTTTAATATAATTCATATGTATTATATTCTGCCTCACTCAATTCATTCTGTTAGCATTACATGCCTCTTACAGCAGTTTAGCCTCGAGGAGCCTCGCACGAAAGAAATCAACGTCAGAAAGCCTCGCATGAAGGAGACACGCGAGGAGCCTCGCACGGAGGAGACCCACTTGTCCCCGGCGGGAGGATACGTTGGCAATCCTCACGCTGAGCCCTCCGGAGGGAGCTCGAGCGAGCCCCGCGGGAGCGACAACGACAGCCGCCCCAAGCCGATTGTGAAGAGGCGTCTCTTGCCTTCACCTTGCGAGTAAGTACCCGCATCTTACTTTCTGCTTCGCGATCTTTGTTTCCTGCCTCTTGAAACCGGGAGCTGAGCCCGTGCCATGCAGGTCCCCCGAAAAGAAGATGAAGATGCAGTTAGAGGCCACGACGTCCATCGAGCTCTCACTGGAGGCGCCCGCTGAGGAGACCCATCCGCCCCAGTAGGGGCCTGAGGAGGCCGCCTGCCATCTTGAGGCGGAGACGGTGACCGAAGATGATCATGCGACTTTCCAGGCGCACGAAGACTTGCCTCCCCTAGCTGGGAGGAACGAGCCTCGCAAGGGAGCCTTGCAAGGGGGCGGGCGGGCGGTGGTGCCTCTAGAGGCGCCTGGTGCGGAAGATGACGTGGCCATGGAGACAATCCTCCCTGAGCACTCCGCGGCTGGGGAGGCAAGCCATAAGAGTCATGCCTTGAGTCCAGTGAGCAACATGGTCAGGTTCAACATTTGTGTCACTATTAATTAGTTAAGCGATTCTGCTGGATGTTCACATTTTGTGCTTGTGTTGCTTTTACTCCTGTATTTCACAGTCAGGTGTACTCGGAGCTCCTCTTTGTGATGAGACACCAAAACAACAACATGAAGCATTGGCCACATCTGCTGGTGGAACTGCAAGCTTGACAGAATTGTGTCAGTCGTCTAAAAAACTTCCTGATGCTGAGGTAGAGTGGTTTTATGCTATAGATTCAAGTAAAATTCCTAAAATTATGTATGGTTTGCATGTCCACCGAGTTCTCACCGGAGCCACGCGCCAACTTGGCCTTGGTGCTGGTGAGCGACAATGCCGTCCTCAAGCGCGGAGCTTTGCAGGCTGCCCGTGACACCAAGGAGCTTTACGAGGGGCATCGCCGCGACGCTGAGGAGGCCGGCTGAGGAGGCCGACCGGCGGCGTGAGGAGCAGCTGGCCGCTCGCGAGGAGCAGCTGGCCATGCGTGAGGACGCACTCGCCATGCGTGAGCAGGCGCTCCTGAGGCGTGAGCAGGCGCTCGTGAGGCGTGCTGAGGCGCTCACGAAGCGTGCCGAGCTGCTCACGAACGAGCAGCTCTCCTGCCGTGAGGAGGAGCTCTCCATGCGTGAGAAGGTGCTCGCCAGGCGTGAGGACATTCTCACCAGGCATGAGGAGGCGTGAGGAGGCGGACGTCGGGATCCGGGAGCGAGAGCGCGAGCGCCGCACGAATTATTGTAAGCAATGTGTGAAGAAAAAACATGGAGTGCCTGTGTTTATCAATCTGGCTGGATCCCGTGTTCAAAGTTCAAACCTAGTAAACCTAATAAAAATAAAATATCAATCTGGCTGGATTCCTAGTATGTCGATATCTCTGTCAGTTAAAAAAAAAAACCTACTCCAGTTGCTTTTTGAGAAATGAACCAGTGAAATGAGGGAATTTTATCTTTATTTTGGTTGGGTGATACTTGGAATTTTAGGTCCTGATGATGCTTCTGCTTGGCACAGCGGGCAGAATCGCAGTGTTGTATAAGTTGCATGCAGGTCCTCTCGACTGTTCCTACGATTGGTAGGTTTTCTTGATCCTTTTGTGTGTCATCTGATATTTGTTTTTGTATCTCTGATGTTATGTTGAAGTTTACTGATGTGTTATACATACTATCTGTTCCTACAAACTTGTTGTTAATAGAAGACAAAATCTACTAGCTGCATGCTTGATGAAAATTTTGAACTTGCTTACAAGTGTTTTGGTGTTCACTATGATGAATGCTTTCTGTCTAGTTACTCGAGCCCCATCCTGATGGGACTGGCCTTAACAGATTTTTTATTATTGTGCTTATAGACCGTCAAAACGCGATGATGTCAGACAGAACTAGCTAGATACTTGGGAGCACAGAGAGCTTTCGGCGACCGTCTACAGACTTGTTAGATATGGAACCTCGGAGATGGTAGTTGAGTTGTGATTCTATGTGAAAATGGTTCTTATTTCTTGGTGCAAATGGTTATTATTTCTCTCTGAAAGTTGTTCTTTATCCATGGGAAAATTCTGTCAGAACTCTCTTTGAATTACTCTGTTATACGGTCCAGCTAAGCAACATATTTTGCTCTCTTTTTGTTCAAATTCAGTCCAGTTCAACACGGTGTTACAAATGTAAAAATGGAGCAACTGCAAGTTAGTTAAGCATGAATCTCTGAACTTGCACATTATAGATTCCCTAGTCATGTACTCTTTCTGTTTGAATTTAGTGTTCCACCTTGATCTGTGAACTAGTGGTTGGGGCGCACCCTTGGTGCGCCTCTTGAGTGGTGACTCAGCGGTACCAGGTATGTCTCCGCCCATTCAAATTGCTTTGTTCACCTTTTGTTAGCACATAAACATGACAATGATGAGCTTTTTGGTCAACATTTTATGTGAAAAGCAAAGCAAAATCCATGACAGGCAATGGAAATGAATCTTGTCTCTTTCCATATAAGTGGAACGGTAGCACAGTACAACTAACAACCTGCAACTTAGCTATTTTACGATGTGCACAAGTACAGCTTTAGAACGTGGACGGACTGACAGTTCCACTCCTTCCTCTCCGGCCTTCAGCGTCCAGCACCCTCGCTTGAAGGAGACGCTGGGAAGCAACACTCGCTCGGAAGAACGACCCAAAAGCAGGAAAAAACTCAAAAATGGACCCTCCGCCAAGTGAGTTCATGAAAACAAATACTCATGGTGCATTTCGTGAAGTAACGCATTCACGAGGGTGAGGTTTTACTGTAAGAAATGATTGTGGGATGCTCATTGTTGCAGGTGCATGAAATCTGCAACATATCTGTGACGCCCTTCATGCTGAAACACTATCGCTATTAAACACACTAAATGCAGCAACCAACATGGGATGTAGCCAAGTTATATTTGAAATGGTCTCCATGGTACTGAAGCAACGATCTCAAGCCAGGAGTATGATCTAGCGTCACTGGGAGCCTTGTTCTAGGAGATTAAATTTCAAATGGAAGTTGCTTTTGCTAATGTTAATCTTTATGTATGTTCAAGGTCCTGTAGCAATGCAACACAAGGAGCTAACTTAGGGAATGGCAAATACAAGGGGAAAGGTATTAAGAGCCACAAACCACCTTCAGCCCCCCTGATTCAGTCAAGCCATGAGGGTGTGCCAGGCGCTAGCTAGTCGAGTTGGACGCGAACATAGAGCCAACGAGCACCCTTGCAGCAGCCCGGCATCGTCGCGACGTTGTACCGTTCAGGCCCTTCTATATAAAAGCTTTGGAGGCTGGGTATGACCAGAAGTTAGGTACCTGACCAGATTCTCAACGGAAGGCCATTGCTTCGTATCTTGATTGCCCCCTGAAATATAGAATGAGATAATAGAACTTATCTCATTGCTTCATAGCCTTCTTCTCAATCCCATGGCTGAAATCTTAATCCACGCACCACTAAATTGCACATGAAGGCATTTTCGACAATCTGGAAAAATATACAATGAAATATCTTGACAACAAAAGGAAAGCTACAGGCATCCAATGCTCAGAAGGAGCACTACACTCTTCCCAGGTAACTTAGTTTAGCAATACACGAACATGAAACAAATGGCACTAACTCTACCAAAATCATGTGTCATTTGCATAAAGTAATGCATGAGCATGAAACAAATGGCACTAACTCTACCAAAATCATGCGTCATTTGCATAAACCATCAATGCCGTACCACCTCCTTGCGCTACCGACAACAGCACCATGTCTTATATGCTCATCAACAATTACGATAGTAAAAGACTCTTGGACAAAATTGTTATCAGGGGACCCCATGGGTGTATTAGGAGAAGATATTCAAAAGAGAAATATCAGACAATAACAGTCTTCCAAATCCATACCCACGAACTAAATAAAAGGTTGGTTTCACAACAGACCCAGGTTAAATGCACATGGACAAAATAAATACAAAGCGACCTAGGTTGCTAGTAACAAGAAAGCGACTACAGTGGCAAGTGAAATGTTGCGTACAAATTAAGAATATATAATCCCATCTATGCAGGGAAATACCCTTTGGCTCCCGCATGTATATACACCCTATATGGGGTTTTTTTTTAAATAATTAAACAAAAAGTCAAAGTACTTCAAAAGTATTTTTAGATTAAACTTGACTTACATGCGCACTAGTATATAAATTTTCATAAAAAAAACCTACGTTGACTTCACAGCGAAAAAGACAAAATTTATTTGCTATTATAGGTCACTATTCATGCTATTTTGACTGAAAATTTGTCTTTTTTGAAAAGAAGTCAAATAGGAATTTTCTTTTTGTGAAACTTTTCTCACTAATACAATAAAAGGTCAAGTTTATTTCAAAAATATTTTCAGAAATTTTTGACTTTTTGTTGAATTGCTAAATTTGTTTTCCATATAGGGTACATATGTACCTAGGAACCGAAAGTTCCCCTCCCATCTATGCAGCTTCTCATTGCCATATACAGTTGATGGAGTATACGGTTTCATATATGGTTTCTCATTGATTATGCGCCATATACAACTTCTCGTTGTCATATATGGCTTCTCATTCCCATTGATTGTGCTCAAAAGAGAGATGCACCAACGAGAGATACTTCAAGTAGACATTGATTTGTACAAAGCCTTTCAAGTAGCCATTAATTTGTACAAGGCCTACAGCTGAAGAATGCAAATTGATGAAGTCATCTGGTTTTGGCCCTAAGAGCTCATTGTTGGGAAAAGAGGCAACACAATTATAAAAATACATAATATGATAAACTTTTACACAAAGGAAAGAAAGAAAGGAAGGAACATAGCAGGGTCAAGTGGTAACTACATCTTACCTGGCTGTGTTGGCTGTCACTTGACGCCTGAGAAGCATGGCAGGCGACAAAGCCTATTTCATGACAATGTAACTGCAGGAATATAATTTGAATAATCATTACACTCACCAGAAATCGGGAACATTTGCGGAAAGCGGGAACAACACAGCACCACCAACAGATATACTGATTAAGGCTGAAACTGAAATTTGACGTCCACACAAAAGTTAAACTGCAGATGGATTCTAATCAGTTGAGAAAGTTTAAACTACCGAATTAACCCATGTACTTCAGAGTCCATGCTGACAATTTACGTATTAGATGAAACACCATACCATAGTTGTCCTATTAGATGATTTCTACGAGTAAGTCTGCAGCTGATATCCGCATCCACAAGAGTCGCGTTCCAGGTTGCAATACACCACACTAAGTTACTCCTGACTCTAACTTCTGAAGATACCTGTGCACAAACCCATCGCACGTTAGCTAATTCAGCAGCATTAGGCTGTGTTTGATAGCGAAGTACTGCAAAAACTGCAGTATTTTTGTCTATAGGTACTAAATACCACAGTTTTGACATATCAAAGTATTTCGTAGTATTGTGAATACTGTGACAGTGTTTGGCTGGTGCATGTTTACAACGACGTAAAGTGGCTAGCTAGCCGTTTCACAGCAGTTGCAAACATGCACAAATTTAGCTGACCGCAAATTGAACGGTCATGCATAATCAGACCCCGCGGCATGCTATGCATCAGCGGCGGTCGGAGCACAGCGGCGCGGCATGGAAGCGCGCGGTGTCGCTCTGGCTCGGCTACAGTTTGGCCAGCAGCGGCGAGCGCGGCGCACTGAGGCATGGGGCGGCGTTCGGGAGCAGCGCATGCACGGCAAGCTGCCGCGAGCAAGGACGCGACATGGTAGAGCGGCACACGTACGGTATGACTATGATCACACACAACGGCATGAGCAGCCTCAGCCAGCAGCGTGCGTGACTATTGCCTGAGCAATCTGGGCATGAGTTGGCCAGGGGGGTGACCTGATGCACAGCGCGTACGAGTTGAGGAGCGCAAGTGGGAGCAGGAAGGACACAATTTTTCTTTCCATTCCCTTCTGTTGGCTTGTCCCATGGCCATCGATCTTCCGGGCGGTGGTAGCTTGGGTGCGTGGAAGGCGAGAACGAAGAGTCTTGTTTTCTTCGCGTGCTCTGTTTTAAAAAAAGAGGTCTGGGGTTCTTTTTTCTAATGCAGAGAAAATACCACAGTTTTGACAATACTACAGTTTTAATACTACAGTTTTTTATTGTTTCCAAACAGCTCACGGTAATTAAAACCATGGTATTTTTAAAAACTGTAGTATTCTCATAATACTTAGAAAAAGCTGAGCTATCAAACGGGGATTTAACCCTAAAAAAATCAGCAGCATTAACTTCACGCCTCAGAACTTGTGGCTGGATGTTTTAAACCAGATCAGGAGGAAAACAAACCAGAGGACCTTCTGATTGCCGCATCGCAGACATTCACCCGAGCCACATCTCGCCGGAATCGCGCCCACGCCATCCCTCCAGTACTCCTAACCAAAGAAGGGAAGCTACCTGATTAGCAAGCATTCCTAACCAAAAGAAGGGAAGAGAAGGGAGGCAAAGGGCCAAGAAACGACCGACCTATGCTTAGAGCATTATTAGTAGAGCCTTCAAACCCTCAAACCCCTAAAAATAACCGTTTTTTACAGTTTTCGCCGAAAAAACGCCGTAGACTAGAACCTCCAAACCCTCAAACCCGTAAAAAAATTTAGAGGTCCAACCCTCAAACCACTTTGCAACCTGAAGAAGTAGGGGTTGAGAGGAAAATCTCCCCCAACCCGCACTTCTCCTCCTCTCTCGCGCGGGAGCCAACTACCTCCTCCTCCCGGCCTCCTCCTCCCGCCGCCTCCTGCCGCGCCGGCCATGGAGGGCCCCGCCGCCGCGGTGCCCCCGCCCGCCGCGCCCGCCCCCGGCCCCGCCCCCGCCCACCCGACCGTGGCCGACGTGGTGGCGGCGACCCACGTCGGGGCCAAGCGGCGGCGGGCGGGCCTCGCACCTCCTCCTGCCGCCTCCCCGGCTCCCGCCCCGGCCACCGTCACCGCCCCGGCGCCCGCCCTCGCCGCCTCCCCGGCGCCCGCCCCGGCCACCAAGAAGAGCCGGCCGAAGGCGGCCTCTCATGGGCCGCGAGGGGCGGCCTCCAAGGTCGCCGGCTCGTCCCCGGCCGTGATTAAGCCGCGGAAGAAGCCCGCGCAGCGGAACAAGCCCGCGGCCCCGCCCGCCGCCGTCGCCGAACCTCCTCCCGCCGCGCACGAGGTGTTCGAGGAAATGGCAACCCCATCCTCGTTCATGGACCTCCTCCAAAACGCGGAGGTGGACCTCGGAGCTCCGCCCCTAGACCCCTTTAGGGTTGGTGACGACTTGGAGGAAAAGGAGGAAGATGAGGAGGATGAAGGGGATGACGAGGAGGAGGTGGCCGAGATAGGGGAGGAGGCATTCACCGCCGCTTCCCGCCCACACGCGCGGTCGACAAACTACACCGAGCCGGAAGATGTCCTCTTGGTTCGTGCTTGGGCAGCTGTGGGAATGGATGCAACCACCAGCACCGATCAAACCGGTAAACGGTATTGGCAAAGGATCGAGGACGTCTATTGTAGGATCAAGCCGAAGAATAGTGGGTTCATCCATCGCACTTTCCGGTCGCTTCAAGGCCGGTGGGAGTTGATCAAGCCCGCTTGTGCTCGTTGGAGTGCGGCCATGGACCAAGTGAGGGATGCACCACCTAGTGGAACCGTGGAGAGCGACTATGTGAGTACATATTTCTTCACTATTTTGATTATGTGTGTGCACTATGCTATTGGTGGGTTCTTATGTGATTTATGTGTGGTTGATAGGAGACAATTGCCGGCATGAGGTACAAGGAGATGGCCGCTTCCAAGGGCAAGCCATTCCCATTTAAGCATGTTTGGTCAATTCTTCAAACCTTTGACAAGTGGAAGTTGAGGGATAAAGAGACCGCACCCAAGAAGTCGGCAATGCTAAGGATGGATGATAGTGAAGATGAGGAGGAGAGGAACTTGGGCAAGCCCGAGGGAACCAAGAAGGGCAAGCTAAGGGTGAAGATGGAAGAAGAGGCGTCAAGCCTAAGGGAGAAGATGGACCACATGATGAAGGCAAGAGAGGAATTGACAACGAAGACATTGGAGACGAAGCTTCTTATCATCGAGAAGAAGAAAGAGGTCAAGCTTGCACAAGTTGAAGCAAAGCGTGAAGAAGCAAAGCGCAAGGCCGAGTTGGAGGAGAGGATGATCAAGCTCAAAGAGGCAAAGGTATGGAAAGAACTCATGGTGGAAGAGAAAGAGCACATTATGATGTCCAAGAAGGACATGGATCAAGACCAATTGCAATGGTGGAAGGACACCAAGGAGGACATCGCAGAGAGGAAGAGGATGTTCCGTGTTGCGTCCTCTACTTTTCGAGGTGACACTCCGATGAGTAGTTGTGGTGATGGCGGTGTGTACGACTCCACCGGTGCCGATGGAGATGCTTGATGGAGCCCGCTTGTGGTCTAGGAGATGGCGCCGATGTGCAACTTTTTGGTGATGGTGCCGATGAGAGGAGGAAGATGATGATTTTATGATGTAAACTATTAAACCATGCATCAATGATTGTCATTTGGTAGTTTGTTTGGAAGTTGATTGTGTTCTTGTTGTCATAAATTATGAGATGTCAAATGATAGATTTAAAGGTTGGGGTCGAGGCAAAGACTAGAACCCTCAAATCTAATCCTTAAAGAAGTTTAAGGGTTGGGTTTAAGGGTTCTAGTATTTGCCCCTGTTTTTCAACCCTTAAAAGTGTCAAAAAGTGGCACTTCTCAACCCTTAAAACTGCTTTAAGGATTTGAGGGTTTGAGGGTTCTACTAGTAATGCTCTTAGACGGTAGAGGTAGCGTGACCGCGGCGGCGGACTTAAACGTAAAAGTAATATATGAAATATCAATCTGAAGCGTTACTCTCATGAGCTTAGCTTCAAGATAGCTAGGTTCAACCCCTGCAATGCAAGCTCCATCAAACACTAAAAAATCTTTGAACAAATTTATGGTTCATAGGTGTTTTGCATATAAGAGAAGTGCTACAAACTTTATACATAGTACTGTGTGAAATAATTACAAACATGTTTCCTCTTATTTGCACGAATTTATCCAACAAAAGGGGCTGCCTATCTGTTGAACTCTACACATATTTTAGAGACAAATTCATAAACCGTCAACGATCTTCCTAAACAGTAAAAACAAACAAATGGACAACGGACCATGCAATACAATGATTTTGCTTTGCAGTTTTTGAATAGAGTGTCGTTGAACAACCAGATTTACTACTTCATCTCAGAAATTCAAACAAAGAACATGTCATCTACTCAGACATCACAAAAGATTGGTCAAAACACACATGAAGCAGATATGAGGGATCTGCTTTGTTCTAGTTTAATCAATGAAACTACCACATCTAGATCTGGGCCACAAGAACTTACCGTTTAATAAGATATTATCAGGTGACGATGGAGGTCATTGCCACAGGGGTGAGGAGTGTTATGCACACACTAGTGTCGATCAAGGATTCATACAAGAGGTACACCAGATTGGATCTCGATACAGGAATTGGAAAGGAAAGCTATTTGCTAATCATCTTCTTCTCTGTCCTCCCTCCAGCGCCTCCCCTCTTTTATCCCCTTCACGACGACTTGTTCCTCTGCCAGTCTCGGGCCAGCTGGTGGTTGCGCCTTGAGGCCTTGGGCCGTCTGCCTGGGCTGGGCCACCACATAACACTCCCCACCCCTTCAGGCGCGGCTTGACCCCAAGCCGCCAGAGCAGGAAAACTAGCATGTAATGCGAATGCATCTTCCCAGGTGTCTTGAGTATCCGGCCAGTTGTGCCAACGTACCTTGCACTGGGGTTTGAGCTTGTTCCCACGCTGAATAAGCTTGCTGTGTAAGAATGCTGCAGGTTGAAGAAGAGAAAGGTCATGAGGAGCAATCACATCGCTCTCTAGCTCAACTGTTGTTCATTGCCGGCGGAAGGTGTTTCTTCAGTTGTGAGATGTGAAGTACGTTGTGGATCTTGGAGCTTCTTGGAAGCTAAAGTTTGTAGGAAACATCACCGACTCGCTGGAGAACTTTGTAGGGTCCATAAAACTTGAATGCCAGTTTCTGGTTTCTGCGAGCAGCTAAGGAATTTTGGAGGTAGGGTTGTACCTTCAGATACACTTGGTCGCCCACAGCAAACTGTCGCTCGCTTCTGTGCTTGTTTGCTTGACGTGTCATGCGATCTTGTGCTTTCTGCAGACATTGACGAAGCATTTCAGTCATTGCTTCTCTATTTGAAACCATCTCTTGCAACTCAGTGTTGGACGCAGGTGCTGTCAGGCCAAAGGGGCGAGGAAGATATCCATACAAGGCTTCAAAAGGGGTGCGCCCTGCTACAGTATGGTATGACGTGTTATACCAGTGCTCTGCCGCCGTTAACCAACCAGCCCACTTGGTTGGTGTGTCGTGGATAGCACATCGAAGAAAGGCCTCCAGGCACTGATTGAGACGCTCGGTTTGCCCATCTGTCTCTGGGTGTCGTGCAGAGCTCATATTCAGAATCGTATCTGACAAGCGAAACAGTTCTTGCCAGAAGAGACTTGTGAAAACTGGATCCTTGTCCAAAATTATCTTGGAAGGCATGCTGTGCAGTCTGTAAACTTGGTCAAAGAATGTCTGGGCCACTTGATGAGCTGTGTATGGGTGTTTCAACGGCAAGAAACGAGCAAATTTGGTTAACTTATCGATCACCACCAGGATTACTTCAAACCCTTGGGATTTGGGCAGGCCTTCCACAAAGTCCCAGCTTATGGTATGCCAGGGGTGTGGAGGAATAGCATGTGGTTGTAAGAGGCAAGGTTTGCTCACATGTTCAGATTTTGCGTGTTGACACACCGAACAACTCTGAACAAAAGCAGTGACCGATGCCTTGAGCTTTGGCCAAGCAAACAGTTTCTTCACTCATTGATATGTGGCTAGTGCACCGGAGTGGCCCCCGATGGCGCTGGCATGGAGTGATTGTAAGATATGTTGTTGTGCCAGTATATTCTGTCCTACCCAAATCCTGCCCTTGTAACGGAGAACACCTTGATCTAATGAGTATCCTTTGTCATTAGTTCCAGACGCCGCAAGTTCCTGAAGCAGAGCTTTAGATTGATCATCCTCCATATAGCCCGCCACTAAGGTCTCAAGCCACTTGGGAACAACAACTGAAATTGCCAAGAGAGTGTCTTGGTGGTCGTGGCATGACAATGCATCTGCGGCGGCATTTGTAATGCCCTTCTTATACTGAATGGTATAAGTGAGTCCCATTAATTTAACGAAGGCCTTGTGCTGAATTCCTGTAGTCAGCCTTTGTTTAGTCAGATGTAGTAAGGCTTTTTGATCTGTTTGGATGAGGAATTGTTGGTGCTGAAGATAGGGACGCCACTTGTCCACTGCCATCAAAATAGCAAGGCATTCCTTTTCATACGTGCTGAGGGCTTGATTTTTTTGCAAAGTGCTCAACTAAGGTAAGCCACAGGGTGCCCTCGCTGCATCAATACTGCCCCAATCCCTGTGTTACATGCATCCGTCTCCAGAACGAAGGTATCATGAAAATAAGGAAGGGCTAGAACCGGAGCTTGTGTCAATGCGGATTTCAACAATTGAAAGGCCTTATCTGCATCTAGGGTCCACTGGAACAACACTCCCTTGCAGAGGAGTGCAATCAATGGTTTGCTTATCATGCCGTAGTGTTGGATGAATTTCCGGTAGTATCCTATCAAACCGAGAAATCCACGCAAGGTCCTGGTGTTTGTTGGTGTAGGCCAAGACTGGACTGCTGCGATCTTGGCAGAATCCGTAGCGACGCCATCGACACTGATTTGATGCCCCAGGTATTCGATTTGTTTGGTAGCAAACTCGCACTTGGACCGTTTGATCACCACCTTGTTCTCTTTCAGGAGTTGGAAAACTGCACGGAGTTGGCTAACGTGCTCTTGCAACGTCGAGTTGTGGGTCAAAATGTCGTCCATAAAGACCAACACCCCTTTTCGCAGCAATGGTTCCAACACAGCATACATCCATCCTTGGAAAGAAAATGGACCTCCTGTCACTCCAAAGGGCACCACCAAAAATTTGTAAAGACCTTGATGAGTACAAAAGGCTGTCTTGAATTCGTCCCCTTCAGCAATTCGGAGTTGATGGTAGCCTGATAGCAAATCCAATTTTGTAAACCAGACTGACCCTGCAAGTTCATCCAAAAACTCGTCCACTATAGGCATGGGGTGTTTGCTCTTAAGTGTGATTGCATTGAGCTGCCGATAATCAACGCAAAAACGCCATGTTCCATCCTTTTTGCAAACTAGCAGAACTGGGGAAGCAAACGAGCTGTTACTAGGACGAATAATACCGATGCGGAGCATCTCTTTAATTTGCCTCTGAATCTCATCTTTCTGTTGCGGGGTATAAAGTTATGGTCGTGCACTGACAGGTTGAGCTCCTGGCACCAAGGGAATTTTGTGGTCGTGTGCACGTCTGGGTGGGAGCGACATTGGCGGGGAGAATAATTCCTGAAACTCTTGCAACACCTCCTGAATTTCTGTGGGCAAGGGTGTATCAGTTGTAGGTCCAGACTGGAGAGAAAACAAGTCCTGCTCCTGATGCACTGGTTGTATTCGAATGACCTGCTGAACAGCACCGCGCCGGAGAAGCACCTTTAGTTTCCTGGAAGAAATTTGCTTACACTTTGGTTGTTGATCTTGGATTCCCAACAGACAAATTCTGCGCCCCTCATGTGTGAACTTCATCTGTCTTTTGCGCCAATGTACCCACATAGGGTTGTGCTCTTCTAACCAGTCAGCTCCAATGATCAGATCATAACAACCAAGGGGTAGCACCTTAACTTCTTGAAGAAATGTATGCCCTTGAGTCCACCAGACCAATGGTGATACAATCTGAGAACTAGTAAGAGTGTCTCCGCCTGCAATCACATAGGTAGCGGCAGGTACCTCCTTTGCCTCTAGGTGTAATTCTTGTACCACTGAAGCGTCCACAAAGGAAAAGTTGGCACCTGAATCAATAAGGATCAGAACTTCCTTGTTCCCAATTCGCCCGTGCACACGCATGGTGCGACGACGAGCTGTGGGGGCTGCCACCCCTGCAGCAGCAAGCATCATGACTCCTCATCTGAGCTAGAATCTGAAACAGCCTGACCATCGGGTGGGTCGTCAAGTTGCTGTGCGCCTATCAGCTGTGCCCCTTGCTCACTGACCGTGTCCATGGCCGCGGAGATCTGCTGCTCTACGGCGGACGAGCCATGCTTCTTAGGCACCAGATCGCTCACGGAGCCGCTGTTCCTGCCGAGAGATAGGAATTACAGCTGCAACCAAAGGTCGCTGCTAACCCCAGACGGACTGACGGATCGAGCGTGCACACGCGGTGGATCGATAGACCTCTGATACCAATTGTTATGCACACACTAGTATCAATCAAGGATTCATACAAGAGGTACACCCGATTGGATCTCGATACAGGAATTGGAAAGGAAAGCTATTCACTAATCATCTTCTTCTCTGTCCTCCCTCCAGCGCCTCCCCTCTTTTATCCCCTTCACGATGACTTATTCCTCTGCCAGTCTCGGGCCAGCTGGTGGTTGCGCCATGAGGCCTTGGGCCGTCTGCCTGGGCTGGGCCACCACATAACAAGGAGGAACCCTAGCGTTGCGATCGATAGCGTCACTACAGCCCACCTCCATGAATCTAGATTGAGAAGAGAAAGGGAAAGGAGATGAGGCCATAGAGATGAAGGAGGGGGGCTGGGATGGGGAGATGAGGCGGCGGCGGCAGCGTGCTCCTCTAAGTCACCGACGACGAGGCCGCGTGAATCCGGTCGACTACGTCCTCGGCGGTGGCAAGCGTCCCATCCTCCCACCGTAGCGCAGGCGTGGCGGATGCGGGGTGGGTGGGAGAAGAGAGGTTCACGCGTGACGGAGCCAGGTTTCCCAGCCGGCCACCTCCTTCCGACGTCTCTGCCCACGGTACTCCGCTGGCCCCTGCGCCCGATCTTGACCTTCTATCAATCTTCCGGTGGCTCCGTTGGTAGGGTCGTAGGGAGGCAAAAAACACATATTTGACATGTGGACGAAAACAATTCAAAATTTGAACTACTTTAAAAAAAATCACCCTGCTGACCCTTTCGAGTGGCGCCCGACAGCAAGGCGCCGCACCCTACTGTGCAGCGCCTTTGCCTAAGGCGTCGCGTATTTGGCCAGCGTGGCAGCCCGGGGCCAGGCACGGCCCCACAGACAGCAGTGCAGCGCCTAAGGGCTAGGCGCCACACTTATAATGTGCAGTGCCTAGCCCTTAGGCGCTGCACAATGACTTAAAGTGCATCGGCCCAGCCCGACCGGGCAGTTCTTCCCCCTCTCTAGACAGAGAGCAGCGGTGGCACCCCCATCGAACCCCCCCCACATCCCTCTCAGATCTGAAGATTTGATCCGTGGATTCGATCTCCAATCCCTCCTACTAGGTAAACTTCTCCGTTCCCTTTCTTTTCCTCCGTAAATTTGTTGCCATTTTAGAGATTTGTCCAAGATTTGATGGAACCCTTGATTTGCTTTATTTGCTTGATTTAGGATGTGTAGGCATAGTGGTAGTACCGTAGTGTTGTTGATTAGTTCACAATACATGATTCTTGTTAGTGAAACCCTAGATTGTTTAGTTTTTTTAGATACTTATGAGATGCCTATTTTTATAGATAACTATGAGATGTTGAGTTTTGTAGACATATATGAGATGTTTAGTTTTGTTTAAATATATATTAGATGTTGAGTTTATTTGAAATATGAGATGTTGAGTTTATTTGAACACATATTACATATTCATTCTGTGAGAAGGAGATGTTGAGATTGTTGTAGTTGAACACATATGACATATTCATTTTGTGAGAAGGAGATGTTGAGATTCTTGTAGTTGAACACACATTAGATGTTTAGTGTATACCGATATTTGAGATGAAGATGAACTCATATATGTTTATTGTTTGAACTTTGTAAGGATGGTTTGGCTTCTCGACGATGTCTACGACACACAACACCGGGCCTTCATGATGCGCGAGAAGGAGATGGTAATAATGCGTAATCTAAATATTTTGCAAATTTGCCTTTTGTTGAAATTGACATGCCCTAATATTTGTCATTACTTGTTTTTTGCGAAAGCTTGAACCTCCGAAGATTCGGTATCACGGGGTCTCTGGTCCTGCCATGCCCTATGATGAGCGGTACACGCCCTACATCCAGCAGGAAGGACTCCTCCCGTGGATTCAGTTGGTCAGCCGGTCCACGCCGGACCTCAACGCTCCACTGGTGACCTCTCTTGCTGATCGGTGGATGCCGGAGACGCACAGTTTCCATCTTCGGACTGGGGAGATGACTGTGATGCTTGAGGATGTCGCCTTGATCACCGGGCTTCCTATCGACGGGAGGCCTCTATGTATGAGCACCGATTCTGATGGGTGGCGCGAGCAGATGATTGCTCTTATCGGTATGGCTCCTACCGAGGCTGAGGCTGATGTAGAGGAGGGAGAAGAGAAGAAGAAGAAGAAGGAAAGGAAAGCAGCCGGAGCTGCTTTCACGTGGATTCAAAATAACTTTGCCACTTGCCCTGCGGATGCCACTGATGATGTGATCCAGACACATGCTCGTGTCTATATGTGGTATGTTGTCTTGAGGACTTTGTTTCCTGACTCCACGGGCAAAAATGCTCCATGGATGTGGCTGAAGGCGTTGACCGTCTTTGATAGCGGATGGAGCTGGGGTTCAGCGACTCTTGCCTACTTGTACCGACAGGTAGTTGGTTTGTTTTGCTATCAAGTCATTTCTTCATTAGCAATGCAACCTTGCTGTCAAGTTAACATTGTTTTCTTTCATATGCAGCTGGACGATGCGTGTTGCAGGATCACAGGTAGTGCAGGAATTGGTGGTAATATGCTTCTGCTTTCTATATGGAGCTGGGAGCGTCTGCCTGTTGGACGCCCGAAGAGCGTCAAGTTTAATCCTTGGGATGAAGATGGCGAATTACGGCGCCCCACTTGGGCTTACAAGTGGGATGTGGTATCCGAGATGTCGAACGATGTCAATCTCATGTACCAAAAGTACATTGCCGAGTTGAACACGATTACGCCTGAGCAGGTAACGAGGCCATTACTTCAGTCATTTCTCATGCTTGCCTGAAAAATAGTCATCAATTTTGCATTGTTGCCCTATTTCATAGGTGGTATGGCAGCCATATGGCACCGATGACAGACTTGGGTACACCGAGGAGTTTTCCATCAACCCGATGTGCTTGTGGGATAGGGATCTCTGGCTTATGCGGTGCCCACTGATATACAACTGGGCGGTTGAGTTTCATTTGCCACATCGCGTGTTTCGTCAGTTTGGTCTGTTCCAGCCTCACCCGCCGGAATGGGTGGATACGGACAAAGCACTTCATAGGTAAGAGAGCATGAACCGTGTTGACTAAGCATCGCCACTCCTTCTTGATTTTGCTAATGTTTGGTTTTGTACCATGCAGGTTGGACAGGAGAAGGCAGCGGAAGATAAAGGACTGGGACAAGCGTCATGCTTCGTATGTTACCCGCTTCCATCTTTGTGTGGAGCAAGCTCGTAGCAGTGCACGCGCCCAGCTTCGTGAGCATAACTCACTTGCTTTTGATAACTACATACGATGGCTTCTTGAAATACTCGAGTTGAGATATGCCCGCTGGCATACAATGAGGATATTCTTGAAGAACCCGTAAACTTTGAGGATCTATCAAAGGGGAAGTACAACAGAGATGTCAGGGAAGGGCAAGGAGTCCCTACTATTCCGATGATTAACTATGTGGTAAAGTGTTCCCTTCTTTACTTTCCCATTGGCCGTATTACACATGTTTGAATGGCTAACGTGTTCATTCGTTCTCATCCGCAGCGCAACAAGATCAAGAAAGCAACTGATGAAAGCCAGTCTATTCTGGAGAAGACACCGGTTGGAGAAAGCAATGATGATGGTTCACTACGAGCATTTCTGAAGGTACATATCGCATTCAGGTGTCCATGTTACATATGTTGCGGAGTTTGATATCTTATACACTTGTTCATGTTACAGCGTGAGGCCAAGAAGTTAAGGCGGTTATCGAATCTTCTCGGTTGCCGTGATCCTGAATTTGATGAACCATCTGCCTCTAGGTCTGGTACACCATCAGACCCCTTATCTGACCATCAGGGGGCCAATGTGAGTTCCTCATATGCTTATCTGGATGATGAGGGTGCAGTCACCCAAGAGGTATGACTAATCCTTTAGATGTGATTCTCACTTGATTACGACGCCGGTCTTCACCATATTGTTTGATTGTGTGATAGGGCGATGAGCTTGATGATGACATGACTTTGGCGGACGCTCAAGTTCGGTTCGCATATATGTTGATGCCTAGGCAGCCCATACGCCGGTACACGCCCACCGACTTTGACAACAGAGGCAACCCAAAGGTGGTTGTAGGGACCTCGCGGATGGCTAGCTTGGATGATGAGGCGGAGGAGGAAGTGGAGGAAGAGGAGGCTCATCCTAACAGGAAGAAGAAGATTGCCTGTAGGAATGGCACTAGGAACACGCGCGGAAAGCATTAGTGCTTGTGTTTTTTACTATGGAAGTGCTCATGTAGCCGTTTCATTAGGTTGATGAACTTGTGAGGTTATGTCATATGTTGGTGAACTTTTACTAGTGTGGTACTTGTGTTTGCGAACTTGTAGTGATGGTGAATTGTCCTAAATTATGTGATGTTCAAATTATTAGTTCTCTTTGTGAGTTCA
Source organism: Triticum aestivum (assembly GCF_018294505.1). NCBI lineage: Eukaryota > Viridiplantae > Streptophyta > Magnoliopsida > Poales > Poaceae > Triticum > Triticum aestivum. Next base: position 365,120,892 of record NC_057808.1, on the reverse strand, counting down.
GTTTGCAGCCAAATTATGTGATGTACTTATGAGTTCAGTTTGCAGCTAAAATGGCATCTGTTTCTGTAGTTTAGCAGTTAACAGCACTACAGCGCCCAACAGAGAGGCGCTGCACTGTATTGTGCAGCGCCCAATGCTGAGGCACCGCACTATACAGTGCAGCGCCCGTACCCTAGGCGCCGAGTCATCCTCTTGCGCCTTGCGAGCCTTTGCAAGCTTTCTTGCCCTCTCCTCCTCACGAGCAAGTTTCGCTTGGCGTGCCCTCTCCTCCTCTCGTTTCTTCCGCTCCATCCTCTCCTTCTGACGACGCTCTTCCTCCAAGCCTCTTCGAAATGATTCTTCGAACCGCCATTACCGCCTAAGACAATCTTGGTATTGGTCCTTTTGGACATCTTCTGGCACTTCAAGATCTATCCACGTGAAGTACTTGCATAGAGGAGGCGGTGACTGCATACATTTTTTTTGTTAGTGTTGACACACATTTGAGAGTAACATTTTACTTCTCGAGCTTACCGGTGGTTGGTCATAGGCGTTAGTTGAAAGTGCACTATCATAAGCATAGTTCGGGCATACAAAATATCTCCGCCCTTCCGTCCATGATTTCTTTCGGTCGGTGGACACCTTCACCTTGCAAACATCTCCACACCAACATGGCGGGATGTTGACATCTTTCTCCCTCACCTTGTCCAAAGATGCGTCCTCCCACTTGTTCGACATGTCTTCTTGGTTAGCACACGGTGGCCTCGTCATGGAACCGGATGAAGCCATGCCTACAAAACCGAGAATTCTTGGTTAACCCTAACCCCCACTTAACAATAACCACAACCCTAACCATAGCATAACCCTAACACCAACATCAAACACACATAACCCTAACCCTACCATAGTATGAAGCCTAACCATACCTAATTAGCAAAGAAACATAACATGATTCAACACAAATTTCCAAATCCAAGCCAAAAGTAGGGTTTCCCCAAAGTAGCAAGATTTGATCAAATGTGACAATTCCTATTGATGAAAATGAGGGGATCGGATGAGATTTACCTTAAGGGAGGGGTTGGCTTCGATATCCACGGACAATATCTCCGGATCTGAGAAGGATTTGAGAGGGGGAGAGAGGAGGGCAGAGGGGAGGCACCGAGCTTCGGGTTTGTGTGGGGGGTGGGGGTGTGTGGGGTGGGGATGGGTGGGAGGGGGGTGGGTGCAGCCTAATAGATATCCAGATGTGCAGCGCCTAAGGGCTAGGCGCTGCACGTTATAAGTGTGGCGCCTTGCCCATGGGCGCTGCACTACTGGAGAAGTGCTCTGTTGCTCTCTGGACTGGCATGTCCAGTGTGGCGCCTAGGCCTTAGGCGCTGCACACCTGGACATGCCAGTCCAGAGAGCAACAGAGCAGTTCCAGTAGCTTTTGCACCCAAAAAATTGCTAAGTCAGAGTGCAGCGCCTAGCTGTCGGGCGCTGCACTATCTAGTGTGGCGCCTAGGCCTTAGGCGCTGCACTCCGACTTAGCAATTTTTTGGGTGCAAAAGCTATTGGAAGTGTTCTATTGCTCTCTGGACTGGCATGTCCAGATGTGCAACGCCTATGGGAGAGGCGCTGCACTGTATAGTGTGGCGCCTAGTCCTTAGGCGCTGCACACCTGGACATGCCAGTCCAGAGAGCAACAGAACACTTCCAGTAACTTTTCCAGCCCAAAAATCGTTAAGTCGGTGTGCAACGCCCATGTGTAAGGCGCTGCACTATACTGTGTGACGCCCAGGACCTGGGCGCTGCACCATCTGCTGTTTTCAAATACCAAGTGTTGTTTATGTTTTGTGGTTCACATAGATGGCACATAATCATATCCAAATCACATGTAGTAGTCCAAAACACAGAGAGAAGACATAGCACATAGAGTAGTCCAAATCACATAGTCATACACACATAGCACATAGAGTAGCCCAATCACATAGTCATACACAATGCAAAATGACAACACAAACATTGAGCCAAAACACATAGTCATTTAGGACTCATAGCACATAGTATCACACATTTAGGACTCATAGCAATGTCCCTTCTTCTTCTTCTTCTTCCTCTCTTCTTCTTCTTCTTCTTCCTCCTCCTCCCACCACCAAGGGATCTCACCTTCCCCCTCTGTGTCCTCCACCCCCTTCATTGTTTCCATACCTACGAAAATGACAATATAATAGTTAGTCACACAATGCAAAATGACAACACAAACATTGAGCCAAAATAACAAGATCATAGTAAGTCACATACGACAATGGTCCATTGAGCCAAGTGAACATTCCTCCACTACGGCGGCCGCCAAGGCCAAGATCACCACGGCCTAGACCACCACCGCGGCCTCTACCACCACCACCGCCTCTACCACCACCACGGCCTAGACCTTGACCAAGGCCAAGACCATCATCACGGCCTCTACCACCACCACGGCCAACACCATCACCACGGCCTAGACCTTGACCAAGGCCAAGACCATCACCACGGCCTCTACCACCACCAAGGCCAAGACCATCACCACGGCCTCTACCACCACCACGGCCAAGACCATCACCACGGCCTCTTCTAAGACCTAGTTGTCTCCCTCTTTGTTGCCTAGTTCCTCGTTGGCTTGCTTGATTTGATTGGTTTGGCACTTGGGCACTTGTTTGACTTGGTTGGCTACTCCTTGGTTGGCTATCATTTGCTTGGCTTGTGCTTGCATCATTTTTCTTTGATCTCTTTCTTGGTTTGGGACAAGTTCTTGTGTTGTGTCCCCCATGACTGCAGTCCCCACAACGGGATTGCTCACGAGGCTCTTGCAATTGGCCGGTTCCGTATTCTCCACCGCCACCACGGCCCCATCCGTCCATGTCACCTCTAAGACGCTTTGTCTTACGTCTTCCCCGTCTAACGACCTTCAATTCCAGGTCCGACCATAGTTGAACTCCATGATACTCCGGCCATTGTGATTGGTCCAAGTATGGCTCAAACCGGGGAGCCCATGTATTCTTTACCGTCATGATTGAGAACTCGGACTCCCGCACGGTAAGAGGGTGATTGACGTCAACATTCCTAACACGGGCTGCGTTTAACAAGTGCGAGCATGGCAGATGAAGCAACGATGGCCTCATGCAGCTGCAATCACACCGTGTTAGGGAGACCTTGAACGCGCGACCTCCATGTTGGTGGCCATCGTTTGAGGTTCCTCCAGGCTCTTTCACTTCATACTTCCACTCGTTGTCGTCATATAGAAAAACTTCTTGGGAGTCTGCCTTTCGTGATTGAAATTCCAACCATTCTTCAACCTTTGGTGGGAAATTATACTTGTGCTTTTCCTTGTTCTCACCATCAATCTGCTTATCCGTCTCCATTGAGTACTTTAAAAAGTACGCATTCATCTTGTCAAATGTGTATTGAACTATTGCCGTCACGGGTAATGCACGTACACCCTTGAGCACCTTATTGAAGCATTCTACCATGTTGCTTGTCATTTGACCGTACCTCCGACCATCTTCATCGAAAGCACGTGCCCACATATTCCTTTCGACAATGTTCCTATTGAGAAATTCAAGACCACCGGGGTCAAGTTTTTTGTGTCTGAGCAATGCATTGAACAATGTGGCAAACCGCTTGTCGGAGAAAGCGAGACAACAATCTTGAAGATGATCGGCCAACTCCTTGATACCACATGCCCTATAGAAGTTTGCACAAAAGTGCCTCATGCACCATCGATGGTGCAACTTTGTATGTCCGGGAATGTCAACCACAACCGCGTTTAGAATTCCTGGATGGCAATCCGATATGACACAATTTTCCCTTTCAGCCGGTAATACCCTTGTTCTCAATTGACGCAAGAACCACTCCCAGTTATCATTGTTCTCCACCTCAACCAAAGCAAAAGCCAAAGGCAACACCCGGTTATTGGCATCACTTGCTATTGCAACCAAAAGAGTGTCCTTGTATTGTCCGGTCAAGAACGTGCCATCAATGTCGATGACGGGCCGACAATGCTCAAAAGCCCTCACGCATTGCTCAAAGGCCCAGAATGCACGGCCAAGTACTCGCACGGTCCTCCCGTTGTGAATCAATGTTTGGTGCCCATGAGGCTCGACCACATGAACCATGCCTGGGTTTGTGGCGGCCATAACTAACAACAACCTAGGGAGTCGGTTGTTTGCTTCCTCCCAATTGCCATATAACATCTTGAATGCGGCTTGCTTCGCCTTCCATGCCTTGCCGTACTTGATCTTGTAATGAAAGATGGCTTTCACAATGTCAATGACACTCTTAATGCTCATTGTTGGAAGTGTGGATATTTGGTTGGAAAGCCTGTAAGCGATGAACTCGGACGTGAGTTGTCTGTGTTGTTGGTACACAAGCTCGCCATCCGAATTCTTGTGCCGGCACATGTGATTTGGTAGACAACTCACTATGCACCAAGTGGGACCTCCTTTCCATGGCCTTGCACGCACAATCCATGGACATCTTGGCACTTCACACTTAACCGTGTAACGCATGTTGACGTCCGAGTTGGCCACTCTATGTGGACGATAATGCGTAACCAAGTAGTTTTCGAGCCACATCTTCAATTCCAAGAAAGAATCAAACTCACAACCGGGAAATATCCCGTTCTTGCCATCTTCCAAATCATGGTGAGAACTTGGCCTAGCTCCAAGAGATATGCATTTGCCACCATCCACAACGGCTTCATCCTCGAGACTAAGATCCTTGAACAATGGTGTCTTGTGATCCCGCCCGAATACCTTCTTGAATGCTTGGGCCTCCTTCGGCGTGAACCCCTCCTCATCAACTTCTTCATCGGGACCATCGTCATCCGAGTCCGATGCATATGCACGGGAAAAAGGGATGGATTGGTCCATTGTCTCTTTCACATGATATTGGTCGAGATCACCCACATTGTTTTCATGGAGATCAACTTCGTTGTCATCCTCCTCGTACTCATCATTCTCCTCTTCAAAAGCTTCATTTTGGTTTTTTGGAGTCGGGCTCAATGTTGGCCAATCTTGTTGCATGAAATGAGGTTCACTCATTTGATCTTGGTTCATGGGTGGGGGAGTGCTAGCAACCAACGGGGAGGGGTTCCGGTTCAAGTCCTAATGCAAAGTAGACTCAACCTTCTTGGAGGCAAATAACTCAAGAGCCTTGTCTAGAGATTCGACAACCGTCTCCTTGTATGCAACCCAACGTTGCTCGGAGTTCACACGCATTGTCTTCCAATGGATGTGCATTCCATAACCAACATTATGCCTTCCCTCGAACTCAACAACGTCACTTGGGTCCATCCAATTCAAATCCTTCCTCACTTGTTCCAAGAGCTCCGCATAGCTAGGACTACTCTCAAACACCATGTCAAGCTCATCCGGGTCCAGCTCAACATTGCCTTTCAAAAAGGCCTCTTTATCCACATGATGAACATAAACACATGTTCTTCCCATCCCTACAATAGTAAAAAATACACATATATCAAGTAAGTAGTTAACCAAGTATTTGCACAAAATACATAAGCCCTAACATAGATATGAAACAACAACCCTAACCCCCACTTAACAATAACAACAACCCTAACAATAGCATAACCCTAACCCTAACATAAAAACACACATAACCCTAACCCTAGCATAGTATGAAACCTAACCCTACCAAATTAGCAAAGAAACATAACATGTTTGAAGACAAATTTCCAAATCCAAGCCAAAACTAGGGTTTCCCCAAACTAGCAAGATTTGAGCAAATGTGACAATTCCTATGGATGAAAACGAGGGGATAGGAGGAGATTACCTTAAGGGAGGGGTTGGCTTTGAAATCCACGGCCAAATACTCTGGATTTGCAAGATTTGAGAAGGATTTGAGAGGGGGGAGAGGGGGGAGGGAAGGGGGAGAGAGGGGGGGTGCTTTGCTTCAGCTTGTGGGTGGGGTGGGGGTGTGTGGGATGGGGTGAGGGGGTGGGGCCAGCCAAAGTGGCAAACAGACAGTGCATCGCCTAAGGGCAAGGCGCTGCACATTACAAGTGTGGCGCCCAAGAGATAGGCGCTGCACTGCTGTCTGTGGGGCCGCGCCTGGCCCCGGGCTGCCATGCTGGCCAAATATGCGACGCCTTAGGCAAAGGCGCTGCACAGTAGGGTGCGGCGCCTTGCTGTTGGGCGCCACTCGAAAGGGTCAACAGCATGAATTTTTTTGAAAGCAGTTCAAATTTTGAATTGTTTTCGTCCACAGGTCAGATATGTGTTTTCTGCCTCATAGGGATTGGGGCTGACCGGATAGCAATTGCTCTGCTTTTTGTTTGGGTATTTTTCAGTGCGTACACACACTATGCCGTCTCCAAGTGACAGTTGACATTACTGTCGGGCTTTATTGTATTTTACTTACTAGTATAATAGTTCCCTATATATAACCAAATCCTTGACGGTAATAGTAAATGGGGGGAGGCAGGCATGCTGTGTTAATTCCAGATTTAATCCCCTCCCAACTAGTTAGGGGTTTGTTAAAGCGCCCTGTGATCCATCCAGCAATTCGATCGTGCCTTAATTGGTGTCCTGTTTCCGCCCTCTGTTCATCCGACTTAATTGCGTCTGAATGCCATTTTAGGTGGTAGCTTCCATAAAAGATATGGCATGAGATACGGTAAGTTTAGTTTCAGGTGGTATGCTCGTCCTTATTTACAATCTGAGAAGGCATTTACTGCTATGCTAGTTTGTTTATTTGGCAACTGTGGCACCGGGCGGGATAAGACGTTGTTACTAGCATAGTTGCATTTATTTACTGCTGTTGCTATGCCGTCGTGATGACACATTCGTTCATGTTGCATTGCTATTGATTTATCTGTTATACTATATATGAATCATGCATGCATTTTTCTTGTGGAGGGTGCTGAATTAAGTACATCTTTTGGAATATGTTTTTCAGTAAAAAAATACTAGCAAGCGTGAGTACCCCGACCCCGACCTCGCGTGCTTCGTTTCCGCCGCGTAGTTTTATAGATCGGGCCGCATCGTGGTTTTAGCTTCAGCTGGACTCAACAAGTCTCTAGAATATTTGGTTTTCATCGGAGATGGGTCTCGTTAGTTAGTGCATACAAGGCGTCCCGATGTGGGATTCTCCAAGCCCAGTTTCCGCGGCATCCTTGGAAGATGTGAATTGGGCTATTCTCCTCCATCTTGTAGGCAAAGTACTTGTGAGAGGTCTCATACCTCTCGACTCGGGCATGAGTCTGAAATACCAATTTCAGCTCTTAGAACATCTGATACGCTCCGTGGCGTTCAAAACGTTTTTTGAAGTCCCGGTTCTAAGCCGTAAAGCATGGCGCACTAAACTATCAAGTAGTCATCATATCGAGCTTGCCAAATGTTCATAACGTCTGCATCTGCTCCTGCAATAGTACTGTCACTTAGCAGTGCATCAAGGACATAATTCTTCTGTGCAGCAATGAGGATAATCCTCAGATCACAGACCTAGTCCACATCATTGCTACTATCATCTTTCAACTTAGTTTTCTCTAGGAACACATCATAAATAAAACAGGGAAGCTATATGTGAGCTATTGATCTCCAACATAGATATGCAAATACTATAAGGACTAAGTTCATGATAAATTTAAGTTCAATTAATCATATTACTTAAGAACTCCCACTTAGATAGATCCCTCTAGTCATCTAAATGATCACGTGATCCATATCACTAAACCATGTCCAATCATCACGTGAGATGGAGTAGTTTTCAACGGTGAACATCACTATGTTGATCATATCTACTATATGATTCACGCTCGACCTTTCGGTCTCAGTGTTCCGAGGCCATATCTGCATATGCTAGGCTCGTCAAGTTTAACCCGAGTATTCTGCGTGTGCAAAACTGGCTTGCACCTGTTGTATGTGAACGTAGAGCTTATCACACCCGATCATCACGTGGTGTCTCGGCAGGACGAACTGTAGCAACGGTGCATACTCAGGGAGAACACTTGTACCTTGAAATTTAGTGAGAGATCATCTTATAATGCTACCACCATACTAAGAAAAATAAGATGCATAAAGGATAAACATCACATGCAATCAAAATAAGTGATATGATATGGCCATCATCATCTTGTGCCTTTGATATTCATCTCCAAAGCACCATCATGATCACCATCGTCACCGGCTTGACACCTTGATCTCCATCATAGCATCGTTGTCGTCTCGCCAACTATTGCTTCTACGACTATCGCTACCGCTTAGTGATAAAGTAAAGCAATTACATGGCGAATGCATTTCATACAATAAAGCGACAACCATAAGGCTCCTGCCAGTTGCCGATAACTTGTACAAAACATGATCATCTCATACAACAATTTATATATCATCACGTCTTGACCATATCACATCACAACATGCCCTGCAAAAACAAGTTAGACGTCCTCTACTTTGTTGTTGCAAGTTTTATGTGGCTGTTATGGGTTTCTAGGAAGAACCATTCTTACCTACGCATCAAAACCACAATGATTTTTCATCAAGTGTGTTGTTTTAACCTTCAATAAGGACCGGGCGTAGTCAAACTCGATTCAACTAAAGTTGGAGAAACAGACACCCACTAGCCACCTGTGTGTGAAGCATGTCGGTAGAACCAGTCTCATGAACGCGGTCATGTAATGTCGATCTGGGCCGCTTCATCCAACAATACCACCGAATCAAGTAAGACGTTGCTGGTAAGCAGTATGACTATTATCGCCCACAACTCTTTGTGTTCTACTCGTGCATATAACATCTACGCATAGACCTGGCTCCGATGCCACTGTTGGGGAACGTAGTATTTGAAAAAAATCCTACGATCACGCAAGATCTATCTAGGAGAAGCATAGCAACGAGCGGGAGAGTGTGTCCACGTACCCTCGTAGACCAAAAGTGGAATCGTTTAGTAACACGGTTGATGTAGTCGAACGTTTTCGCGATCCAACCGATCCAAGCACCGAATGTGCGGCACCTCCGTGTTCAGCACACGTTCATCTCGATGATGTCCCTCGATCTCTTGATCCAGTTGAGGCCGACTGAGAGTTCCGTCAGCACGACGGCGTGGCGAAGGTGATGATGAAGTTACCGGCGCAGGGCTTCGCCTAAGCACTACGACGATATGACCGAGGTGTGTAACTGTGGAGGGGGCACCGCACATGGCTAAGAGAAGACTTGGTGTGCCCTTGGGGTGCCCCCCTCCCACGTATATAAAGGAGGGGGGAAGAGGTGGCCGGCCCAAGGGGGGCACACCAGGTGTGGGGAGTCCTACTAGGACTCCCTAGTCCAAGTAGGATTCCCCTCCTCTTTCCTTTTTCCGGAGTAGCAAAGGGGGAAGGAGAGGGAGAGTAAGAGAGGAAAGGGGGGCGCCGCCCCCACCCCTTGTCCAATTCGAACTGGCAAGGGGGGGCGTGCGCCACCTCCTGGCCGGCTCTCTCTCTTCTCCACTAAGGCCTATGATGGCCCATTAACTTCCCCGGGGGGGGGGGGGGGGTAACCCCCGGTAATCCGAAACTCATCCGAAACATCCCGAACCATTCCGGTGTCCGAATGTGACCTTCCAATATATGAATCTTTACCTCTCGAACATTTTGAGACTCCTCGTCATGTCCATGATCTCATCCGGGACTCCAAAGAAACTTCGGTCATCAAATCACATAACTCATAATACAAATCGTCATTGAACGTTAAGCGTGCGGACCCTACGGGTTCGAGAACTATGCAGACATGACCGAGACACATCTCCAGTCAATAACCAATGGCGGAACCTGGATGCTCATATTGGCTCCTACATATTCTACGAAGATCTTTATCGGTCAAACCGCATAACAACATATGTTGTTCCCTTTGTCATCGGTATGTTACTTGCCCGAGATTCGATCGTCGGTATCCTCATACCTAGTTCAATCTCGTTACCGACAAGTCTCTTTACTGGTTCCATAATGCATCATCCCGTAACTAACTCATTAGTCACATTGCTTGCAAGGCTTATAGTGATGTGCATTACCGTGGGGGCCCAGAGATACCTCTCCGATACTCGGAGTGACAAATCCTAATCTCGATCTATGCCAACTCAACAAACACCATCGGAGACACCTGTAGAGCATCTTTATAATCGCCCAGTTACATTGTGACGTTTGATAACACACAAGGTGTTCCTCCGATATTCGGGAGTTGCATAATCTCATAGTCAGAGGAACATGTATAAGTCATGAAGAAAGCAATAACAATAAACTAAACGATCATAGTGCTAAGCTAACAGATGGGTCTTGTCCATCACATCATTCTCCTAATTATGTGATCCCGTTCATAAAATGACAACTTATGTCTATGGTCAGGAAACTTAACCATCTTTGATTAACGAGCTAGTCAAGTAGAGGCATACTAGGGACACTTTGTTTTGTCTATGTATTCACACATGTATCAAGTTTCCGGTTAATACAATTCTAGCATGAATAATAAACATTTATCATGATATAAGGAAATATAAATAACATCTTTATTATTGCCTCTAGGGCATATTTCCTTCAACCCTAAGGACCCCTTCCCGCTGCCCCTCATTGACCAAATCATTGACGCGACTGCAGGACACGATTCACTGTGTTTCCTCGACGCATACTCCGGATACCATCAGATTAAGATGAAGGAATCCGACCAGGCCGCAACGGCATTCATTACCCCGTATGGGCCTTTCTGCTTCAACACTATGCCTTTCGAACTCAAAAACGCCGGCGCCACTTACCAACGCATGATTCAAACATGTCTAGAAAAGCAAATTGGCAAGATGGTGGAGGCATACGTAGATGATGTAGTCATCAAGACTAAACATGTTGAATCATTGGTGGACGACTTACGCCTCACATTCGACAACCTCCGAACATATGACATACGACTCAATCTGAAAAAGTGCGTTTTCGGCGTTCCAGCCGGAAAACTGCTCGGGTTCATTGTTTCCAATAGAGGAATCGAAGCAAACCCAGCCAAAATTCGAGCCCTGTCACAATTGGCAACGCCAACAGACCTAAAGCAGGTCCAAAAACTAGCTGGGTGCGTGGCAGCCTTAAGCCGCTTTATCTCCAGATTAGGAGAAAAAGCGTTGCCACTTTATCGACTGCTTCGACGCACTGACCACTTCCAATGGACGGATGCGGCTACAGCTGGATTGGAAGAAATAAAAACTTTGTTAGCAAGCAACCCAATCCTTGCCGCACCAAGTGTTGGCGAACCTATGTTGCTTTACAAATCTGCGACTCACCAAGTGGTGAGCGCCGTGCTCGTTGTCGAGTGAGAGGAAGAGGGACACAAATTCCCACTCCAGAAACCAGTGTACTATGTATCGGTGGTCCTTACACCATGAAAATCTTGATACCCACACTGTCAAAAGATAGCATATGCGGTCTTCATGGCATCCCGGAAGCTACGACACTACTTTCAAGAGTGTTCGATCACAGTGGCTTCCGAAGTACCACTCAATGACATCATAAATAATCGGGACGCCACCGACTGCATAGCCAAATGGGCCATTGAGCTCTTACCATTTGAAATAACATATAAGCCACGCCGAGCTATTAAATCTCAGGTGTTGGCCGACTTTGTCGCCGAATGGACGGAAGCCGAGCTCCCTAAGGAGTACAACACATACTCGAACTGGGTAATGTACTTCGATGGCTCTAAAATGCTAGTCGGATTGGGGGCTGGTGTCATCCTAACATCCCCTACAGGGGACACCGTCCGCTACGTATTACAAATCATGTATACAGACTCCAATAAGGCAACCGAATACGAGGCACTACTGCATGGTCTCCGAATGGCTGTTTCCATGGGCATTCAACGCCTAGAGGTGCGTGGGGATTCGAACCTCACAATATCCCAAATAAATGGAGAATTCAATGCAAAAGATCCAAAGATGGCGGCATATCGAAACGCCGTACTCAAAATATCAGCTCGGTTTGAGGGGCTCGAGCTCCATCATGTTGCTCAAGACAGTAATCAGGCAGCGGACATCCTTGCTCGAATGGGCGCTAAACGTGACCCCATCCCACCCAACACCTTCGTGGAAAGGCTTTTCAAGCCATCCATGGTATGGCAGGACGAGAGCGGAAATACTAGTCTGGAGCCGATCATACCCCCAGATGCCGAACACAATTCTGATATCATCGGGGGCTCGGACACTGAAATGACACCTTCCGCCCATGTAATCATGGCTGTCATTGCTCCATGGACCGGACCTTTCCTGGCCTACCTCACTAGGCAGGAGCTCCCTGATGACCAGAATGAGGCCCGTCGCATAGTTCGACGCTCTAAAGCCTACAAAGTTCACGAGGGTGAACTCTACAAGAAAAGTACTACTGGAGTTCTTCAAAGATGTATCTCCGAAGAGGAGGGACGACAACTTTTGGCTGAAATACATGCTGGTCTTGGTTGCCATCACGCCGCAGCTCGGGCCCTTGCAAGTAAGGCCTTCCCTACAGGTTTCTTTTGGCCCACGGCCCGGGCAGATGCACAGGCCCTTGTACAGCGCTGTGTCGGATGCCAGTTTTTTGCCAATCAAAGCCATATGCCGCCCACTGCCCTAAGAACAATCCCCATTACTTGGCTTTCGCGGTCTGGGGGCTAGACATGGTCGGACCCCTTAAAGGGGGAAGCCATAAGAAGAAATATTTGTTGGTTATGGTGGATAAATTCACTAAATGGATAGAGGCCAAACCAGTAAAAACGGCTGAAGCTGGGCCGGTGATCGACTTTATATCCGGTGTTGTACACCGTTATGGCGTCCCACACAGCATCATTACTGACAACGGCTCTAACTTCACAGCCGATGAGGTAAAAAATTGGTGTGCTAACCTGGGCATTAAGCTTGATTATGCCTCCGTATATCACCCCTAAACAAACGGTCAGGTCGAACGGGCTAACGGCCTGACAATGAGCGGCATCAAGCCCAGACAAGTGAGATCCCTACGAGAGTCAGATAAACACTGGGTCGAGGAACTCGATTCCGTACTCTGGGGACTGCGAACCACGCCCAATCGCACGACCGAATACACACCCTTCTTCATGGTGTACAGCGCAGAGGCTGTTTTGCACTGCGACATTATTCATAACTCACCTCGAGTGCGCATGTATGAAGAGAGAGAAGCCGAGCTCGATCGGCAAGACGACCTAGACGGCCTGGAGGAGGAGCGCGATGTTGCAAAAGCCCGTTCCGCATTCTATCAACAACAGGCTCGGCGATACCAAAGCAGAGAAGTGCGGGCAAAGAATTATAATGTCGTTGAGCTCGTTTTACGCCTCCCAGAGAAGAAAAAGGACAAGCTCAAACCAAAATGGGAGGGTCCCTTCATTATAGATGAAGTTCTCACTGGAGGAGCCTATCGCCTTCGTAATGCATCGGACAATCGCTTAGAGCCGAATCCATGGAACGCTGCTCGGCTCTGAAGATTCTACGCATAAAGTTCGGCCACACTTCTTTCCCTTTTCTCCTCTTCAATTTTTTCTCTTTTTTCTCGTTTTTATACGATTTCCAGGAAGTGTTCGGATAAGCCGAACACTTGAGGGGTACGCATCCTTAAATGTACACTCCCCATCATGACTGGGAGCTTCTTTACATAGCAGCTTATTATTATTCTGGGCCTAGAGCTCACAATATATATGTCGTTTGCTCATATACATCTTTTTTGCCATTATATGCACCTCTATAACTTAAGATTTTCCCAAGCTGGGTTGCCTTGCTCCTGTGCTTATGCCCTACGTTCCCGATTGTTCGGCTAGGGCATAAAGGGGGCACCTCTGCGATTGTTACAACCGGGTTATCGGACATGTACCTGAGACGGGTGATGCCGAAAGCTAGCGTTCTTAAGAGAATAATTGGTCGGCAATCAAACGACAGATTGTTGCATTACCGTAACCACTTTAAACACTGTGAGACACTTTTTCCGTATTACGGATCACATGCCCCGGCACACGTAATTACAGTATGCCAACCCAAGGAAATGATCCCTTAACGGAACTATTTTTCTTAGAAGATGTTTCTTACATATGTAATATAACATACATCCTAAACTCGAATTTTTGTCTGTTCGAGCACAAGGACTGGGTTGCCTGGTTTCCGGACATAGCAAATACTTCTTTTCATTTCGAAATAAGTATTCGGAAACACTCCACCATTTTTGGTTCGGGGGTTAAAGTCGAAAGCCTGTGATGACAAAACTGTTGGGGAACGCAGTATTTCAAAATTTTTACCTACCATCACGCAAGATCTATCTATGTGATGCATAACAACGACCGGGATAGTGTGTCCATGTACCCTCGTAGACCGAAAGCGGAAGCGTTAAGTAACGCGGTTGATGTAGTCAAACGTCTTCGCGATCCAACCGATCAAGTATCGAACGCACGACACCTCCGCGATCTGCACACGTTCAGCTCGGTGACGTCCCTCGAACTCTTGATCCAGCTGAGGCCGAGGGAGAGTTTCGTCAGCACGACGGCGTGATGACGGTGATGATGAAGTTATCGACACAGGGCTTCGCCTAAACACTACAACGATATGACCGAGGTGGAAATATGTGGAGGGGGCACCACACACGGCTAAAACAATAACTTGTGTGTCTATGGGGTGCCCCCTCCCCCGTATATAAAAGAGTGGAGGAGGGGAGGGCCGACCTCCTATGGCGCGCCCCAAGGGGGGGATTCCTACTCCTAGTAGGAGTAGGTTTCCCCCCTTCCCTAGTTGGAGTAGGAGAAGAAGGAAGAGGGAGAGGGAGAGAAGGAAAGGCGCCCCCCCAATTCAGATTGGTCTTGGGGGGGGCGCGCCTCCCACTTGGGCGCCTCCTCCTCTCTTCCACCATGGCCCATTAAGGCCCATTAACTCCCGGGGGGTTCCGGTAACCCTCCGGTACTCCAGAAAATGCCCGAACTCATCCGAAACCTTTCCGGTGTCCAAACATAGCCTTCCAATATATCAATCTTCATGTCTCGACCATTTCGAGACTCCACGTCATGTTCGTGATCATATCCGGGACTCCGAACAACCTTCGGTACATCAAAACACATAAACTCATAATACCGTTCGTCATCGAATGTTAAGCGTGCGGACCCTACGGGTTCGAGAACTATGTAGACATGACCGAGACTCGTCTCCGGTCAATAACCAATAGCGGAACCTGGATGTTCATATTGGCTCCCACATATTCTACGAAGATCTTTATCGGTCAAACCGCATAACAACATACGTTGTTCCCTTTGTCATCGGTATGTTACTTGCCCGAGATTCGATCGTCGGTATCTCGATACCTAGTTCAATCTCGTTACCGGCAAGTCTCTTTACTCGTTCCATAATGCATCATCCCACAACTAACTCATTAGTCACATTGCTTGCAAGGCTTATAGTGATGTGCATTACCGAGAGGGCCCAGAGATACCTCTCCGACAATCGGAGTGACAAATCCTAATCTCGATCTATGCCAACTCAACAAACACCATCGGAGACACCTGTAGAGCATCTTTATAGTCACCCAGTTACGTTGTGACGTTTGATAGCACACTAAGTGTTCCTCCGGTATTCGGGAGTTGCATAATCTCATAGTCATAGGAACATGTATAAGTCATGAAGAAAGCAATAGCAACGAACTAAACGATCATCGTGCTAAGCTAACGAATGGGTCTTGTCAATCACATCATTCTCTAATGATGTGATCCCGTTCATCAAATGACAACTCATGTCTAAGGCTAGGAAACTTAACCATCTTTGATTAACGAGCTAGTCAAGTAGAGGCATACTAGTGACACTCTGTTTGTCTATGTATTCACACATGTACTAAGTTTCCGGTTAATACAATTCTAGCATTAATAATAAACATTTATTATGATATAAGGAAATATAAACAACAACTTTATTATTGCCTCTAGGGCATATTTCCTTCAGTCTCCCACTTGCAGTAGAGTCAATAATCTAGATTACGCAGTAATGATTCTAACACCCATGGAGTCTTGGTGCTGATCATGTTTTGCTCGTGAGAGAGGCTTAGTCAACGGGTCTGCAACATTCAAATCCGTATGTATCTTGCAAATCTCTATGTCTCCCTCGTTGACTTGATCACGGATGGAATTGAAGCGTCTCTTGATGTGTTTGGTTCTTTTGTGAAATCTAGATTCCTTCGCCAAGGCAACTGCTCCGGTATTGTCACAAAAGATTTTCATTGGACCCGATGCACTAGGTATGACACCTAGATCAGATATGAACTCCTTCGTCCAGACTCCTTCATTTGCTGCTTCAGAAGCAGCTATGTACTCCGCTTCACACGTAGATCCTGCCACGACGCTTTGCTTACAACTGCACCAACTGATAGCTCCACCGTTCAATATAAATACGTATCCGGTTTGTGACTTAGAGTCATCCGGATTAGTGTCAAATCTTGCATCGACGCAACCAGTTACGACGAGCTCTTTGTCACCTCCATAAACGAGAAACATATCCTTAGTCCTTTTCAGGTATTTCAGGATGTTCTTGACCGCTGTCCAGTGATCCACTCCTGGATTACTTTGGTACCTCCCTGCTAAACTAATAGCAAGGCACACATCAGGTCTGGTACACAACATTGCATACATGATAGAACCTATGGATGAAGCATAGGGAATGACTTTCATTTTCTCTCTATCTTCTGGAGTGGTCGGGCATTGAGCCTGACTCAACTTCACACCTTGTAACACAGGCAAGAACCCTTTCTTTGCTTGATCCATTTTGAACTTCTTCAAAACTTTATCAAGGTATGTGCTTTGTGAAAGTCCAATTAAGTGTCTTGATCTATCTCTATAGATCTTGATGCCCAATATATAAGCAGCTTCACCGAGGTCTTTCATTGAAAAACTCTTGTTCAAGTATCCTTTTATGCTATCCAGAAATTCTATATCATTTCCAATCAACAATATGTCATCCACATATAATATTAGAAATGCTACAGAGCTCCCACTCACTTTGTTGTAAATACAGGCTTCTCCAAAAGTCTGTATAAAACCATATGCTTTGATCACACTATCAAAACATTTATTCCAACTCCGAGATGCTTGCACCAGTCCATAAATGGATCGGTGGAGCTTGCACACTTTGTTAGAATCCTTTGGATCGATAAAACCTTCTGGTCGCATCATATACAACTCTTCTTCCAGAAATTCATTCAGGAATGCAGTTTTTACATCTATTTGCCAAATTTCATAATCACAAAATGCGGCAATTGCTAACATGATTCGGACGGACTTAAGCATCGCTACAGGTGAGAAGGTCTCATCATAGTCAACTCCTTGAACTTGTCGAAAACCTTTTGCAACAAGTCAAGCTTTGTAGACCGTAACATTACCGTCAGCATCAGTCTTCTTCTTGAAGATCCATTTATTCTCTATGGCTTGCCGATCATCGGACAAGTCAACTAAAGTCCACACTTTGTTCTCATACATGGATCCCATCTCAGATTTCATGGCCTCAAGCCATTTCGCGGAATCTGGGCTCATCATCGCTTCCTCATAGTTCGTAGGTTCGTCATGGTCAAGTGAGATGACCTTCAGAACAGGATTACCGTACCACTCTGGTGCGGATCTTACTCTGGTTGACCTACGAGGTTCGGTAGTAACTTGATCTGAAGTTACATGATCATTATCATTATCTTCCTCACTAATTGGTGTAGGAATCACAGGAACTGATTTCTGTGATGAACTACTTTCCAATAAGGGAGTAGGTACAGTTACCTCATCAAGTTCTACTTCCCCCCACTCACTTCTTTCGAGAGAAACTCCTTCTCTAGAAAGGATCCATTCTTAGCAAAAAATATCTTGCCTTCGGATCTGTGATAGAAGGTGTACCCAACAGTCTCCTTTGGGTATCCTATGAAGACACATTTCTCCGATTTGGGTTCGAGCTTATCAGGTTGAAGCTTTTTCACATAAGCATCGCAGCCCAAACTATAAGAAACGACAACTTGGGTTTCTTGCCAAACCACAGTTCATAAGGTGTCATCTCAACGGATTTAGATGGTGCCCTATTTAACGTGAATGCAACCGTCTCTAAAGCATAACCCCAAAACAATAGCTGTAAATCAGTAAGAGACATCATAGATCGTACCATATCTAATAAAGTGCGGTTATGACGTTCGGACACACCATTACACTATGGTGTTCCGGGTGGCGTGAGTTGCGAAACTATTCTGCATTGTTTTAAATGAAGACCAAACTCGTAACTCAAATATTCTCCTCCACGATCAGATCGTAGAAACTTTATTTTCTTGTTACGATGATTTTCCACTTCACTCTGAAATTCTTTGAACTTTTCAAATGTTTCAGACTTATGTTTCATCAAGTAGATATATCCATATCTGCTTAAATCATCTGTGAAGGTCAGAAAATAACGATACCCGCCACGAGCTTCAATATTCATCGGACCGCATACATCAGTATGTATTATTTCCAATAAATCTGTTGCTCGCTCCATTGTTCCGGAGAATGGAGTTTTAGTCATCTTGCCCATGAGGCATGTTTCGCAAGTACCAAGTGATTCATAATCAAGTGATTCCAAAAGTCCATCGGCATGGAGTTTCTTCATGCGCTTTACACCAATATGACCCAAACGATAGTGCCACATATAAGTTGCACTATCATTATAAACTCTGCATATTTTGGCTTCAATATTATGAATATGTGTATCACTACTATCGAGATTCAACAAAAATAGACCACTCTTCAAGGGTGCATGACCATAAAAAATATTACTCATATAAATAGAACAACCATTATTCTCTGATTTAAATGAATAACCGGCTCGCATCAAACAAGATCTAGATATAATGTTCATGCTTAACGCTGGCACCAAATAACAATTATTCAGGTCTAAAACTAATCTCGAAGGTAGATGTAGAGGTAGCACGCCGACGTCGATCACATAGACTTTGGAACCATTTCCCACGCGCATCGTCACCTCGTCCTTAGCCAATCTTCGCTTAATCTGTAGTCCCTGTTTCGAGTTGCAAATATTAGCAACAGAACCAGTATCAAATACCCAGGCACTACTGCGAGCATTAGTAAGGTACACATCAATAACATGTATATCACATATACCTTTGTTCACTTTGCCATCCTTCTTATCCGCCAAATACTTGGGGCAGTTCCGCTTCCAGTGACCAGTCCCTTTGTAGTAGAAGCACTTAGTCTCAGACTTAGGTCCAGACTTGGGTTTCTTCACTTGAGCAGCAACTTGCTTGCTGTTCTTCTTGAAGTTCCCCTTCTTCCCTTTGCCCTTCTTCTTGAAACTAGTGGTCTTGTTAACCATCAACACTTGATGCTCCTTCTTGATTTCTACCTCCGTAGCCTTTAGCATCGCGAAGAGCTCGGGAATTGTCTTATTCATCCCTTGCATATTATAGTTCATCAAGAAGCTTTTGTAGCTTGGTGGCAATAATTGAAGAACTCTGTCAATGACACTATTATCAGGAAGATTAACTCCCAATTGAGTCAAGTGGTTGTGGTACCCAGACATTCTGAGTATATGTTCACTGACAGAACTATTCTCCTCCATCTTGCAGCTGTACAACTTATTGGAGACTTCATATCTCTCAATCCGGGCATTTGCTTGAAATATTAACTTCAACTCCTTGAACATCTCATATGCTCCATGACGTTCAAAACATCGTTGAAGTCCCGACTCTAAGCTGTAAAGCATGGCACACTGAACTATCGAGTAGTCATCAGCTTTGCCCTGCCAGACGTTCATAACGTCCGGTGTTGCTCCTGCAGCGGGTCCTGCACCTAGCGGTGCTTCGAGGACGTAATTCTTCTGTGCAGCAATGAGGATAATTCTCAAGTTACGGACCCAGTCCGTGTAGTTGCTACCATCATCTTTCAACTTAGCTTTATCTAGGAACGCATTAAAATTCAAAGGAACAGCAGCACGGGCCATTGATCTACAACAACATAGACATGCAAAATACTATCAGGTACTAAGTTCATGATAAATTAAAGTTCAATTAATCATATTACTTAAGAACTCCTAGTTAGATATACATCCCTTTAATCACCTAAGTGATCACGTGATCCAAATCAACTAAACCATGTCCGATCATCACGTGAGATGGAGTAGTTTTCAATGGTGAACATCACTATGTTGATCATATCTACTATATGATTCACGTTCGACCTTTCGGTCTCAGTGTTCTGAGGCCATATCTGCATATGCTAGGCTCGTCAAGTTTAACCCGATTATTCTGCGTGTGCAAAACTGGCTTGCACCCGTTATATGTGAATGTAGAGCTTATCACACCTGATCATCACATGGTGTCTCGGCACGACAAACTTTCGCAACAGTGCATACTCAGGGAGAACACTTGTACCTTGAAATTTAGTGAGAGATCATCTTATAATGATCGTCGAACTAAGCAAAATAAGATGCATAAAGGATAAACATCACATGCAATCAATATAAGTGATATGATATGGCCATCATCATCTTGTGCCTTTGATCTCCATCTCCAAAGCACCGTCATGATCACCATCGTCACCTGCTTGACACCTTGATCTCCGTCGAAGCATCGTTGTCGTCTCGCCAACTATTGCTATCATGACTATCACTACCGCTTGGTGATAAAGTAAAGCAATTACATGGCTATTGCATTTCATACAATAAAGCGACAACTATAAGGCTCCTGCCAGTTGCCGATAACTATTACAAAACATGATCATCTCATACAACAATTTATATATCATCACGTCTTGACCATATCACATCACAACATACCCTGCAAAAACAAGTTAGACGTCCTCTACTTGTTGTTGCAAATTTTACGTGGCTGCTACGGGTTTACCAAGAGCCGTTCTTACCTACGCATCGAAAACCACAATGATTTCTCGTCAAGTGTGTTGTTTTAACCTTCAACAAGGACCGGGCGTAGTCACACTCGATTCAAATAAAGTTGGAGAAACAGACACGCACTAGCCACCTGTGTGCGAAGCACGGCGGTAGAACCAGTCTCATGAACGCGGTCATGTAATGTCGGTCTGGGCTGCTTCATCCAACAATACCGCTGAATCAAAGCATGACATGCTGGTAAGCAGTATGACTATTATCGCCCACAACTCTTTGTGTTCTACTCGTGCATATAACATCTACGGATAGACCTGGCTCGGATGCTGATGACCCACAAGTATAGGGGATCTATCATAGTCCTTTCGATAAGTGAGAGTGTCGAACCCAACGAGGAGCAGAAGGAAATGACAAACGGTTTTCAGTAAGGTATTCTCTGCAAGCACTGAAATTATCGGTAACAGATAGTTTTATGATAAGGTAATTCATAACGGGTAATAAGTAACAAGAGTAAACAAGGTGCAGGAAGGTGGCCCAATCCTTTTTGTAGCAAAGGACAGGCCTGGACAAATTCTTATATAAAGGAAAGCGCTCCCAAGGACACATGGGAATTATCGTCAAGCTAGTTTTCATCATGCTCATATGATTCACGTTCGTTACTTTGATAATTTGATATGTGGGTGGACCGGTGCTTGGGTACTGCCCTTCCTTGGACAAGCATCCCACTTATGATTAACCCCTCTTGCAAGCATCCGCAACTACGAAAGAAGAATTAAGGAAAACCTAACCATAGCATCAAACACGTGGATCCAAATCAGCCCCTTACCAAGCAACGCATAAACTAGGGTTTAAGCTTCTGTCACTCTAGCAACCCATCATCTACTTATTACTTCCCAATGCCTTCCCCTAGGCCCAAACAATGGTGAAGTGTCATGTAGTCGACGTTCACATAACACCACTAGAGGAAAGACAACATACATCTCATCAAAATATCGAACGAATACCAAATTCACATGACTACTTATAACAAGACTTCTCCCATGTCCTCAGTAACAAACGTAACTACTCACAAATCATATTCATGTTCATAATCATAGGCAAATTAATATGCATGAAGGATCTGAACATATGATCTTCCACCAAATAAACCAACTAGCATCAACTACAAGGAGTAATCAACACTACTAGCAACCCACAGGTACCAATCTGAGGTTTTGAGACAAAGATCGGATACAAGAGATGAACTAGGGTTTGAGAGGAGATGGTGCTGGTGAAGATGTTGATTGAGATTGACCCCCTCCCGATGAGAGGATTGATGGTGATGACGATGGTGACGATTTCCCCCTCCCGGAGGGATGTTTCCCCGGCAGAACAGCTCTGCCGAAGCCCTAGATTGGTTCTGGCCAGGTTCCGCCCTCGAGACGGCGGCGCTTCACCCCGAAAGCTTCCTTCTGATTTTTCCAGGGAAAAAGACACCTTATACCAGAAGATGGGCACCGGGGAGCTTCCAGGTGGCCCACGAGGCGGGGGGGGGGGGGGCGCCCAGGGGGTAGGGCGCGCCCTCCACCCTCGTGGATAGGGAGTGGCCCCCCTCTGGTGCTTTCTTTGCCCAATATTTTTAATATATTCCAAAACTGACTTTCATGGAGTTTCAGGACTTTTGGAGTTGTACAGAATAGGTCTCTAATATTTGCTCCTTTTCCAGCCCACAATTCCAGCTGCCGGCATTCTCCCTCTTCATGTAAACCTTGTAAAATAAGAGAGAAAAGGCATAAGTATTGTGACATAATGTGTAATAACAGCCCATAATGCAATAAATATCGGTATAAAAGCATGATGAAAAATGGACGTATCAACTCCCCCAAGCTTAGAAAAATATGTCCACATGTTTAGAGATAGAGGTGTCGATAAAATAAAATACGAACATGAGGGCATCATGATCATTCTTAATACAGCAACATATATATATATATATATATATATATATTGCCATATGATTTCTTATGCTAAAGTAAAAATCTATTCACAATGTAAAGTATGAATCAGAAACTTCATTGAAAACTAACAAACTATAGTCTCCGTCACTGTAGCAATTGCAATTTATCATAACATCGGAAAGAGTCAATGTAAGAGCTTTTTAGCAAGTCCACATACTCAACTATCATTTAGTCTTTCACAATTGCTAACACTCACGCAATACTTATGGGTATGAAGTTTTAATCGGACACAGAGAAAGATAGGGGCTTATAATTTTGCCTCCCAACCTTTTACCTCAAGGGTAATGTCAACAATAATGATTTATGAAAACCCACATCCAATTGGATATATATATCAGGATCTTTCCAACACATAGTGCTTACCAAAGGATAAAGTGTAAAAAGGAAAGGTGAAAAGCACCATGACTCTTGTATAAGGCATAAGACAAAAATAAAAGATAGGCCCTTCGCAGAGGGAAGCAGAGGTTGTCATGTGCTTTTATGGTTGGATGCACAAAATCTTAATGCAAAAGAACATCACTTTATATTGCCACTTGTGATAGGGACCTTTATTATGCAGTCTGTCGCTTTTATTTTTTCCATATCACAAGATCGTATAAAGCTTATTTGGTCCACGCTAATAGATCATACATATTTAGAGAGCAATTTTATTGCTTGCAACAATGACAACTTACTTGAAGGATCTTACTCAATCCATAGGTAGATATGGTGGACTCTCATGGCAAAACTAGGTTTAAGGATATTTGGAAGCACAAGTAGCATCTCTACTTGGTGCAAAGAATTTGGCTAGCATGAGGGGGAAAGGCAAGCTCAACATGTTGGATGATCCATGACAATATACTTTATTTTGGTACAAGAAAACATAACACATTACGTTGTCTTCCTTGTCCAACATCAACTTTTTAGCATGTCATATTTTAATGAGTGCTCGCAATCATAAAATATGTCCAAGATAGTATATTTATATGTGAAAACCTCTCTTTCTTTATTACTTCCTATTAATTGCAACGATGACCAAAACTATGTTTATCAACTCTCAACAACTTTTATTCATCATACTCTTTATATGTGAAGTCATTACTCTCCATAAGATCAATATGATCTTTTTATTTATTTTTATTCTTTCTTTTTCTTTTCTTCCCTCAAGATCATTGCAAGATAACCAAGCCCTCGACTCAAGACTAATCTTTATTATATATAGCTCACAGACTCGATTACATAGATAAGGATCAACAAAAAAACTCAAAGATAGATCATACTAAACTTTATTCTACTAGATCAAGATATAACCAAAAGGATCGAACTAAGAAAAGCGGTAAAGATAGGAGTGTGATGGTGATACGATACCGGGGCACCTCCCCCAAGCTTGGCGGTTGCCAAGGGGAGTGCCCATACCCATGTATTTATATCTGTTTCTTCGGAGGTGGTGATGATGGAGTTGTTGATGATGTACGCTTGTCATCCATCTTCCAAGGCATAGGCTCACCATCATAGAAGGATGATCGAGTCTCCGGGATCCTCAAATCTGTAGCCAAACTCATCCTTTTGAATATATATTCATACTCATAGTTTTGGTTTTGCAGGTCATAGATCTGTGCTTGGAGATGCTCGATTTTCTCGTGAAGCTTGAAGATGGTCTCCCCAATGTTCTTGGCATCCAGCTTGTGGTTGTTGGTGAACTCCGCGATCATCATGTGGTTGGCGTTGAGTCCGCGTTCCACCATCCCCTGGCACTTGAAAACTTGTTGCTCCATTGCTTCGAGTCTTGTCTCCACGCTTCATGTCCTCCTTGGTCCCTCAACATCGCGGATGTGCAGCACCCCTCATGCATCTCAATGGTTTGAGGGTGTTGCAGCACCTCCGTGAGGTAGGGGTTGATAACCTTCTCGAAGAACTTGTCCTTGGGGGCACTCGAAGATGTCATGGTGATCTAGATCTGTCAGAAAAACAGCTCAAAACAAACACAGAGGATATTTGCGTGGTACTGTGGTCAAAACCTTTGGGAGATTATATAATGAATTTTTACCGACCAAAAGAAGTATCGTGCAAGAAAACGGTGTCCGGAGGGCACACGAGGTGTCCACGAGGCAGGGGGGCACGCCCAGGGGGGTAGGGCGCGCCCTCCACCCTTGTGGATGCCTCGTGTCCCTTTCAGACTACTTCTTATTTTCCTATTTTCTTAAATAATCCAAAACGGAGAAAAATTGCTATTAGAACTGTTTTGGAGTCGGTTTACTTACCGTACCACATACCTATTCCTTTTCGGAGTCTGAAACGTTCTAGAAAGCGTCCCTTATGTATTCCTCCGGGGTTATGGTTTCAATAACATTAGTTTCAACATTTATGGGATTACCTGAGATATAATGTTTGATTCTTTGACCGTTCACCGCCTTTGGATTTGTGCCTTCGAAGTTGTTGATTTTTATGGCACCGAAATGATAGACCTCCTTGATAACGTAAGGACCTTCCCATTTAGAGAGAAGTTTTCCTGCAAAAAATCTTAAACGAGAGTTGTGTAACAAAACATAATCACCTACATTAAACTCCCGCTTTTGTATCCTTTTGTCATGCCATCTTTAAATTTTTATTTAAACAGTTTGGCATTCTCATAGGCCTGGGTTCTCCACTCATCAAGTGAGCCAATGTTAAATAGTCTCTTCTCACCGGCAAGTTTGAAGTCATAATTGAGCTCTTTAATGGCCCAATAAGCCTTATGTTCTAGTTTGAGAGGTAAGTGACAAGCTTTTCCATAAACCATTTTATACGGAGACATACCCATAGGATTTTTATATGCAGTTCTATAGGCCCATAATGCATCATCAAGTTTCTTGGACCAATTCTTTCTAGATCTATTAACAATCTTTTGCAAAATTAATTTAATCTCTCTATTACTCAATTCTACTTGACCACTAGACTGTGGGTGGTATGGAGATGCAATTCTATGATTAACATCATACTTAGCAAGCATTTTATGAAAAGCACCATGAATAAAATGTGAACCACCATCAGTCATTAAGTATCTAGGGACTCCAAACCTCGGAAAAATAACTTCTTTAAGCATCTTAATAGAGGTGTTATGATCAGCACTACTAGTTGGAATAGCTTCTACCCACTTAGTAACGTAATCAACAACAACTAAAATATGTGTATACCCATTAGAGGAAGGAAACGGTCCCATATAATCAAAGCCCCAAACATCAAATGGTTCAATAACAAGTGAATAGTTCATAGGCATTTCTTGACGTCTACTAATATTACCAATTCTTTGACATTCATCACAAGACAAGACAAACTTACGGGCATCTTTGAAGAGAGTAGGCCAATAAAAACCGGATTGCAATACCTTATGTGCAGTTCTATCTCCAGCGTGGTGTCCTCCATAAGCCTCGGAGTGACACTTGTGTAGGATCTGTTCCTGTTCATGCTCAGGTACACAACGTCTAATAACACCATCTACTCCTTCTTTATAAAGGTGTGGGTCATCCCAGAAGTAATGTCTTAAATCATAGAAAAACTTTTTCTTTTGCTGGTATGTGAAACTAGGTGGTATAAATTTAGCAACAATGTAATTAGCATAATCAGCATACCATGGAGCAGTACGAGAAGCATTTATGACAGCTAATTGTTCATCAGGAAAGCTATCATCAATAGGTAGTGGGTCATCAAGAACATTCTCTAACCTAGACAAGTTGTCTGCAACGGGGTTCTCAGCTCCCTTTCTATCAATAATATGCAAATCAAATTCTTGTAGCAAGAGAACCCATCTAATAAGTCTAGGTTTAGCATCTTTCTTTTCCATAAGATATTTAATAGCAGCATGATCAGTGTGAACAGTTACTTTGGAATCAACAATATAAGGTCTGAACTTATCACAAGCAAATACAACTGCTAAAAATTCTTTTTCAGTAGTAGCATAATTTCTCTGGGCACTGTCTAGAGTTTTACTAGCATATTGGATAACATTTAATTTCTTATCAACTCTTTGTCCTAGAACAGCATCTACAGCATAATCACTAGCATCACACATAATTTCAAAGGGTAAATTCCAATCAGGTGGCTGAACAATAGGTGCAGAAATCAAGGCTTTCTTAAGTATTTCAAATGCTTCTACACAATCATCATCAAAGACAAAAGGAACATCTTTTTGTAAGAGATTAGTCAGAGGCCTAGAAATTTTTAGAGAAGTCTTTAATGAACCTCCTATAAAAACCGGCATGACCAAGGAAACTTCTTATACCTTTGATGTCCTTGGGACACGACATCTTTTCAATAGCATCAACTTTAGCTTTATCAACTTCAATACCTCTTTCAGAAATTTTATGCCCCAAGACAATACCTTCATTAACCATAAAGTGGCACTTCTCCCAATTCAAGACAAGATTAGTTTCTTCACATCTCTGCAAAACTCGATCAAGGTTGCTTAAGCAATCATCAAAAGAAGTTCCATACACGGAGAAATCATCCATGAAAACCTCAACAATCTTTTCACAAAAGTCAGAGAATATGGCAGTCATACATCTTTGAAAGGTAGCAGGTGCATTACATAAACCAAAAGGCATACGTCTATAAGCAAAGGTACCGAAAGGGCAAGTAAAAGAGGTCTTATCTTGATCCTCTTTTGACACAGGTATTTGAGAGAAACCAGAATAACCATCTAGAAAGAAAAAATGTGTATGTTTAGATAATATTTCTAGCATTTGATCGATAAAAGGTAAAGGGTAATGATCTTTTCTAGTAGCTTTATTTAATTTGCGGAAATCAATTACCATTCTATAACTTGTAACAATTCTTTGTGGGATCAATTCATCTTTATCATTAGGAACAACAGTAATACCTCCCTTCTTAGGGACACAATGGACAGGACTTACCCACGGACTATCAGCAACGAGATAAATTATAACTGCCTCCAGAAGCTTTAGTATTTCATTTCTTACCACTTCTTTCATCTTAGGATTTAACCGTCGTTGGTGATCAACAACCGGTTTAGCGTCTTTCTCCAATTTTCTTTGTGCTGGCATATAGTGGGACTAATGCCCTTAAGATCATCAAGAGTATATCCAATAGCAGCACGGTGCTTCTTCAGAGTTTTCAATAATTTCTCTTCTTCCTGCTCTGAAAGGTTAGCACTAATAATAACAGGATATATCTTCTTTTCATCAAGATAAGCATATTTAAGAGTATCAGGTAATGGTTTAAGCTCAAACACGGGATCACCCTTGGGTGGAGGAGGATCCCCTAGAATTTCAACAGGCAAGTTGTGTTTCAAAATAGGTCCCTGTTTAAAGAATACTTCATCTATTTCCCTTCTTTCATTCATAAACATATCATTTTCATGGTCTAGCAAATATTGTTCTAAAGGATCATTAGGAGGCACGGCAATAGAAACAAGACCAATAATTTCATCTTTACTAGGAAATTCTTTATCATGGGGTTGTCTACAAAATTTAGCAAAATTAAAATCATGAGACATATCCCCTAAACCAACAGTAACAATATTCTTTTCGCAATCTATCTTAGCATTAGCAGTATTCAAGAAGGGTCTACCAAATATAATGGGAAAAAAGTCATCTTGTGGGGAACCAAGAACAAGAAAATCAGTAGGATATTTAACCTTTCCATACAAGACTTCAACATCTCTAACAATCCCAACTGGTGAAATAGTATCTCTATTGGCAAGCTTAATTGTAACATCAATATCTTCTATCTCAGCAGGTGCAATATCATGCATAATTTCTTTGTATAAGGAATGAGGTATTGCACTCGCACTAGCACCCATATCACATAAGCCATGATAACAATGATCTCCTATTTTAACAGAAACAACAGGCATGCCAACAACAGGTCTATGTTTACCTTTAGTATCGGGTCTAGCAATTCTAGCAGCTTCATTACAGAAGTAAATAACATGCCCATCAATATTATCAACCAAGAGATCCTTAACCATAGCAATACTAGGTTCAACTTTAATTTGCTCAGAGGGTGTAGGTGTTCTAGCATTACTCTTACGAACCACAGTTGAAGCTTTAGCATGATCCTTTATTCTAACAGGGAAAGGTGGTTTCTCAATATAAGCGGTAGGAACAATAGGATCAACATTATAAGTGATAGTCTTTTCTTCAACTTTAATAGGTTCAACTACTTTTACTTCAATGGGAGGATGATATTTAAACCACTTCTCCTTAGGGAGATCAACATGAGTAGCAAATGATTCACAGAAAGAAGCTACTATCTCAGAGTCAAGTCCATATTTAGTGCTAAATTCACGAAAACATCGGTATCCATAAAAGATTTAACACAATCAAACTTAGGTGTTATACCTGACTCCTTACCTTCGTCGAGTTCCCAATCTTCAGAGTTGCGTTTAATTCTTTCCAATAAATCCCATCTGAATTCAATAGTCTTCATCATAAAAGAACCAGTACAAGAAGTATCGAGCATGGAGCGATTATTGAGAGAAAGCCGAGCATAAAATTTTGAATAATAATTTCTCTTGAGAGCTCATGATTGGGGCATGAATATAACATTGACTTAAGCCTCCCCCAAGCTTGAGCGATACTTTCTCCTTCGCGAGGCCAAAAATTATATATATAATTACGATCACGATGAACCAGATGCATAGGATAAAACTTCTGATGAAATTCCAATTTCAATCGGTTGTAGTTCCATGATCCAATATCATCACATAGCCTAAACCATGTCAATGCCTTTCCCTTCAAAGATAAAGGGAAGACCTTCTTCTTGATAACATCCTCGGGCATACCTGCAAGCTTAAATAATCCACAAACTTCATCCACATAGATTAGGTGCATATCGGGATGTAATGTTCCATCTCCTGTAAAAGGATTAGCTAGCAGTTTATCTATCATACCCGAAGGAATTTCAAAGCAAACATTTTTAGTAGGTTCAGTAGGTTGAGGAGCAACTCTTTGCTCTACTGATCGGGGTGAAGATACCCCGAACAAGCCCCTCAAAGGATTATTTTCCATAGTAACAAGTGACAGTAAATTTCAGCACACTATATAAATTTTCCTTACCAAATTCCACTTACCAAAGGCGCTTCACTCCCCGGCAACGGCGCCAAAAAAGAGTCTTGATGACCCACAAGTATAGGGGGTCTATCTAGTCCTTTCGGTAGCTAAGAGTGTCGAACCCAACAAGGAGCAGAAGGAAATGACAAGCGGTTTTCAGTAAGGTATTCTCTGCAAGCACTGAAATTATCGGTAACAGATAGTTTTGTGATAAGGTAATTCGTAACGGGTAACAAGTAACAAAAGTAAACAAGGTGCAGCAAGGTGGCCCAATCCTTTTTGTAGCAAAGGACAAGCCTGGACAAACTCTTATATAAAGGAAAGCGCTCCCGAGGACACATGGGAATTATCGTCAAGCTAGTTTTCATCATGCTCATATGATTCGCGTTCGTTACTTTGATAATTTGATATGTGGGTGGACCGGTGCTTGGGTACTGCCCTTCCTTGGACAAGCATCCCACTTATGATTAACCCCTCTCGCAAGCATCCGCAACTACGAAGGAAGAATTAAGGTAAACCTAACCATAGCATGAAACATATGGATCCAAATCAGCCCCTTACGAAGCAACGCATAAACTAGGGTTTAAGCTTCTGTCACTCTAGCAACCCATCATCTACTTATTACTTCCCAATGCCTTCTCCTAGGCCCAAACAATGGTGAAGTGTCATGTAGTCGACGTTCACATAACACCACTAGAGGAAAGACAACATACATCTCATCAAAATATTGACCGAATACAAAATTCATATGACTACTTATAACAAGACTTCTCCCATGTCCTCAGGAACAAACGTAACTACTCACAAATCATATTCATGTTCATAATCAGAGGGATATTAATATGCATGAAGGATCTGAACATATGATCTTCCACCAAATAAACCAACTAACATCAACTACAAGGAGTAATCAACACTACTAGCAACCCACAGGTACCAATCTGAGGTTTTGAGACAAAGATCAGATACAAGAGATGAACTAGGGTTTGAGAGGAGATGGTGCTTGTGAAGATGTTGATGGAGATTGACCTCCTCCCGATGAGAGGATCGATGGTGATGATGATGGTGACGATTTCCCCCTCCCGGGGGGATGTTTCCCCGGCAGAACAGCTCCGCCGGAGCACTAGATTGGTTCTGCCCAGGTTGCGCCCTCGAGACGGCGGCGCTTCATCCCGAAAGCTTCTTTCTGATTTTTTCCAGGGCAAAAGACACCTTATACCAGAAGATGGGCATCGGGGGGCTTCCAGGTGGCCCACGAGGCAAGGGGGCGCGCCCAGGGGGTAGGGTGCGCCCTCCACCCTCGTGGACAGGGAGTGGCCCCCCTCTGGTGCTTTCTTTGCCCAATATTTTTAATATATTCCAAAACAGACTTTCGTGGAGTTTTAGGACTTTTGGAGTTGTGCAGAATAGGTCTCTAATATTTGCTCCTTTTCCAACCCAGAATTCTAGCTGCCGGCAATCTCCCTCTTCATGTAAACCTTGTAAAATAAGAGAGAAAATGCATAAGTATTGTGACATAATGTGTAATAACAGCCCATAATGCAATAAATATCGGTATAAAAGCATGATGCAAAATGGACGTATCAGATGCCACTGTTGGGGAACGCAGTATTTCAAAAAAATACCTACGATCACGCAAGATCTATCTATGTGATGCATAGCAACGAGCGGGAGAGTGTGTCCACGTACCCTCGTAGACCGAAAGCAGAAACGTTAAGTAACATGGTTGATGTAGTCAAACATCTTCGCGATCCAACCGATCAAGTACCGAACGCATGGCACCTCCGCGATCTGCACACGTTCAGCTCGGTGACGTCCCTCGAACTCTTGATCCAGCTAAGGCCGAGGGAGAGTTTCGTCAGCACGACGGCGTGATGACGGTGATGATGAAGTTACCGACGCAGGGCTTCGCCAAAGCACTACAACGATATGACCGAGGTGGAAATATGTGGAGGGGGGCACCGCACACGGCTAAAACAATAACTTATGTGTCTATGGGGTGCCCCCTCCCCCGTATATAAAGGAGTGGAGGAGGGGATGGCCGGCCTCCTATGGCGCACCCCAAGGGGGGGATTCCTACTCCTAGTAGGAGTAGGTTTCCCCCTTCCCTAGTTGGAGTAGGAGAAGAAGAAAGAGGGAGAGGGAGAGAAGGAAAGGCCCCCTGTTGGGGAACGTAGTAATTTCAAAAAAAATCCTACGCACACGCAAGATCATGGTGATGCATAACAACGAGAGGAGAGAGTGTGTCCACGTACCCTCGTAGACAAAAAACGGAAGCATTATGACAACGCGGTTGATGTAGTCGTACGTCTTCACGATCGACAGATCCTCAGTACCGAACGTACGGCACCTCCGTGTTCTGCACACGTTCAGCTTGGAGACGTCCTGCGAACTCACGATCCAGTAGAGCTTCGCCGGAGAGTTTCGTCAGCACGACGGCGTGATGACGGTGATGATGATGCTACCGTCGCAAGGCTTCGCCTAAGCATCGCTACGATATTACCGAGGTGGAATATGGTGGAGGGGGGCACCGCACACAGCTAAGAGATCAATGATCAATTGTTGTGTCTCCAAGGGGTGCCCCCCTCCCCGTATATAAAGGAGTGGAGGAGGGGGAGGGGGCGGCCTCCTATGGCGTGCCCCATGAGGAGTCCTACTCCCACCGGGAGTAGAACTCCCCCCTTCCAAGTAGGAGTAGGAGAGGAGAAGGAAGGAAGAGAAGGAAAGGGGGGCGCCGCCCCCCTCCTTGTCCAATTCGTACTAGAGGGGGAGGGGGCACGCGGCTGCCCTGGCCGCCCCTCCTCTTCTCCCACTAGGGCCCATTAGGCCCAATATAATCCCCGGGGGGTTCCGTTAACCCCCCGGTACTCCGGTATATGTCCGAAACCTCCCGAAACACTTCCGGTGTCCGAACATAGTCGTCCAATATATCGATCTTTACGTCTCGACCATTTCGAGACTCCTCATCATGTCCGTGATCATATCCGGGACTCCAAACTACCTTCGGTACATCAAAACACAAAAACTCATAATACCGATCGTCACCGAACTTTAAGCGTGCGGACCCTACGGGTTCAAGAACTATGTAGACATGACTGAGACACGTCTCCGGTCAATAACCAATAGCGGAACCTGGATGTTCATATTGGCTCCCACATATTCTATGAAGATCTTTATCGGTCAAACCGCATAACAACATACGTTGTTCCCTTTGTCATCGGTATGTTACTTGCCTGAGATTCGATCCTCGGTATCGCAATACCTAGCTCAATCTCGTTACCGGCAAGTCTCTTTACTCATTCCGTAATGCATCATCCCGGAACTAACTCATTACTGGCATTGCTTGCAAGGCTTATAGTGATGTGCATTACCGAGAGGGCCCAGAGATACCTCTCTGACAATCGGAGTGACAAATCCTAATCTCGATCTATGCCAACTCAACAAGTACCATCGGAGAGACCTGTAGAGCACCTTATAATCACCCAGTTACGTTGTGATGTTTGGTAGCACACAAAGTGTTCCTCCGGTAATCGGGAGTTGCATAATCTCATAGTCATAGGAACATGTATAAGTCATGAAGAAAGCAATAGCAGTAAACTAAAACGATCAAGTGCTAAGCTAACGGAATGGGTCAAGTCAATCACATCATTCTCCTAATGATGTGATCCCATTTATCAAATGACAACTCATGTCTATGGCTAGGAAACATAACCATCTTTGATCAACGAGCTAGTCAAGTAGAGGCATACTAGTGACACTCTGTTTGTTTATGTATTCACACATGTATTATGTTTCCGGTTAATACAATTCTAGCATGAATAATAAACATTTATCATGAAATAAGGAAATAAATAATAACTTTATTATTGCCTCTAGGGCATATTTCCTTCAGTCTCCCACTTGCACTAGAGTCAATAATCTAGATTGCACAGTAATGATTATAACACCCATGGAGTCTTGGTGCTGATCAGGTTTTGCTCGTGGAAGAGGCTTAGTCAACGGGTCTGCAACATTCAGATCCGTATGTATCTTGCAAATCTCTACGTC
The DNA here is from genome assembly GCF_018294505.1 of Triticum aestivum. Taxonomy (NCBI): domain Eukaryota; kingdom Viridiplantae; phylum Streptophyta; class Magnoliopsida; order Poales; family Poaceae; genus Triticum; species Triticum aestivum. The sequence goes on along the minus strand of NC_057808.1, from coordinate 365,087,000 downwards.
TCCCACCTAGACTTGATCCCGGATGGAATTGAAGCATCTCTTGATGTGCTTGGTTCTCTTGTGAAATCTGGATTCCTTTGTCGAGGCAATTGCACCAGTATTGTCACAAAAGATTTTCATTGGACCCGATGCACTAGGTATGACACCTAGATCGGATATGAACTCCTTCATCCAGACTCCTTCATTTGCTGCTTCCGAAGCAGCTATGTACTCCGCTTCACACGTAGATCCCGCCACGACGCTTTGTTTAGAACTGCACCAACTGACAGCTCCACCGTTCAATATAAACACGTATCCGGTTTGCGATTTAGAATCGTCCGGATTAGTGTCAAAGCTTGCATCGACGTAACCATTTATGACGAGCTCTTTGTCACCTCCATAAATGAGAAACATATCCTTAGTCCTTTTCAGGTATTTCAGGATGTTCTTGACCGCTGTCCAGTGATCCACTCCTGGATTACTTTGGTACCTCCCTGCTAAACTAATAGCATGGCACACATCAGGTCTGGTACACAGCATTGCATACTTGATAGAGCCTATGGCTGAAGCATAGGGAACACTTCTCATTTTCTCTTTATCTTCTGGAGTGGTCGGGCATTGAGTCTGACTCAACTTCACACCTTGTAACACATGAAAGAACCCTTTCTTTGCTTGATCCATTTTGAACTTTTTCAAAACTTTATCAAGGTATGTGCTTTGTGAAAGTCCAATTAAGCGTCTTGATCTATCTCTATAGATCTTGATGCCCAATATATAAGCAGCTTCACCGAGGTCTTTCATTGAAAAACTCTTATTCAAGTATCCTTTTATGCTATCCAAAAATTCTATATCATTTCCAATCAACAATATGTCATCTACATATAATATTAGAAATGCTACAGAGCTCCCACTCACTTTCTTGTAAATACAGGCTTCTCCAAAAGTCTGTATAAAACCATATGCTTTGATCACACTATCAAAACGTTTATTCCAACTCCGAGAGGCTTGCACCAGTCCATAAATGGATCGCTGGAGCTTGCACACTTTGTTAGCACCCTTCTGATCGACAAAACCTTCTAGTTGCGTCATATACAACTCTTCTTCCAGAAATCCATTCAGGAATGCAGTTTTGAGATCCATTCGGACAGACTTAAGCATCGCTACGGGTGAGAAAGTCTCATCGTAGTCAACTCCTTGAACTTGTCGAAAACCTTTCGCAACAAGTCGAGCTTTGTAGACAATAACATTACCGTCAGCGTCAGTCTTCTTCTTGAAGATACATTTATTTTCTATGGCTTGCCGATCATCGGGCAAGTCAACCAAAGTCCACACTTTGTTCTCATACATGGATCCCATCTCAGATTTCATGGCCTCAAGCCATTTTGCGGAATCTAGGCTCACCATCGCTTCTTCATAGTTCGTAGGTTCACCATGGTTAAGTAACATGACTTCCAGAATAGGATTACCATACCACTCTGGTGCGGATCTTACTCTGGTTGACCTACGAGGTTCGGTAGTAACTTGATCTGAAGTTTCATGATCAATATCATTAGCTTCCTCACTAATTGGTGTAGATGTCACAGGAACCGGTTTCTGTGATGAACTACTTTCCAATAAGGGAGCAGGTACAGTTACCTCATCAAGTTCAATTTTCCTCCCACTCACTTCTTTCGAGAGAAACTCCTTCTCTAGAAAGGATCCATTCTTAGCAACAAATATCTGGCCTTTGGATCTGTGATAGAAGGTGTACCCAATAGTTTCCTTTGGGTATCCTATGAAGACACATTTTTCCGATTTGGGTTCGAGCTTATCAGGTTGAAGCTTTTTCACATAAGCATCGCAGCCCCAAACTTTAAGAAACGACAACTTTGGTTTCTTGCCAAACCACAGTTTATAAGGCGTCATCTCAACGGATTTTGATGGTGCCCTATTTAACGTGAATGCAGCTGTCTCTAAAGCATAACCCCAAAACGATAGCGGTAAATCAGTAAGAGACATCATTGATCGTACCATATCCAGTAAAGTACGATTACGACGTTCAGACACACCATTACGCTGTGGTGTTCCGGGTGGCGTGAGTTGCGAAACTATTCCGCATTGTTTCAAATGAAGACCAAACTCGTAACTCAAATATTCTCCTCCACGATCAGATCGTAGAAACTTTATTTTCTTGTTACGATGATTTTCAACTTCACTCTGAAATTCTTTAAACTTTTCAAATGTTTCAGACTTATGTTTCATTAAGTAGATATACCCATATCTGCTCAAATCATCTGTGAAGGTGAGAAAATAACGATACCCGCCGCAAGCCTCAATATTCATCGGACCACATACATCAGTATGTATGATTTCCAACAAATCTGTTGCTCGCTCCATTGTTCCGGAGAACGGCGTTTTAGTCATCTTGCCCATGAGGCATGGATCGCAAGTACCAAGTGATTCTAAAAGTCCATCAGTATGGAGTTTCTTCATGAGCTTTACACCAATATGACCCAAACGGCAGTGCCACAAATAAGTTGCACGATCATTATCAAGTCTGCATCTTTTGGCTTCAACATTATGAATATGTGTATCACTACTATCGAGATTCATCAAAAATAGACCACTCTTCTAGGGTGCATGACCATAAAAGATATTACTCATATAAATAGAACAACCATCATTCTCAGATTTAAATGAATAACCGTCTCGCATCAAACAAGATCCAGATATAATGTTCATGCTCAATGCTGGCACCAAATAACAATTATTCAGGTCCAAAACTAACCCCGAAGGTAGATGTAGAGGTAGCGCGCTGACGGTGATCACATCGACTTTGGAACCATTTCCCACACGCATCGTCACCTTGTCCTTAGCCAATCTTCGCTTAATCCGTAGTCCCTGTTTTGAGTTGCAAATATTAGCAACAAAGCCAGTATCAAATACCCAGGTGCTACTGCGAGCTTTAGTAAGGTACATATCAATAACATGTATATCACATATACCTTTGTTCACCTTGCCATCCTTCTTATCTGCCAAATACTTGGGGCAGTTCTGCTTCCAGTGACCAATCTGTTTGCAGTAGAAGCACTCAGTCTCAGGCTTAGGTCCAGACTTGGGTTTCTTCTCCTGAGCATCAACTTGTTTGCCGTTCTTCTTGAAGTTCCCCTTCTTCTTCTCTTTACCCTTTTTCTTGAAACTGGTGGTCTTGTTGACCATCAACACTTGGTGCTCCTTCTTGATTTCTACCTCCGCAGCTTTTAGCATTATGAAGAGCTCGGGAATTGTCTTATCCATCCCTTGCATATTATAGTTCATCACAAAGCTCTTGTAGCTTGGTGGCAGTGATTGAAGAATTCTGTCAATGACACTATCATCCGGAAGATTAACTCCCAGTTGAATCAAGTGATTATTATACCCAGACATTTTGAGTATATGTTCACTGACAGAACTATTCTCCTCCATCTTACAGCTGTAGAACTTATTCGAGACTTCATATCTCTCAATCCGGGCATTTGCTTGAAATATTAACTTCAACTCCAGGAACATCTCATATGCTCCATGACGTTCAAAACGTCATTGAAGTCCTGGTTCTAAGCCGTAAAGCATGGCACACTGAACTATCGAGTAGTCATCAGCTTTACTCTGCCAGACGTTCTTAACGTCATCAGCAGCATCTGCAGCAGGCCTGGCACCCAGCGGTGCTTCCAGGACGTAATTCTTCTATGCAGCAATGAGGATAATCCTCAAGTTACGGACCCAGTCCGTGTAATTGCTACCATCATCTTTCAACTTTGCTTTCTCAAGGAGCGCATTAAAATTCAACGGAACAACAGCACGGGCCATCTATCTACAACAACATAGACAAGCAAAATACTATCAGGTACTAAGTTCATGATAAATTTAAGTTCAATTAATCATATTACTTAAGAACACCCACTTAGATAGACATCTCTCTTATCATCTAAGTGATCACGTGATCCAAATCAACTAAACCATAACTGATCATCACGTGAAATGGAGTAGTTTTCAATGGTGAACATCACTATGTTGATCATATCTACTATATGATTCACGCTTGACCTTTTGGTCTCAGTGTTCCGAGGTCATATCTGCATATGCTAGGCTCGTCAAGTTTAACCCGAGTATTTCTGCGTGTGCAAAACTGGCTTACACCCATTGTATGTGAACGTAGAGCTTATCACACCCGATCATCACATGGTGTCTCGGCACGATGAACATTGGCAACGGTGCATACTCAGGGAGAACACTTGTACCTTGAAATTTAGTGAGAGATCATCTTATAATGCTAACATCAAACAAAGCAGAATAAGATGCATAAAAGATAAACATCACATGCAATCAATATAAGTGATATGATATGGCCATCATCATCTTGTGCCTTTCATCTCCATCTCCAAAGCACCGTCATGATCACCATCGTCACCGGCGCGACACCTTGATCTCCATCGTAGCATCGTTGTCGTCTCGCCAACTATTGTTTCTACGACTATCGCTATCGCTTAGTGATAAAGTAAAAACAATTACAGGGCGATTGCATTGCGTACAATAAAGTGACAACCATATGGCTCCTGCCAGTTGCCGATAACTCCGTTACAAAACATGATCATCTCATACAATAAAATTTAGCATCATGTCTTGACCATATCACATGACAGCATGCCCTGTAAAAACAAGTTAGACGTCCTCTACTTTGTTGTTGCAAGTTTTTACGTGGCTGCTACGGGCTGAGCAAGAACCGTTCTTACCTGCGCATCAAAACCACAACGATATTTCGTCAAGTTAGTGCTGTTTTAACCTTCACAAGGACCGGGCGTAGCCACACTCGGTTCAACTAAAGTTGGAGAAACTGACACCCGCCAGCCACCTGTGTGCAAAGCACGTCGGTAGAACCAGTCTCGTGTAAGCGTACGCGTAATGTCGGTCTAGGCCGCTTCATCCAACAATACCGCCGAACCAAAGTATGACATGCTGGTAAGCAGTATGACTTGTATCGCCCACAACTCACTTGTGTTCTACTCGTGCATATAACATCTACGCATAAACCTGGCTCGGATGCCATTGTTGGGGAACGGTAATTTCAAAAAAAATCCTACGCACACGCAAGATCATGGTGATGCATAGCAACAAGAGGAGAGAGTGTATCCACGTACCCTCGTAGACCGAAAGCGGAAGCGTTATGACAACGCGGTTGATGTAGTCGTACGTCTTCACGATCGACCGATCCTCAGTACCGAACGTACGACACCTCCGTGTTCTGCACACGTTCAGCTTGGAGACGTCCCGCGAACTCACGATCCAGTAGAGCTTCACCGGAGAGTTTCGTCGGCACGACGGCGTGATGACGGTGATGATGATGCTACCGACGCAGGGCTTCGCCAAAGAACCGCTACGATATTACCGAGGTGGATTATGGTGGAGGGGGGCACCGCACACGGCTAAGGGATCAATGATCAATTGTTGTGTCTCCAAGGGGTGCCCCCCTCCCCGTATATAAAGGAGTGGAGGAGGGGGAGGGGCTGGCCTCCTATGGCGCGCCCCATGAGGAGTCCTACTCCCACCGGGAGTAGGACTCCCCATTCCAAGTAGGAGTAGGAGAGGAAAGGAAGGGAGAGAAGGAGAGAAGGAAAGGGGGGCGCCGCCCCCCCTCCTTGTCCAATTCGGACTAGAGGGGGAGGGGGCGCGCGGCTGCCCTGGCCGCCCCTTCTCTTCTCCCACTAAGGCCCATTAGGCCTAATATACTCCCCGGGGGCTTCCGGTAACCCCCCGGTACTCCGGTATATGTCCGAAACCTCCCGAAACACTTCCGGTGTCCGAACATAGTCGTCCAATATATTGATCTTTACGTCTCGACCATTTCGAGACTCCTCGTCATGTTCGTGATCATATTCGGGACTCCAAACTACCTTCGGTACATCAAAACACAAAAACTCATAATACCGATCATCACCAAACTTTAAGCGTGCGGACCCTACGGGTTCGAGAACTATGTAGACATGACCAAGACACGTCTCCGATCAATAACCAATAGCGGAACCTGGATGCTCATATTGGCTCCCACATATTCTACGAAGATCTTTATCGGTCAAACCGCATAACAACATACGTTGTTCCCTTTGTCATCGGCATGTTACTTGCCCGAGATTCGATCGTCGGTATCTCAATACCTAGCTCAATCTCGTTACCGGCAAGTCTCTTTACTAATTCCGTAATGCATCATCCCGCAACTAACTCATTAGTGGCATTGCTTGCAAGGGTTATAGTGATGTGCATTACCGAGAGGGCCCAGCGATACCTCTCCGACAATCGGAGTGACAAATCCTAATCTCGATCTATGCCAACTCAACAAGTATCATCGGAGACACCTGTAGAGCACCTTTATAATCACCCAGTTACATTGTGACGTTTGGTAGCACACAAAGTGCTCCTCCGGTAATCGGGAGTTGCATAATCTCATAGTCATAGGAACATGTATAAGTCATGAATAAAGCAATAGCAGTCAACTAAAACGATCAAGTGCTAAGCTAACGGAATGGATCAAGTCAATCACATCATTCTCCTAATGATGTGATCCCGTTTATCAAATGACAACTCATGTCTATGGTTAGGAAACATAACCATCTTTGATCAACGAGCTAGTCAAGTAGAGGCATACTAGTGACACTCTGTTTGTTTGTATATTCACACATGTATTATCTTTCTGGTTAATACAATTCTAGCATGAATAATAAACATTTATCATGAAATAAGGAAATAAATAATAACTTTATTATTGCCTCTATGGCATATTTCCTTCACCCCCCCCCAATTCGGATTGGGCTTGGGGAGCGCGCGCCTCCCACTTGGGCGCCTGCTCCTCTCTTCCACCATGGCCCATTAAGGCCCATTAACTCCCTGGGGGTTCCGGTAACCCCCCCCCCCCCCCCCCCCCGATACTCCGAAAAATGCCCGAACTCATCCGAAACCTTTCCGGTGTCCAAACATAGCCTTCCAATATATCAATCTTCATGTATCGACCATTTCGAGACTCCTCGTCATGTCCGTGATGATATTCGGGACTCCGAACAACCTTCGGTACATCAAAACACATAAACTCATAATACCGATCGTCATCGAACGTTAAGCGTGCGGACCCTACGGGTTCGAGAACTATGTAGACATGACCGAGACTCATCTCCAGTAAATAACAAATAGCGGAACATGGATGCTCATATTGGCTCCCACATATTCTAGGAAGATCTTTATCGGTCAAACCGCATAACAACATGCGTTGTTCCCTTTGTCATCGGTATGTTACTTGCCCGAGATTCAGTCATTGGTATCTCAATACCTAGTTCAATCTCGTTACCGGCAAGTCTCTTTACTCGTTCCGTAATGCACTATCCCGCAACTAACTCATTAGTCACATTGCTTGCAAGGCTTATAGTGATGTGCATTACCGAGAGGGCCCAGAGATACCTCTCCGACAATCGGAGTGACAAATCCTAATCTCGATCTATGCCAACTCAACAAACACCATCGGAGACACCTGTAGAGCATCTTTATAGTCACCTAGTTACGTTGTGACGTTTGATAGCACACTAAGTGTTCCTCCGGTATTCGGGAGTTGCATAATCTCATAGTCATAGGAACATGTATAAGTCATGAAGAAAGCAACATCAACAAACTAAACAATCATCGTGCTAAGCTAACGAATGGGTCTTGTCAATCACATCATTCTCTAATGATGTGATCCCGTTCATCAAATGACAAGTCATGTCTATGGCTAGGAAGCTTAACCATCTTTGATTAACGAGCTAGTCAAGTAGAGGCATACTAGTGACACTCTGTTTGTCTATGTATTCACACATGTACTAAGTTTCCGGTGAATACAATTCTCGCATGAATAATAAACATTTATTTATGATATAAGGAAATATAAATAACAACTTTATTATTGCCTCTAGGGCATATTTCCTTCAAAAACTTCTCACATGTTTGGATAAAGACACAGGTTGATCATAAACGTACATTAATACATTACATCAAAAACCTATTCCTTATCTATTCCATCTATAAGACTGTCTAACATATGGTCTTCCTGCGAATATTTCGCAGCTATCATTACTTGGTCATACACCAAATTCAATGGAATTTCTTTCCCGTCTGGTCCCTATGGTCCCACTCGGGCCATATGATTGGGATCCAATTTGGTGAAACGTGTCTTCACCATGGCCCAGGCTTCTCGCGCGCCTTCACGGCAGGAGGATGTCTTCCATAGCTCGAACCGGTGTCGGGCACCTTTGAACAGGTTAGCCAGGCCCTCCATACTTTCTGGAGGGGTATCATATGGCCATAAAGCCTTCACCATACCCTTCATGGCTTTCCGGGCCCGAGCATGTACCACGGACAGTTCCTTCAGCACGTCGCCTTGAAATCCGGATACTTCTTCCTACGGTCGACCAGTCAATAGGCATGTGGCAATAGAGTCATCACATTCCGAACTATGGACTAAACTTGAGCACCTAGGGTGGTTTGGCATAAAAAAGGAAAGACATACCGAACATGCCGCCCTTTAGTCTTTCATTTTCTTTTTGCGCGGCCGATAACTAAGCCCTCAAGCTCTCTATCTCTTCGGATTGTTTGTTATTTTCCCCCTCATGAGTTTTCTCCCCGGATGCGCCCATAGCGCTCTTTTTCATTTCTGCCAATTCGGCGGTGACAGCCTTCAGCTGTGTCTGATTTGTTTTCAGCTCCTGGGATAGCGCAGTGTTCTTTTCTTTAAGAACCTGCAGATAGTATTGATCCTTAAATCGGTTTGCCTCACTACTTCAAGTCTCGGGGGCTACTGACATATGACTACACAAATTGCATAAAATTTTACCTGTATGTCCTTTGAGAACAATTGAGTGACTCCGACAAGACCATCTCGAGCCGCCCGGATGTATGCATCCACTGAACTGAGTGCGGTAAATTCTTGCTCAGAAAAGGCCGGAGTCTGCATGCCCTCTTTCAATCGACGATGATTCATCACGCTCTCCACTTCGGAATTCGTGACAGATATGTCGTCCGAATCCTCAGGAGGCGGCAGAACTGGCATTGCATCGGCTCCTGTCCTAGTTGACGAGTTCGGCACCGGATTGGCGGACATTCGGCTAACAGGGCGTTTTCCCACCGTCTGCCACGTGTTTCTCCTGACATCAAGAATAAAGGAGACTTTGAACAAACCGGACTCATATCCAGGCATGTATTAAAGCGGACGTACCTCTTAGAAGGCGGAGAGGCTTCGGCAGCACTCCCGGCCCCCCTTCGCTTCGAACGACTACCCTGTGTGGGGGCTACCCTGGAGGAGGTATGGTCCGCTGATCGCTGATCCTATTAAAATCTGGATCAGTATAATGAGCAAAATTGCAGATAAGGGTTTCCTTTCAAGAGCCCTTCGAATACTCATGATGCAGAAGGGATAGAGGTGGGGGTAGTTGGCGGTGATAGCCACTTCTGAGCCGTCAAGGCTCGTTTGATAAAAAAACATCATCGAACTCTATGTATATGTCCGGATCCTCGCAAAAGCCAGGGTCTCCATCACGGTTATGATCCTCTGGCTGTGGAGCGGGCCAGTGGACGTCCTCGGTCATCTTCCTCCATGACTATTTGTGGCCACAAAGGGAAAATTTGATTAGTACACTACAAAAAAATACACTTCCGTGATGATACGTGTTTGTCACAGTAGGTCGCGTTTTTTGTCATGCATGTACATCCATGACAAATTTATGACAAAATCAAGATAGTCATACCTATGCTGTCGTAGAAGTGTTCCATGACATTACCAAAATTATCATCACGGAAGTGTCCACTTCCATGACGATAAATCGCGCGTCACAGAAGTGCTTTCGTCAAGGGTGAACGACACGTGGCATCCACCATAACGGAACGCCGTTAAGCTATCGGGTCCGGTTTTGGATCCGATAACCCGTTAACATCCCCGACCAATGGGGATTTTCCACGTGTAAAATCATCATTGGCTGGAGGAAACACGTGTCGGCTCACCGTTGGGACAGATGTCATCCACTCATTGGACACAAAGCGCCTATGATACGTTGACACGTGGCACAACCCAACAGAGGCCCATTCGTGTGAAAAGGCCGGCCCGTTTGACTTGGTCAAAAGGTGGCGGGCCGGCCCACGGCAAGCCTGTTAACGGCCTGTTCGCATATAGCCCATTTACAACCCGCTATCCCAGGGCCCGTTTACGGCCTATCCAAATTAGGCCCAGTAGCATCATCTGGGCTGTCCAATATAATTCCAACCCGTTTTAACTTTCGGCCCATGTATGGCCCATGACGTCTTTCGGCCCATATGATGCCCTTAGTAACCCTCGGCCCCTTAACGGCCCGTGGTAAAACTGGCCCGTAATGAACAGTGTATCACTTTATACCCATTAACGGCCCATTATTTCGTTGGGCCATTTCCAGCCCATATATCTTTCGGCCTTCTTAGGGCCCATTTAATCTTGGGCTCATTTCCAGCATTCGGTTACTTACGGCCCATTACTGTCATTTTCTGCTTGTGGGCCAAATTCAGCCCGTGGTTACAGTCGGCCCGTTTGCGGCCCGTTAATACGTTGGACCGATTTCATGTCAAAAAAACCCGTTGGGCTGTTTTCATAGAGTTATCAAATACAGCCAATAAACGGCTCGTTATTGTCCATGAATAGTACGGCCCATGATTGGCGAAATGATGATACGCCCCGTAGAAGGCCCATGGATCCTACGGCCCGTAAAAGGCCCATGGATCGTACGGCCCGTAGAAGGCCCATGGATCCTACGACCCGTATAGAAGGCCAATGGATCCTACGGCCCATAGAAGGCCCATGGATCATACGCCCCGCAGGAGGCCCATGGTTACAACAGTCCGTGTGTTGCCATGATTATTAGAAAAACACAGAAAAATAACTGCAGTGACTACAAGCAAACAACTAAACAAGACAATAAGGAAATAAATAAGCAAGCAATTAACGCTAGCCTATTACCGTTATTACACATATTACATCCACTGGGCATCAAAGTTCGCCACCAGTGCAAATATAGGGAACAAAGCAGCATATTACATACACTGGCCGTCAAAATTGGCCACCAGTGCAAATACGCGGCAGCAAAACAAGAGCATAACTGAAACAACTTCATAAGAGCTCAAGAAACGTGGTATCCACCATGCTGGCAATAAGCTTAGCAATCTTATTAGCTTTGTCCTGTTTGGCGCTAAAATCCTCCAACGCTTGCTGTTGCACCAGAAAGTATGCATCTGAATGCTCCAGGGACTTCCGCAGTCCTTCCGCTTCTTGTCGCAGCACAGCTGATCGATGTCTTTCAGCTTGTAGTTGAGACTCAAGAAACCGAACTGATTCAGACAGTGAGTTTGAATAGCTTGTGCAAGCGGTAGTGGCCAGTAACTCCAACACTAAACCAAGACAGGACTTTGGGGTTGTCTCACTGTCTTCGAGATAGTCTTCCTTAGCTGTTTTATCAGCTTTGTTGGAGACCAACAAGGATGTGTCACTATCCTGAACCTTATCTGCATTACTTCCTTTACCATTGCTTAATAAGGCACTCTTCCCCAATATTCTGTCAGCATTCTAAAAGAAGAAACAAGCAGACACATAACAGTTTAGCATGTACTAGTATATGAAACTCATTTCGGTGAACCAGTTCATTAGTAAGGTGGACAGGATTAAACTACCAAGTCTTCTATTGCCAAGTACTAGTACATAATAAAAGCATCAAACAAACATATATCTATGTCCTATGGTCACTGCATTGTCTTGCCAAATCAAAATAGAGACACGGTTCAAATCATATCAGTTCAAGACAAAGCAGCAGTGAAAGAATACAAAGCGTGGGAAACTACACGGCACAACAAGATTTCAGATGGGTACCACGGGTCTACATGTACAACAACACTATTGGCTCTGTTGTGATGCTAGTAATGTGCATGATATGAGAAGTCAACTGTATACACAATTGAAATTGAAATCAGCAGAGCTATTGATAAGAGCAAGCCTGTTAAAGAAACATGCGTGAACATACCTGCTGTGCCATTGCAGTTTCGATTGGATCCTTCAATTTAAAAATAAGTTTGTATGAGTAAATACAGTGATACAAGAGCAAAGCAGTATGCACAATAGCAATCATAGTTAAAAAAGGCGCGCCTAAGCGAGCGCGTAAGCGCGCCTAGGCTCTAGGCGTTGGCGAAACGCATTGCGCATAACTACGCTTAATCTGTGCATAACTGCGCATAAGCATGCGCTTTGGTCAGTAAAGCGCAAGGCGGTGGCAAAACGCACAATTAACGCCTAGCGCTTTTTTGAACTATGATAGCAATGGAATCTTAAATTAGAACAGTTGTTCTTCAGGTTTAGGCACTTGTTCTACATGAACAGAGTACAGTAAGACGCAAGAATATAGTACTTAAAAATAGAAAATGAGCTCATAGACCTTACCACATTCTTGGTTCGGGACCAGTACAGAACAAGGCGTTCCCAGTCATCGTCCAGTAAATGTGTCTCAGGAGAACGTAAGGGAATTTGATGAGTTTCTTTGCCGGTGAAGTACGTTTTCTTCAGGTAATTCCGATACTGCCACCAAGCATTCTTGAAGATAGCAGAGGTATTAGCACAGGTTACCTCATCCTGAGTTTCCAAATCGGTCCTTCTCTATAGAGAAAAATGGGAAAATTTGCTGTATTATAACCATCATGGAGGTAGGATGTATGGGACAAAGCAAAGTAATTGCCATGAATAACATTACTTACACATAACTCCTGGACAAACACCTGCAACTGGCATTTTCCTTCATCTTCAGTATAATATTTCCAAGATGGGAAGATACGCACATACGATTTAACAACATCAAATGCGATAGATGCTAAACTACGACTAGCTGGTTGTGCTTCCTCCACAGGAATAGGCGTACTAACTGGTGGAGTTGGGGTTCGCCGTGGTAGTACTGGCCCTTTGGGCACTGGAGCTGCCTTACTAACTGCTCTTGTTTGGGAGCTCTGTGGTGGAGATGGTGCTGTGTCAACAGGAACTGGGTTACTATCTGCTGGGGTTGGGGTTAGATTGGGTGAAGCTGGTTCTCTGTCCATCGCAGTAGGGGTACAATCTGCGAGAGTTTGGGTTATGTGTGGTAGGGCTGGTTCTCGTGCATGTACAACCGGGGTGCTATCTCCACCAAGAGGTAGCACTGTTTTATTTGAAGACCGTGTTTTTAGTCCGCTAGATGCTGGCATCACCCGCTCCAATTCAAATGGCTGATAAACAGGAAACATAGTTGAATGTACAGACATTGTATGAGAGACAGATGCAATAGATAGTGTGGAAAAAAGAGGGCATGAAATAGTTGACATGTATATTGTTTAACTAAAACGGATAGCATGACATAATTTCACATATATGATGTCTATCTAAACTGGATAGCATAGCATAACATAATTCAAAGATATGATGAATAACTAAACAGGATCGCATGACATAATTCACCTACATGTTATCTAAGTAATCAGGATCGCATCATTTAATTCACATATGTGATTTATATGCTAAACAGAGGGCATTAGATATGATGTCTGAACTAAGAACATGGTGTTGAATATTGTGTATATGATGTCTAATCTATGCAATGCAAGACACCATATGCATGATATGAGCAGTATAACCGTGCCAAGTTAGAGCATACACCTCGGTGGGGGAATAGGACTGGTCATCTGTCTCTGAATCCATCTCTGAGGAGCTATCGGGACCCAACAAGAGATCTGCTTCGACAGGTAGCACTGTCTGCTCAGAAGGCCTTGTTTTCACTCCAGATTTTTCAATCTCCCACCCAAATGGCTGATTCACAGGAAGAGTAGTTTAATGTACAAACATTGTCGACAAATGGAAATGTAATGAAGAAAAGGATGGGCAAGATATCATTCAAATATATGATGCCTGGTTAAACAGGATGGCATTGCACATTTCACGTATATTATGGCTGGCTAAAAGACATGAGACTGCACAATTCCCATATATGATATAGAAACTAAACAGGTGGCATTACAGAACATGTCTAAACTAAGCAGATGACATATATGATTTCAAAAGTAGGCACTGCAAGGCAACATATGCATGATATGACTAACATCATCATGCCAAGGTAGAGCAAACACCTTGGGGGGTAAATAGGAGTGGTCAGCGGCGTCTGAATCCGCCTCAGAACAGATAGCTTCCTCTGGATTACAATCTGGAGAGGGGTGGGGAGGGTTTGCCATTGAACCCACCATGGAGCGATGTCTGCATGACATTGTATTGCCGCGCAAAACTCTTCTCTTTTTCTCTACATGTTCAGCATGACTGTGTACAATATCTGACATGCATACGAAAAAAATATGGTGAGATTATGTAAGGAGAGCATGCAGAAATTTAGAGTGATGGTAACAACCAGTGGATGGATCCAAAAATAATGATAGCAGGCTGATGATTGCTTTAATTTAATAAAAAGACAGATGATGATTGCTTTACTATTTGTTTCCCACCCAAGATGAACAACATAGGCATACCCTAGGTGAACCAGATATAGACAGAGATACTATTCATTGCTTCCTCGATATGTGCCCCATAACTAATTTAGAACTCAAGTTTGAACATTAATTTGGAATCTGAATGTTACTATCGAAACTGAACGCAATGGTAGCACAGAGGCACTTGACATGTAGTTTAGGGAGGGCCTGAGTTCATCTTCAACCTGCACCCCCCTGAGCCGCCAGCCACCACCGGCCTCACCGCCGGCCCCAGCGCCGCCTCACCGCCCCGAAACAACTCCCCACCGCCGGTCCGCCGCCGCCCCGGCCAGCCCTATAGGCCCCCCGCCCCCACCCTGAACCCTAAGATAGATAGTGGGGTACCTCTCCGGCGAGCCCCCGTCCCCGCTGCGGGTGGTTCTTCCTTAACTCCGACGAGCCCCCCCACCCCCTGAAAATTGACTGACCCAAAAGTCAATTCAGTCGACTGAAGTGTAGCTAAATCGGAGCAGAGCAGTAGCACGAGCGAGGGGGAGAGCAGCAGCAGCACAAGCGAGCGAGCGAGAGCCGGAGCAGCAGCAACTGGGCGAGCGAGCGAGAGCCGGAGCAGTAGCAGCAGATCCGGCTGGTATGGACGCCGCCGCTGAAGGGGCCTCGCACTGGGGGAGAGCCGCCATGGAGATGTCGCCCATGGCGCCGGCTTCAAGGTAGCCGCTCCATGGGGGTGCGGGATGGAGCAACGTCGGCGCCGGGAGGTCGAGCTAAGGAGAAGGTGCGATGCGATGAGTGTACAACCTCTTTGGTGGCGCCGAGTAGGCCTCGGCTTCGTCCGAGGAGTCGATGAGGATGCTGCGGTTCCGGTGGAGCAGGTTAAGGCGGCGCGGTGGGGATGGAGCAGCCACGATAGACGAGGCGATCGTCGGAGCAGCTCCTTGGAGGTGGAAGACGGGGCGGCTGAATCGGCGAGACAACGAGATGGACGACGAATCCTCATCCGGGGAGGTGGACGTGGGACGTCGAGTTGTTGCGGTGGACGACGTCGTCGGGGAAGAGGCTCCGGCTGGGCAGCGGTGAGGTGGCGGACGGAGGAGGGTGGGGTTTCGCGGCTGGAGCGGAGAGGTTATGGCGGCCTAGGATTTCGAATGGCAAAAAGGAGGCGATGGGAGGGGTGAACCATGACTTAGGGACGCGCTTGTCCAAAATGTAGGGTGTGTTACAAAAGTACCCCGCACCGATTTGAACTAGCGGCCCTTTCGGTTCAGGGTTAGAAGGGGGATTTCGCGTGTCGGGGTTTGGCAGCTGGAGGGAGTTTTCGTGCACGTTGTAATTTCGGGATAGCAAGGCGCGGGTTGTGAAGGCGCCAGTTTTGGGAGCACGATATCTGAATTTTCGGGATATAACAAGGCGCGGGTTGAATTTTAGGGACAAGCCTAACGTGTAATATTGTACTTGTACGTACCAAATCAATTCGCACTTCCCTCAACCAAAAAGAAAACGAAAAAAATAAAACTATTCACACCACACAAAGAGAGAGTCTTGCCCCGTTTTACTATAAAAATGCTATTTAAAGCTACTCATACCAACAATTTAGTGCAATTAAATGCTATTCGGTAGTATGAATCCATGTTATGTCCAATTAAATTTTTTCGCTTGCTGTATAATGCATGTAACCTACTCATACCAACATTTTAGTGCATTCCAAATGTCTATACTACCGCTGCAATTCGAACTGAATTTGAATTCGTTTCTCTATTTCAATAACAAATCTACAATCATGATTGTTGCCAACTTCAACCATCATTCGTGTATTACCTTAATAACACACCACATGATTACTATAGAGATAGATATGAACTATGTGTACTACATGAACTCGAATTCTATTTTTTGAATACACTTGATGTTGATTCCAAATAATAGTACATTTGATGTACTAACTATATATTCATAATCTAAACCATGTTCCATACGTGTACACCGTGTTTATCACACATAGTATAGTGCCCCGCCCCCTACATTATGACAAGTATTTAGACCTGAGCTGCAAAAGCCACACATTAGCCCAAATTATGATCAATGTTCTATATGTTATACGTAGTACTAGCAAGATGCCCATGCGTTCCACAGAACATCAACATGATCAAGGGGAGGCCTAATTTGCAAATATGGAGAGGGGTGTGGGTATCTTTTTTCAAAATTGCCATAGTTTCCTTCCTATCCGTCAGATATAAATCGGACGGCCTATATTGCAGGATGGCACCATCATCAACAACTCCGTTTTTTATAAGAGTAGAGATAAAATATATTATATGTAGTATAACATGTTCATAACCACACCATGTGTATCACCGTTATATATATTCACACATGCGTCGGTTTAAAACACTATGATAAATTCTTCAAATATCCGAATTCGCTTTTTATAATGAAGTATGATCTCTATTCGTCTTTTACACCCACACAATCCTCTTATCTTTGTAGCTAGCTAGCGCTAACTTTCTCTCGTGCATGCAGACGCCCGCATCCCTCTAACCCTCCCTCAGCATTCTCTAGCTCCATCGCGCAAATTCGTCTTTTCACTTTAGGTCGTTCACCCACGGTGTGTGTAGGCCCCCCAGCTCCTTCTTTACGGCACACATCGATCGATATGCCTCTCTAGCCAGGTGTGCCTAGCACAAAACACAAGCTTCCCCTCTTCTCTTATCACCGTCCATGCCTCACTCCCACCACTCTTTTCATCGATCTCGTACTCGCACACTTCTCCCCCTCGATATAGTATGACTCTCGCACCACCTCCTAGATGCATCCCTCTCTCTCTATCCTTCTCCCCGTGCCTCATTTGCTTCTAACACACACATGCATGTATACCGATCGATCTCCCAACATATACCTAGGTCGACTTTAACTATTCCCCCCCATCGATCGACGTACCTCACAAGTTATGTCTCTCCTTTCTCTGACAAAGGACGATTGATCTTCCTATGTAGTTATGTCTGCTTACCACATCCATATCGCCCCCCATCATTCGTGCATGCCTCCTGACCCGTCTCTCACACGCACGTGCACAGACAGGCAACCATCCCCTCTCTTATTGATATTGCAGGCGTGCCCTCCGGTTGTCTAGCAATCCTATCCCACCATTTGTTAGAAGCAACTCCACTACCACCCCATCCAACACTCTAGCTCTGTCTCTCTCCCAACCTTATTCCTCTCCTGCACATATGCATGGATGCCGATCATTCTCCCTTAATACATGAGGTAGATCGATATCCCTTAACACATGAGGTAGGCCTCTCTCCTCCTCCACACATATACCAGCCATTGTACCTCTATAGTTAATTAGGCCTCCCTCCCCCCCCACCACACACCGATAGTCGAGTGCTGTAGGTAGGTATCCATGCCACAAAGACAAACCGCACCTGTCCCCTCTCTCGTTCTAGTAGGCCAGCCACTCTATATCTTTGACGTGGGCACACACAAATTCGATGGCACTCTTTATCGACCGCGCGCACACACACACATCATCCCTCTCTTCGATTCTATGGACACCTCAAGTCGATGATACCTCCACTCTCTTCTCGTGGATCGCCCCCTCTATATATATGATATATCCAGGACTCTATTTCACACAGATTGCATATGTTACATTTTTTGATTGACCCCCCTAAAAAAACTCTCACGAACCCACACACTATATCTCTCTATGTTTGTATCTCTCTCACACAACCCCACGTAGGTGGTGTACGTATACAAGAAGAGAATAGGTGCACCGTGCACATACTCACGCTTCGTGCCCAGCCACACCCGTGCGGGTACACGGTGGAGCTCATTTCTGTACGAAATGGCAGCCCACGTGCTAATTTGAACGCGTGTAGCGGTTGTTTACCTACGGAGGTCGTGTACCACGCGTGCACGAGACAAAGTTCGACTTGATGCGTTGGCGCGTTATTTTTAAATAAAGTTATATCGCTCAATGGCACGTACACAGAATATAAACCGATTTTTATGGAGAAAAAGGTAGTCTGCTCCACTATATACAATGGAGCCTCCCTGCCTGGTTTGTCTCTCTTCAGAGTATCTCACACAAGGCTGCGGTGGCCTCTCTCTCTCTCACCATTGTTCACTGATCCGGCCGCATCCCGTCCGCCGGCGGAAAGGGAGGACATGCATCGTTTCTCCGTTCGACGGCGCCGAGGCAGCACGTCCCGATCTGCGGTACACGCCGTTCTCTCTAACCAAGCTCCGGCGCGGTAGGGCCTACGCCACCTGCTCACTGCCGCAGTATGGGCAGATTCCGCCCGCCGCTGCTCACTGATAACCCACAAGTATAGGGGATCGCAACAGTTTTCGAGGGTAGAGTATTCAACCCAAATTTATTGATTCGACACAAGGGGAGCCAAAGAATATTCTCAAGTATTAGCAGTTGAGTTGTCAATTCAACCACACCTGGATAACTTAGTATCTGCAGCAAAGTATTTAGTAGCAAAGTAGTATGGAAATAACGGTAACGGTAGCAAAGTAATATTTTTGGGTTTTGTAGTGATTGTAACAGTAGCAACGGAAAAGTAAATAAGCGAGGAACAATATGTGAAAAGCTCGTAGGCATTGGATCGGTGATGGAGAATTATGCCGGATGTGGTTCATCATGTAATAGTCATAACATAGGGTGACACAGAACTAGCTCCAATTCATCAATGTAATGTAGGCATGTATTCCGAATATAGTCATACGTGCTTATGGAAAAGAACTTGCATGAAATCTTTTGTCCTACCCTCCCGTGGCAGCGGGGTCCTAATGGAAACTAAGGGATATTAAGGCATCCTTTTAATAGAGTACCGGACCAAAGCATTAACACATAGTGAATACATGAACTCCTCAAACTATGGTCATCACCGGGAGTGGTCCCGATTATTGTCACTTCGGGGTTGCCGGATCATAACACATAATAGGTGACTATAGGCTGGCAAGATAGGATCAAGAACTCACATATATTCATGAAAACATAATAGGTTCAGATCTGAAATCATGGCACTCGGGCCCTAGTGACAAGCATTAAGCATAGCAAAGTCATAGCAACATCAATCTCAGAACATGGTGGATACTAGGGATCAAACCCAAACAAAACTAACTCGATTACATGATAAATATCATCCAACCCATCACCGTCCAGCAAGCCTACGATGGAATTACTCACGCACGGCGGTGAGCATCATGAAATTGGTGATGGAGGATGGTTGATGATGACGACGGCGACGAATCCCCCTCTCCGGAGCCCCGAACGGACTCCAGATCAGCCCTCCCGAGAGGTTTTAGGGCTTGGCGGCGGCTCCGTATCGTAAAATGTGATGAATCTTTCTCTCTGATTTTTTTCACCCCGAACACGAATATATGGAGTTGGAGTTGAGGTCGGTGGAGCGTCAGGGGGCCCACAAGGCAGGGGGCGCGCCCAGGGGGGCAGGCGCGCCCCCCACCCTCATGGACAGGTGGAGGCCCCCTGACGTGGATTCTTCTTCCAGTATTTTTAATATTTTCCAAAAATAAGTTCCATGGACTTTCAGGTCATTCCGAGAACTTTTGTTTCTGCACATAAATAACACCATGGCAATTCTGCTGAAAACAGCGTCAGTCCGGGTTAGTTCCATTCAAATCATGCAAGTTAGAGTCCAAAACAAGGGCAAAAGTGTTTGGAAAAGTAGATACGACGGAGACGTATCAGCTCCCCCAAGCTTAAACCTTTGCTTGTCCTCAAGCAATTCAGTTGATAAACTGAAAGCGATAAAGAAAAACTTTTACAAACTCTGTTTGCTCTTGTTGTTGTAAATATGTAAAGCCAGCATTCAAGTTTTCAGCAAAGATTATAACTAACCATATTCGCAATAACACTTAGGTCTCATGTTTACTCATGTCAATGGCATAATCAACTAGCGAGCAATAATAATAAATCTCGGATGACAACACTTTCTCAAAACAATCATGATATGATATAACAAGATGGTATCTCGCTAGCCCTTTCTGAGACCGCAAAACATAAAGGCAGAGCACCTTTAAAGATCAAGGACTGACTAAACATTGTAATGCATGGTAAAAGAGATCCAGTCATAGTCATACCCAATATAAATTAACAGTAATGGATGCAAATGACAGCAGCGCTCTCTAGCTGGTGCTTTTTAATAAGAGGGTGATGACTCAACATAAAAGTAAATAGATAGGCCCTTCGCAGAGGGAAGCAGGGATTTGTAGAGGTGCCAGAGCTCGGTTTTAAAGCAGAGATAAATAATATTTTGAGCGGCATACTTTCATTGTCAACATAACAACCAAGAGATGGCGATATCTTCCATGCTACACACATTATAGGCGGTTCCCAAACAGAATGGTAAAGTTTATACTCCCCCTCCACCAACAAACATCAATCCATGGCTTGCTCGAAACAACGAGTGCCTCCAACTAGCAACAGTCCCAGGGGGAGTTTTGTTTGCAATTATTTTGATTTAGTTTGCATAAAGCATGGGACTGGGCATCCCGGTGACCAGCCATTTTCTCGTGAGTGAGGAGCGGAGTCCACTCCTCTTGAGAATAACCCGCCTAGCATGGAAGATACGGACAGCCCTAGTTGATACATGAGCTATTCGAGCATACAAAACAGAATTTCATTTGAAGGTTTAGAGTTTGGCACATACAAATTTACTTGGAACGGCAGGTAGATACCGCATATAGGAAGGTATAGTGGACTCATATGGAATAACTTTGGGGTTTAAGGGATTGGATGCACAAGCAGTATTCCCGCTTAGTACAAGTGAAGGCTAGCAAAAGACTGGGAAGCGACCAACTAGAGAGCGACAACAGTCATGAACATGCATTAAAATTAATAAACATTGAGTACAAGCATGAGTAGGATATAATCCACCATGAACATAAATATCGTGAAGGCTATGTTGATTTGTTTCAACTACATGTGTGAACATGTGCCAAGTCGAGTCACTTAAATCATTCAAAGGAGGATACCACCCTCTATACCACATCACAACCATTTTAATAGCATGTTGGCACGCAAGGTAAACCATTATAACTCATAGCTAATCAAGCATGGCACGAGCAACTATAATCTCTAATTGTCATTGCAAACATGTTTATTCATAATAGGCTGAATCAGGAACGATGAACTAATCATATTTACAAAAACAAGAGAGGTCGAGTTCATACCAGCTTTTCTCATCTCAGTCAGTCCATCATATATCATCATAATTGCCCTTCACTTGCACGACCGAACGATGTGAATAATAATAAGAGTGCACGTGCATTGGACTAAGCTGGAATCTGCGAGCATTCAATAAATAGGAGAAGACAAGGCAATATGGGCTCTTGGTTAAATCAACAATAATGCATATAAGAGCCACTTCAACAATTTAATTATGGTCTTCTCCTATCGACCCCAAAGAAAACGAAAGAAATAAAAACTATTTACATGGGAAAGCTCCCAACAAGCAAAAGAAGAACTGGAAATCTTTTTGGGTTTTCTTTTTAATTACTACTACAGCAAGAAAAGTAAACTAACTAAAAGCTACTACTATTTTTTTTGGTTTTTCTTAAGGTTTAATCAAACACACAAGAAGAAAGCAAGAAAAAGAAAATAAACTAGCATGGATAATACAATGAAAGAGTATGAGCACCGACATCTAGCAATGAGTGTGTGTGAACATAAATGTAATGTCGGTGGGAAATGCGTACTCCCCCAAGCTTAGGCTTTTGGCCTAAGTTGGTCTACTGCCACGGCTAGCCTCGCGGATATCCATAGTTGTAGCCGGGGTCGTACTGAGATGCGGCGGCTATTGCCTCCTGGGCTGCAGCATGGCGGCGAGTTGCCTCCGTCCTCCTCTCGTACTCATTTGCCTCCTCCCTAGTTATAAAATGTCTTCCTTTTTCCTGAAAGTCAAAGAGAGCAGGAGCAGGGAGAATAATATTGACAGGGCGACGCCTGTCAAAGATTAGTCGGTACTGGAGAGGTGGTTCATTCCTCTCGACAAACTGGTGGTAAACCATAGCATTAAAGTCTAGATAAGTAGGAGGCAATTCAATATCATCATCACGTATGGTTACACCAAGAAAATCAGCTAAGCGGGTTGCATAAATTCCACCAAAGAAATCTCCATTAAATCTATTATGATGCAACCTACGTGCAACAATGGCTCCCAAATTATAAGATTTGTCTCCTAACACAGCACTCCTAAGAATACTGAGGTCAGGGACACACATATGACATGCTTCATCTTTACCATTTATGCACCTACCTATGAAGAGAGCAAAATAATGTATAGCAGGAAAATGAATGCTCCCTATGGTAGCTTGTGCTATATCTCTAGATTCCCCCACAGTTATACTAGCAAGAAAATCTCTAAATTCAGATTTGCGAGGTTCACTAGCACTACCCCATTGTGGAAGTTTGCAAGCAGTGGTAAAATCCTCTAAGTGCATCGTATAAGATTTTTCATAAAGATCAAACAGGACAGTTTGAGAATTGCGTGAAGATGAAAATTCAAACCTCCTCACAAAGGAACTAGTGAGATAGTGGTACTGGCGGCACTTTTCCTCCTCGAAGCTCACAAGATCAGCGTTACGCAAATATGCGTTAAATTCTTCCTTGATTCCTGCTCGATCCATAAAGTCTTCTGAAGGCCATTCACAAGGCCGCACTGGAGCGTTCCTTAGTGGCTCATCATCGGCATCGCGCATTGCGAACCTGGGTCCTTGCTTCCTTGAAGGGCCACCTTGGTACATTTTCCTAAACATATTTCTTCCTCTGAAAAATTTCTGAAATTTTTAGTAACTTCAAATAAAAGTGAACCAAGCTCAACAAAATTGATAGCAACTACTCCTACAAGTGCCTAGAGACTATATCATGCATTAGAACTACTTGGAACCATATAAATTTGACATGCAAGCTCAAGAACATGGTCACCTAGGCAGCACAAATTTGCAATGAATAAAGCACTAGAACAAAAACTAATTGGACCATTGGAGGAGTCACATACCAAGCAACAATCCCCCAAAGAAGTTTTGAGAGAGGTGCTTTGAGCAAGGAGATCAAAAACGCAGCAAAATGAGCTAGAAATCGTGCTTGAGCTGGATAGTGATTTTTTTGGGATGAAGAAGAAGTGTGTGGTGGCTGGCATAAGTGGAGGGGAGCCACCATGGGCCCACGAGGCAGGGGGGCGCGCCCTGGACCCTCGTGGCCAGGTGCTTGCTCCCCCTGTTGTGTTCTCAGTGCCAGATATTCTCAAATATTCTAGAAAAAATCATATTCCAATTTCAGGGCATTTGGAGAACTTTTATTTTTGGGGTATTTTTATATTGCATGGATAATTCAGAAAACAGACAGAAAAATACTATTTTTACTTTATTTCAACTAAATAACAGAAAGTAAAAGAAGGGTATAGAAGGTTGTGCTTTCTAACTTCATCCATCTCATGCTCATCAAAAGGAATCCACTAACAAGGTTGATCAAGTCTTGTTAACAAACTCATTTCAAGTAACATGAAACCAGAGAAATTTCGAATAACACTATGTTACCTCAACGGGGATATGCACATCCCCAATAATAAGAATATCATATTTCTTCTTAACAGTAGGAAGAGGAAATTCAAAACCTCCAAAAATAATCGATGGAATTTTTCCAATAGAATTGATGCTGTGGACTTGAGGTTGTTTCCTCGGAAAGTGTACCGTATGCTCATTACCATTAACATGAAAAGTGACATTGCCTTTGTTGCAATCAATAACAGACCCTGCAGTATTCAAAAAAGGTCTTCCAAGAATAATAGACATATTATCGTCCTCGGGAATATCAAGAATAACAAAGTCCGTTAAAATAGTAACGTTTGCAACCATAACAGGCACATCATCACAAATACCAACAGGTATAGCAGTTGATTTATCGGCCATTTGCAAAGATATTTCAGTAGGTGTCAACTTATTCAAGTCAAGTCTACGATATAAAGAGAGAGGCATAACACTAACACCGGCTCCAAGATCACACAAAGCATTTTTAACATAATTTCTTTTAATGGAGCATGGTGTAGTGGGTACTCCTGGATCTCCTAGTTTCTTAGGTATTCCCCCTTAAAAGTATAATTAGCAAGCATAGTGGAAATTTTAGCTTCCGGTATCTTTCTTTTATTAGTAACAATTTCTTTCGTGTACTTAGCATAAGGATTCATTTTAAGCATATCAATTAATCGCATACGCAAAAAGATAGGTCTAATCATTTCAGCAAAGCGCTCAAAATCCTCATCATCCTTTTTCTTGGATGGTTTAGGAGGAAAAGGCATGGGTTTCTGAACCCATGGTTCTCTTTCCTTGCCGTGTTTCCTAGCAACAAAGTCTCTTTTATCATAATGTTGATTCTTTGATTGTGGGTTATCAAGATCAACAGCAGGTTCAATTTCTACATCATTATCATTACTAGGTTGAGCATCATCATGAACATTATCATTAACATTTTCACTAGTTTCATGTTCATTACCAGATTGTGTTTCAGCATCAGAAATAGAAATATCATTTGGATTCTCAGGTGGTTCAGCAATAGGTTCACTAGAAGCATGCAAAGTCCTATCATTTTTCTTTTTCTTCCTTTTAGAAGAACTAGGTGCATCAATATTATTTCTCTGAGAATCTTGCTCAATTCTCTTAGGGTGGCCTTCAGGATACAAAGGTTCCTGAGTCATTTGACCAGTTCTAGTAGCCACTCTAACAGCATAGTCATTATTCTTACTATTTAATTCATTGAGCAAATCATTTTGAGCTTTAAGTACTTGTTCTACTTGAGTGGTAACCATAGAAGCATGTTTACTAATGAGTTTAAGTTCACCTTTAACTCTAGACATATAATCACCCAAGTGTTCAATCATGTAAGCATTTTGTTTTAACTGTCTACCAAAATAAGCATTAGAATCTTCTTGCTTAACCATAAAGTTATCAAATTCATCCAAACATTGGCTAGCAAACTTAGTAGGAGGGATTTCAGCTTTATCATATCTATAGAGAGAATTTACCTTTACTACCTGTGTCGGGTTATCAAGACCATGTGTTTCTTCAATAGGTGAGGGATTAAGATCATATATTTCTTCAACAGGCGGTAATTTAGACCATGTATTTCTTCAATAGGAGGTAAATTCTTAACATCTTTAGCTTTAATACCTTTTTCTTTCATAGATTCCTTTGGCTCTTGCATATCTTCAGGACTAAGAAATAGAACACCCCTCTTCTTCGGAGTTGGTTTAGGAATAGGCTCAGGAGTTGGCTCAGGAAGTGTCCAATTATTTTCATTTGTCAACATATTATTCAATAGAATATCAGCTTCATCCGGTGTTCTTTCCCTGAAAACAGAACCAGCACAACTATCCAGGTAATCTCTGGAAGCATCGGTTAGTCCATTATAAAAGATATCAAGTATTTCATTTTTCTTAAGAGGATGATCAAGCAAAGCATTAAGTAATTGGAGAAGCCTCCCCCAAGCTTGTGGGAGACTCTCTTCTTCAGTTTGCACAAAATTATATATTTCTTTTAAGGCAGCCTGTTTCTTATGAGCAGGGAAATATTTAGTAGAGAAGTAATAAATCATATCCTGGGGACGACGCACACAACCAGGATCAAGAGAATTAAACCATATCTTAGCATCACCCTTTAATGAGAACGGAAATATTTTAAGGATATAAAGGTAGCGGGATTTCTCATCATTAGTGAACAGGGTGGCTAAATCATTTAATTTAGTAAGATGTGCCACAACAGTTTCAGATTCATAACCATAAAAAGGATCAGATTCAACCAAAGTAATTATATCAGGATCAACAGAGAATTCATAATCCTTATCAGTAACACAGATAGGTGAATTAGCAAAAGCAGGGTCAGGTTTCATTCTAGCATTAAGAGATTGCTGCTTCCATTTAGCTAATAACCTCTTTAGGTCATATCTATCATTGCAAGCTAAAATAGCTCTAGCAGCTTCTTCATCCATAGCATAACCCTCAGGAACAACAGGCAATTCATATTTATTAGGGGGAGAGTCTTCATCATCACTATCATCGATATTATCAGTTTCAATAATTTCATTCTCTCTAGCCCTAGCAAGTTGTTCATCAAGAAATTCACCAAGTGGCACAGTAGTATCAAGCATAGAAGTAGTTTCATCATAAGTATCATGCATAGCAGAAGTGGCATAATGAATAACATGCGACATATCAGAATGAATAGCAGAAGCAGGTTTAGGTGTCGCAAGCTTACTCAAAACAGAAGGTGAATCAAGTGCAGAGCTAGATGGCAGTTCCTTACCTCCCCTCGTAGTTGAGGGATCAATTTTTTTCTCGTCTTTCAAGTTCTTCATAGTGACCAGCAGATATAAATCCCAAGTGACTCAAAGAATAGAGCTATGCTCCCCGGCAACGGCGCTAGAAAATAGTCTTGATAACCCACAAGTATAGGGGATCGCAACAGTTTTCGAGGGTAGAGTATTCAACCCAAATTTATTGATTCGACACAAGGGGAGCCAAAGAATATTCTCAAGTATTAGCAGTTGAGTTGTCAGTATTTAGTAGCAAAGTAGTATGGAAATAACGGTAATGGTAGCAAAGTAATATTTTTGGGTTTTGTAGTGATAGTAACAGTAGCAACGGAAAAGTAAATAAGCGAGGAACAATATGTGAAAATCTCGTAGGCATTGGATCGATGATGGAGAATTATGCCGGATGTGGTTCATCATGTAACGGTCATAACATAGGGTGACACAGAACTAGCTCCAATTCATCAATGTAATGTAGGCATGTATTCCGAATATAGTCATACATGCTTATGGAAAAGAACTTGCATGACATCTTTTGTCCTACCCTCCCGTGGCAGCGGGGTCCTAATGGAAACTAAGGGATATTAAGGCCTCCTTTTAATAGAGTACCGGACCAAAGCATTAACACATAGTGAATACATGAACTCCTCAAACTATGGTCATCACTGGGAGTGGTCCCGATTATTGTCACTTCGGGGTTGCCGGATCATAACACATAGTAGGTGACTATAGACTTGCAAGATAGGATCAAGAACTCACATATATTCATGAAAACATAATAGGTTCAGATCTGAAATCATGGCACTCGGGCCCTAGTGACAAGCATTAAGCATAGCAAAGTCATAGCAACATCAATCTCAGAACATAGTGGATACTAGGGATCAAACCCTAACAAAACTAACTCGATTACATGATAAATATCATCCAACCCATCACCGTCCAGCAAGCCTACGATGGAATTACTCACGCACGGCGGTGAGCATCATGAAATTGGTGATGGAGGATGGTTGATGATGACGACGGCGACGAATCCCCCTCTCCGGAGCCTCGAACGGACTCCAGATCAGCCCTCCCGAGAGGTTTTAGGGCTTGGCGGCGGCTCCGTATCATAAAACATGATGAATCTTTCTCTCTGATTTTTTTCTCCCCGAACACGAATATATGGAGTTGGAGTTGAGGTCGGTGGAGCGTCAGGGGGCCCACGAGGCAGGGGGCGCGCCCCCCACCCTCGTGGACAGGTGGAGCCCCCCTGACGTGGATTCTTCTTCCAGTATTTTTAATATTTTCCAAAAATAAGTTCCGTGGACTTTCAGGTCATTCCGGGAACTTTTGTTTCTGCACATAAATAACACCATGGCAATTCTGCTGAAAACAGCGTCAGTCCGGGTTAGTTCCATTCAAATCATGCAAGTTAGAGTCCAAAACAAGGGCAAAAGTGTTTGGAAAAGTAGATACGACGGAGACGTATCACTCACCTAGTTACATCCCGACGACCTCCAGGTATCCCCTCCAGCCTTGCTCCACTGCCCGTCTTCCCACGTCGCTGCATGTGGATCTTCCATAGTTCTTTGCACAAAACGTAGCTCGTCCGGCGTACTTTCCATAGTGCAATCTCGTCCTCACACCGTTTTAGACAAACACAACCGTGTTGTTATCTTCCCTTAGGACAAGGAATATGCTTCTTTTTTGTCGTCACAACTGTCATCAACAATATTTGTCTTTTTACAAATATCAAATGGGCATATTTTAGAGTGTAGATTCACTCATTTTGCTTCGTATGTGTACTCCCTCCGTCCTAAATATTTGTCTTTCTAGAGATTTCAACAAGTGACTACATACGGAGCAAAATGAGTGAATCTACACTCTAAAATATGTCTATATACATCTGTATGTAGTAGTCCATTTGAATCTCTAAAAAGACAAATATTTGAGTAGTCACTCGTTGAAATCTCTAGAAAGATAAAGACTCCGGAGTATATTTAAGAACCGAGGGGGTAGTGCACAGCGGATGGGAGACTCAGACCGGTCGTTGCGCTGCATTAATAGTGAGTAATGAGCAGTCAAATCATAAGCCTCACCTTTCCCACTGTAAGTTGCTCGAAAGAAGCAACCATCAATACGCTCTTCTTTGAATACGCTCGTACTACTCCATCCGTCACTGTTTATAGAGCGTGCTTCAGAAAAAGAGAAAATCTCTGGGACCAAGGCGACTAGCGATCGGCCTGAAAAATAGCATTGGTAGTTATAGCACGGCGTCTATTACTAGAGGAAATAATGTGTACACACATGCATGCAGTGCTTCCACCCCGGGTAGACACATGCATGCACGTACTCCACTCCGTAGTACTACATCGAGAGAAAATTGCGGTTACCACGCCCTAATTAATTGAGCATTAAACCAAACGCGTCTAAAGTCTCTCTGGTGGTGGAAATGCATTGAGAGAAATGCATCATAATGAAGCGCGCCCTGTAAATTGTGATGGAGGTTGGAGTAGTATGAAGGTGCAAAACCAAGTACGCGTATGGCCAGTCGGTCAACGCACCTCGTCTTGGCATATCACTGACATGTGGGACCGGAGTGTGAGCAAACCGATCTCAATTGACGGCAAAATGGCCAACCCGCCATTCCTTGAGAGAGACGAGGAGCAAGAACACACAGACGGGCTCACACGGAGGCCAAGATATATTCGAGCATGGTTGATCGATATCATCATTACATGTTGGGCTGCCATTTTCCGCCCTTCTCCGGAATAAATGTGTACTTTATCAAAGATTAAGAAAAATAAGACTACAGAGGCTCCACCATGCGGTTCTAGTAGTAGTACTACTCGTACTACTAAACCTTGGGCTTGGCTCTTCACCTCTTCGTGAAGTCGAACAATGATGGTACTCCGCATGTTCGGTACTACAGTGTATGCCTCTGGCAATCTGACACCGAATGAACTGATGCATGTCCACCGCCTGGGCGAGGTACGTTGCATTAGTCAAAAGGCGTAAGCGAGCTTCACCTTGTCCTGCAAGCTTCTCCTCGTTCTGCGAGTTGACGGGACACACCAACAAGTAGTGCTAGTCCATACTCCCTCCTTTCCGGTTAATATGGCTTACTCTTTTTTGCGGGTAAATGAGAGAGCTTTATTCATATATAAGCATTCTTAGGACGATCAGCCAAGACACAGGTCACTAGGAAGCGAGGTACCCCGCAAAAAAAGAAGTAGGAAGCGCGGTGTTTCATCAAGCCAGCTCTCGGCCACATTTAAAGTGCAGCAAGCACGGTTCGCACAAAGATGCGCCGCAAGGTTTGCTGACCTGTTTACATGCTGAATAACAAAAAAGAGAGGAAATATTACCGAGCGCTCCTATTCGTAACAGGATATGAGCCAGAATTAAGTGAGAATTGTGGCGAGTGTTCCATGCAATCAACTTCCATTATCACATGCGAGAACCCTCGAAGAGAAACAAATGTGTTGAAGATTGCTTTATCACATTTTAAAAATATAATAAGAGTGCATACGCTCCTCCATCCGGTTCCTAGTACTAGTAAACTTTGCGCTTGGCTGTTCGCCTCTTCGGGAAGTGCAACAATAATAGTACTAGTATAGTGTATGCTTCTGGCAATCTGACACCGAATTAACTATTGCACGTCCACTGCCTGAGCAAAGGACAGCTTGCATTAGTCAAAAGTTTCTCCTTGTCCTGCGAGCCACCGCGCGCAAGCTTCTCCCATCCTGCAAGCTTCTCCTCGTTCGGCAAGTTGACGGGACACAACAAAGTAATGCTAGTCCATACTGCCTCCTCTCCGGTTAATATGGCTTAATTTCAAACGAGATAAATACACTGTCTGTCACTGTATATTTGTAAAAATACGGTCAGTGGACTTCATAATACGCTCATTGCGCTCAATATATACATTTTCCGGTGTTTATACGGTCACTAGCTCACCCTGGCTGAGTATGTGTGTGCATGCACGTGTAGGTTGAGCACTTGAGCGTGACCGTGTGTGTTCCGTCATGTGCTCGGACATGCATGCATTAGGGCGTCGCGCGTTTTTGCGTCCATGTGTACGTGTGACTGTTGCATACACGTAGGGGGAGTACGTGTAGGGGCCACTAAAGGAGCAATTAAATCACACAGTAAGTTAGTCGGAAGAAGCAACCATCATTTCACTCTTCAATGACACATACGCAATATAAAATGGTTGATATGGAGAGAAAAAGAAAACCACTATATATACACTAGCAGGAGCCTAAGCTACAAGCCTGCTTGCTTGGGTTGCTCTCTTCACAAGCTTCGAACGACGGTGGCCACACCGCTGGTCACATATCCGGCCTGATCCCGCAGCTGGGGGAAGGGAACAATGTTCTGCGTAGACGCGGTCGACATCGGCGAGGGAGAAAATCCATAGTCGGTGCGTCCCAATCGGGGGTCACCGCGGTATGGGCCGATGCCGCGTCCCAACCGCCTAGCTACAGCCCGACGTCCGTTTCGAAAATATTAGTGCATGTCAACAAAAATTATACTAGTATCGTTGTTCTGTTTCGAAAAAAAAGCATATAAGCTGTTACTTCTTACCCAAAGGATCTCTATATCCAACAGACACGGAATATCCATTCGACTGTTCGAAATTACTTTCACTGCTGATCTGATGTCGAGGTAATTGCTGCATCGCCACCAAAACCCAGCATCTCTTAAGCTAAAGTAGACCGATCTAACCCCTATATTAGCATATTACTAAGATAAACAGAAGGCATTGTAGAATCATTTAGGATGTGAGCTTGTCAATCTGAATGTGGAGGGACACCAGCTTAGCCCCGGCCAGCAGCTTGGGCGGAACTGTGAAGAAGGTCAGCTCCTGCACGGCGACGTCGCCGGGATCCCTGCTGCTTGTCACCTCCATTTCCACCTTGACGGCGTCGGTCCTGCCTTTGGGCTCCCCCGACGGGCCATTCGCCCACAGCTTGGCCACGTAGTGCGGCAGTGGGGACGCCCCTGCTCTGATGCAGACGACCGACACGGCGATAGGCGCGCCGATGTCGAGCACGCCGCCGACCAAGAAAAACGCGCGGCCATCCTCCTCCGCGAACAGCAAGAGCCGTGGCTCCGACAGTGGCACTTGCAGCTGGAGCGCCTTGCCGTACTGGATCCTGTGCATGGGCATGGGATGCACAGTGCTGATGTGGTGGGAGAGCCATGGCGACAGGCCTTCGTAGCCGCAGACGGGCACGGGGCATTTGCAGGGCGCGAGCGGACACACGCTCTGGTGATCGGCGAGCTTGTGGTAAGTGACGTAGAGCCCACAGCCTTCGTGCGGGCACTCCACCCTCACCGAGGAGAGGACGGCGTCCACCGCCGTGTTCCGCACGTCGAAGCCACAGCCGCGCTCGCACTTCTGGCACTGCCGCTGGTTCCCGGGGCGCTCGACGCGGCAGTCCGCGCAAGCAAGGTGTCCTCCCTTGCACTGCACAAATCAATCGAACAACACATCAATCAAGAAACCTGCACCTTGCTCGATCAGCCGAACGGACGAGGTGTATTCGAACCTCATACACTGGAGGCTTCAAGGGGCGGAGGCACAAGGGGCAGTGGAGCAAGGTGAGGTCCATCGAGACCATAGAGAGCTCCATCGTCGGGTCATGTTCCGTCTGCATGATCTCGCCCTCCTCGTGAACAACCATCTCTCGCTTTATTAGGGACGGGGCATTACAAAGCTTTACCATCACATATTCATACTACTTCAAGGTGCATTAAATCAACACATGCAAGTATCAAAAGGAGAGTCAGAACACGCATGCGTGCATTGTAATTAATGCATCGGTAAACGCAAATTATTGAAATATATCGAGTGCAGTGCTACAATGCCCTCTCGCCTTAACCGCACCTGCCTTTGGCTGCATGACAGGTGGGCAACCGACCTGTTGGGCCCACCTGTCATGGACGCAAAGGCAGGGGCAGTAAGTCAATGAAGTTGCGTCCCTCCCTCGCCCATGAGCGTGGTGGCTGGCAAGACTAGGAGAAGCTTTTGTTCGCTACATGCTCTCCCTCCCGTACGCGGTGGACATGCAGCAGTTCAATCGGTGTCAGATGGCCAGAAGCATACTGTAGTACTCCTCCACTATAGTAGTACTCCATCATTTTGTTCGACATCCCGAAGAGCGAAGAGCCAAGCGCAGCCCGGACGCTCGTGTGGCAGTTTCATGTGTATAGTAGTCTAGGATAGCGTGTACCGTGCCTGTAAGCTTAAAATCGTTGGGGTCGGCTCCATGCTATATTTTTTTGATTAAAATTATCTTCTGGCCCTACCTGTCATCCTGGTGATTCTAGTTTGCACGCTCATCTGGTCAAGATAGGAATATATATTTTAATTTGTGGTGGGGTAAATGTTAAAGGTTGCAGCAAATGGAGTATTGTACACTGCGGGTCTTTCAGCCAAGTTTAGAGGCAACCATGTGGGGCCAGTGCTATGATGTGTCGCGTCAACTCGTACAACGAGGAGAAGCTTGATTTTACTACTACGCGCCTTCTCCCTCGCCCATGCGCGCGGTGGCTCGCAGACGAGGACAGGCTTTTGCTTATACTCCCTCCTTACCAGTTTATTATAGGGCTCATATCTGAAATCCCACCAACCAAGGTAAATGTCTATTGGGTGAGGTGAATTGAGCTTATGTGAAAAATGCCCAATTACAACATCTTGGTATTAAATCTCAGCCTGTTCAATTGCCAATGCAATTAACTACAGCACCCCAAGCCCGCATGCGTCCCACTCTCTCTCTCTCATCCAGATGGCGCATGCACTGGTCAGTCTTCGTTTTTTTATCTCGTTTTAATGTCCAGTTTGCTGCATGCATGCAGCTAAGGGAAGAAAGGAGCAACGACTTGGCTCTGTGATTAATTTTCTTTTGAAAATGGTACCAGGGAATTAAATGCAACGCAGCAATCAAAAAGACCTTAGAGCTTTAACCAAGCTACTCTCAAAACAAGCCTTATAAAACGGAAATCTGAAGATTTTGAGTTGAGCCTTATAACCCGGTAAGGAGGGAGTATAGTACTACAACAAGCTATCTCTCCCGCTCAAGGTGGACGGACATGCAGCAGTGGATTCGATACTGTAGAAGCAGTAGTAGTAACATCATTGTTCGTCTTCTCGAAGAGGCGAAGAGCCAAGTGCAACCCGAACGTGGCAGTTGCGAACCTTGGAGCACGCATATAGCCAGGCTCTTGCATGAGACAAAATTGCTATGTGAGCCCACTATTGTAGTAAGTACTTGCTAGTATAGCCCTGTAAACCAGAAAGGAGTATTTGCCTTTCTAGAGATTTCAACAAGTGACTGGACTACACCGAGACGGAGTACATATGGAGCAAAATGAGTGAATCTACACCGTAAATAAATACGTGCTAGTTCTCTCGTTTTCCTCTCGGCCTTGGTCGCGGTGCACAATATTGAGTATACTAGTACTATCATCTTGAAATTTACGAAGTCACCATAGGCACCTCGTCGTCGACGGGAACATCTCCTGACACGCGATAGACGCGAGCGGCAGTCGCCTCCATAGGTGCTTGAATGCCAAGGAGGGAGAGGGTAGCGGTTCCCGAGACGTTGAATGGTCAATGATGCATCCTCAAATTACTCTGCATGTAGAGGGAATTAATTGGAGAAGCAGAATAGAGCCAGCACGATGTGAATGCAACAGAGTTTGGATTCTCATATAAAGGCGCCCCACCACTCCAATCCATCTACTCCTTAGTCTCTGCGCAACACTGCTCACTCCAATCCAAGACCAAGTGACTAGAAGCCAGAAGCACCTATGGAGGCGATGGACGCGAGCGGCAGTAGGCTGTGCCAATTCATCCAAGGCGCCGGCCTGCGGCCCCGCACCGTGCAGCGTTTCCAGACGGTGCTGGCAACCGCCGGCGTCGTAGCCCTCGCCAATGCCGGCTTCGCCTCTCGCATGGACGACATGATGGTCAACTCCATCCGCAAGTTCGCCGCCGTCAAGAAGCACGCGGACGACCTTGCCGTACTGCTCCAGCCCATGCGCCCAGGCTTTTCATTGCCTGCCACCCTCATCGGCCTCCATGGTGACGAACTCTTTCAAGCCCTGGTGGCCCTGCAGTTGCCGAAGGTCGCGATGAAGAATGTGCACCTCGAGGCCGCGCTCGTCGCACAGCGCCTCGCCATGAAAGAAACCGTCGACGTGCACATCCACGTCTACGAGGAAATCGTCTACATAGGCCACTACAAGGCCAGCGAGGACAGAAAGACATTGGCCTTCTTCCAGCGGCTGGAATCTTTGGACGCCATTGTTCAGAAGCACGTCGACCTGGCCACGAAAGCCGCTGCTACTTAGCCGCCGTTCGATGCATCTCTTCTTCTTGCCTCCTGTAACCAGCACTGCATCACCTTGTGGCCTTAATGTTTTATTAGTATAGGGGTATATGGCATTTTTATTCTAGTAGTAACGTTTTCACTGTGAGGTGGGGCCGCAGTTGAGCAAACCGACCATCGCAAATCCCCACCCCGCCCACCGGGCATCGACTGAGTTTAGAATTACTAGAAGAGAGAAACGAGGGAGAAGAGCTAGCTGTAGCACAGACGCTATTGTCAGATGGGACTCGCGTTGATAGAATAGGAGTACTGAGCACTCGTACCTCTTTTTTTAGGGAAAAAGCAGTCGTATGTCTAGTACTACCACTAGTTGGGTGTGTGCGACCTATACCTGTTATCACTTTAGGTCTCCTTTTCGAACCGCAACTATGCTTCACCGTACATATTTTTTCACGCATTTATCCTCCTATATGTACTCCTAGGCTATTTCCACGTGCACCCTTTCACCGACATGTGGGACATAGAGCATCTGGGTCGTAGTGCATGCACGACTCGGAGCATATGCCAGGGTACTTTACATTTCAGACCTCACGAATTACATGCAAACCCCCCGCAGAATAATAAATAAATAAATGAATTACTACATGAAACCAGACTATTTTCTTAGAAACTGGAGCATGTTCATTAAATTTTGGACATAACACGTTTATAAAAAACTACCAGACCTAAACCAGTCTAAGGGCCTCTTTGATTCGCAGGATACTGAAAACACAGAAATGGGGAAAGTATGATGGCGATGAACCAAGACGAGGAGAACTCTACTAACTCAATTAGAGGTTAGAGTTAGATTCTAACCCTGAACTAACTCTAAACCAAAGAGGTCTATGGATGGCAGGGTTAGATTGACAATAAATGTTCTTTCTCAATCACTGCGCAACACTGCTCACTCCAATCCAAGACCAAGTGACCAGAAGCCAGAAGCACCTATTGAGGCGATGGTCGCGAGCGGCAGTCGGCTGTGCCAAATCATCCAAGGCGCCGGCCTGCGGCCCCGCACCGCGCAGCGTTTCCAGACGGTGCTGGCGACCGCCGGCGTCGTAGCCCTCGCCGACGCCGGCTTCGCCTCTCGCATGGACGACATGATGGTCAACTCCATCCGCAAGTTCGCCGCCGTCAAGAAGCGTGTAGCGAAAGCTCTTACTAGTCCTGCCAGCCACCACGCTCATGCGCGAGGGAGGGGGCGTTGTAGTAATCAAACTTCTCGGTCTTGTACGAGTTGACGCGACACATCAAAGCACTGCACTCGATATAAGTCTTTTTACACATTTCAAATGGACTACTACATACGGATGTATGTAGACATATTTGCTTCGTATGTAGTCACTTGTTGCAATCTCTAAAAAGACTTAAGGAGGGAGTACAACGCATGCATGCATGCCGTGACCTCCCTTTTGATACTTGCATGTGTTGATTTGATGCACCTTGCCAAATTTTGACTATAAATTTAACTAACCAAATTTTCATGCATGTCACAAAAAATTACGGGGCTGTTTGGATTGTGACTATGTTTGTCTTATGTTGCCACATTATTTTTCCCACACTTGCCACACTTGCCTAACTTGAGTTGCTCAAATTGTTAGACACACTTTGGCTTGCCTAAGGGAATCTTGCCACACTTTTTGTGTCTATGACATGTGGGGTTCACTGCTAATAAAAAAAATTATTGTCTTAGGTGTGGCGAATAAAAAAAGACTTATATTTAGGAACGGAGGGAGTAGAAATTATAAATAATAATGCATGTTGGGGCAACCCACGTTTCCGATAATTTTAGCCGTGGGCTTGTTCACAATTTTTACGAGGGGGTGGTTGTTCATTTAATGGAGGGACTTGTACCAGACTTGAACGATAAAAATGCGACCTGGCACCCTTAAAAAAGTGCGACCTGGCACACCGTAACACCACTTGGAACAAGCGGGTAGCTATCTCAAAAAACAATCAACAACTTAAAAAACGGCGACCTGACACGTACTCCCTCCGTTTCTTTTTAGTCCGCATATAAGGTTTGGTCAAAGTCAAGCTTTGTAGAGTTTGACTAACTTTATATTAAAAAATATAAACATTCACAATATGAAATCGATATTATCAGATGCACCATGAAACGTATTTTCATACTATATAGTTTTAGTATTGTAGATGTTTATATTTTTTTATATAAATTTGGTCAAACTTTGTGTAGTTTGACTTTGACCAAATCTTATGTGCGGAGTAAAAAGAAACGGAGAGAGTAGTACACAATTTTAAACGATTGTTTTGATGGAGTGAAAAAGGAAAACTACCCCACTACGTATATATAGGCCGGAGCCTCCGCGCTTGCTTGCTAGGTTGCTCTATTCACACACTCTCATCCTCTCCAGATCTAAACAAGATAGGGGTGGTAACACTGTCTTTCTCCCTTCAAAAAACACTGTCTTTCTATCCTCACCGCTGGTTACAGATCCGGACGTATCCCCCTCCGCCGGTGAAGGGGAGGAGGGGCAGCGTTTAGGCCGTCGTCGACAGGGAGGGAGGAGACCCACTGCCGGCTGCACCGTTATCTCTGGCCGAGCGCCGACGCGAGAGGTCCTCCGATCCCTTCATCGTTGCCCTAGTATGGGCGGATCCGGCCTCCCGCCGCCCACCTATCCACATCCCGATGACCTTCAGGTATATCTTCCTTCGAAACCGCCTTAGCTCTACTTCCCCAGCTCGCTATGTCGCTGCATGTGCATCATTTTCTACCTCTCAGCCCCTCTCGATCGGATGGTCCAACGTCACCTTTTTTCTATTGTTAGAGGTAAAGCTACTTCATGGAGTCGAATCTTGTACTTGGTTCAAACAAGAAATAAAGTGGGGGTGGGGGAATTTAGTATGTAGTACATCGAACTTGGTACAAACAGGAAGGAAAGGGGGTGAAAGTAGTACAGACTGGTCATCCAACCGGTCTCTTGGTCGAAAAGGGAAATATAGGGGTAACGCTGTACACAGTGGTATGACCAGGACTAGATTTGCTATCCACACATAGGAGTAGGTGGCTAGAGTGAACAAAAATGGGACCAACCCAGATATGTTTCTTGGATGTTTGTTTCTCGGGGCAACAAACTATGAATCACCACTTTATGCCCCTATTTAGGTACATGGTGCTGGACTGCTGGTGCACCCACTGTCCCATGCCCTTATACCAAATATTTAGCTGTTCTTAATCCAATGCCCCTGGTAAAAATGAAGCCATGCCACTGTTATAAGCCATGACAAGTTTAGCCAAATGTTTTTGCCTGTAATTGTTTGAGACTCTGACTATTTCCTCTGTAGCTTTTTGTGCAAACAAGGATATCCATTTCACCTGGTTGCTGTTGTGACCTTTTGGTGCACTGCACAAAACTCTTCTTAAAAGAAGTGACTTTTGTGATGTTTAACTGGAATGTCAGAATGGAACAGTTGGTTCATCTCGGTGGAACTGCACAAAGGGAGATCTGTGTTCCAATCCTCATCATCCATATTGGCACCATAACCTTCCTTTAGGTAAGAATGATATTTAATGCATGTGTTCATCTCTATTTTGCGATTGCCATGAGAAACTAATGCTATTTTTTACTAGTACACTTGTACTCCCTCACTGACAAAACCATTCTGAAATAGAAGGCCAATCATGTACTTGGTTTCACCAACTGGTGAGGAGACTGAGAAACAGAGCATGAAGAGGAAGAAGAAGAAGAGTAAACAGTGCCAAGGCGATCTTGTTGAAGCCAGAGGCCTCAGTCGAGGCCATTCACGGGCTCCGGCAACGACTACCTTACATGTGAGACGATCCTCCAGGGAGCCCTTCCACTTCTGCTGTCTCACTTAATTAATTAGGAGTACTTAAGTACCACTAATTTATTGCTGCCTAATTTTCCTGTCGGAGTTAAACAAATCTTTAGTAGCACCCTATGCTGAATCATGTACGTGTGTATCTTTGTCTATGAGGTGAATCATGTGGTGGAGCAGGGAGGGAATGCTAACTTTACCCATTAAGA
Source organism: Triticum aestivum (assembly GCF_018294505.1). Lineage (NCBI taxonomy): Eukaryota > Viridiplantae > Streptophyta > Magnoliopsida > Poales > Poaceae > Triticum > Triticum aestivum. The sequence goes on along the minus strand of NC_057808.1, from coordinate 365,047,788 downwards.
TAATGAGGGTGCTTCTATTTGTTAGTGTATGTTTCATCAACTAGTCCCACTATTACAGTAATCTCACTCTCTCAATATATGTGCCAACAGGGATGCTCGATTTTGGTGGAACTGCACAAAAACTTTGGGTGCTTCATTGCCTCGACAGCTTCCTTCCTTTCCTGTTAGTTGCTAATCTCGGCTTGCATTCTTCCTTTGCTGTCAGTCGCTTGGCTTAGCTCGGCTTCCAGTCAAAGGAAATAGTAATTGATATGCTACCTCACACAGGTTGGTACTGGTCTTTATCCTGATTATTGTGCTTGTCATATGTATTGGTAATTTGGTATTGTGTTACTGTTTGCCGATTTCATAAAGGAGTAACTTGGAGCCTGAACTCGCAGGCAAATCATTACATCGGGTGATTTCAGTAGAACTACACAAAAAGATCAGATGGACAGGTACTTATGCTGCTGCTATGTACTCCAAAGTTCACTCAGACAAGCATCGATGTTGACAAGAAGAAGTGCCGATATTCATTCGAGTATCAACCGGCGTCAACCAATTGTCAAACTCCAAGTATTAGGAGAGTGAACGCCAAAAATATTGCTTGGCGCATAGCCCAGGAAAACGCAGTCCAGTCTTTGGTCCCAACTTGTGCCTTTTGGTTATCTGCACATATGGTAGCGAACTGTATGGCATGGAGTCTAAAGATTCCAGACAAGTTGGTTGATGCGTATATTCATCTGGCACTTAATCAGTCTGCACGCCAGGGATGCTCCATTTCAGTTAAACTGCACAAAAAATTTGGGTGGTTCATTTTCTCAACCGCCTCCTTTCTCGTCTGCAATGTAGAATTTTGGCGAGATACAGGACCAAGATGAGCCAGTAAACTAGTTGGATGAAAGTAGTGGCCAAGTTGCTCAAACGGTCAAACCTCCCTCAGCACGAGGCCACTATTTGAGGATAAACCTACAAGCAAAGTTCAGATTGTCTGTGCTGCCTCTTATGTACTCAAAAGTTTACTTGTAGAAGTATTAATTTTAGCAAGAAGTACCTCCGACTGAACACCATTTACCAGTCTGCAATGTAGAATTTTGGCGAGCTATAGGACCAAGATGAGCCAGTAAACTAGTTGGATGAAAGTAGTGGCCAAGTTGCTCAAACCTCCCTCGGCACGAGGCCACTATTTGAGGATAAACCTACAAGCAAAGTTCAGATTGTCTGTGCTGCCTCTTATGTACTCGAAAGTTTACTCGTACAAGCATTAATTTTAGCAAGAAGTACCTCTGACTGAACACCATTTACCAGTTTGTACCCTAGGTAATTAAAGTTCGTCCATGGATCATATTGGTTGTGATGTCAATCATTTGGATGCATAAACATACTGAACATGTGTATATCTGAATCTTTTTTTGAATTATCTATGAATATTGTTGTGCGATCTATCAATCATTTGGATCCATAGACATGATGAACTTGTGTATATATGAATCTTTTGAGTTGTTGATAGTGAATGTTGGCTATGAATATGAACATGTCCTGTGAACCTGAGTTTGATACGAATGTTTACCTTTTCTGTTGTGCTTGTGTGTGAACTTGTTAGTATGCCTACTGTGGGGTATGTGACGTGTGGGTGTCAACGGCACACCTTCTTCCCGAGAAGAATTGCACCTGCTTTGTTAGGGTAGCAACGGCGCATCAGCTCTTTTTAATCTTTTTGCTCTGTCTTGCCCCCTCCCCCGCTCAACCCCTGCCGTGATGTTTTCGGCCTCAAAACAAACATAGTACTGCGTTGTTTTTGGGGCTTGATGAAAAATCGAGTGCTGGTTTCTGTAGGTTGGCCCGCCCAGCAAATGGGTTGCTGGTCCACCATGGACTGGGAGGCTAAAAATACAAGTTGTATGGTGCATAGGCAAGTAAAAAAAGGCCATCGAGAGCCATCGACTGAAGAAAAAAATCTCTCCTGATGTGCTTCTTCAGTCGTGTCGCCAGCCCCCTCTATAATCCAGTTCGCTCGGGGATCTGGTATCATTTTTTTCCAGAGGGCGAACAAGTATCAGCTAGGCCTAGGTTTTGTATTTTAACATGCGTAGCCCACGACATACGGGTGACAGTGGTTTCAACTTATTTTTTGAGGTCCATACCGGCCTATGGGCTTTTTCTTAAAGATCGGCAGCCCAATGTATTTTTTTAACCACATTATATATATTTATATTATTACTATTATTGTATATTTTATAGAGACTTATATATACATTATGAAAACATCCCACGTGTTATTAACTTATAACAGTAAATGTTTAACAGAAGTTGGCAAGGAAAATCCTAGTTGTTTTTGACTCACAGGCAAGGAAAATCCTTGTGATTGCGTACAAAAGCTTGCGAAGATTTTAAGGACCAATGTAATAATAACGCGCTCATTTTTATTTTGAGCAATAACTCACTAATTTGTTAATTATGTATATAAAAAATGTGCCATTCCGGTTTATTTTTGATATTAATTGCTCCTTCTAACATAACATTATATATATAACGAGCCCAGCAAATTCGTGTATTTGAAGGAAGTGCAAATGGGCTAGGATTTCTTAGATAATATAAATGGGCCGCATTGACGCGAAATTATTTGTTCACCCAGCCTAGCAAATGGACTGTACATTCTAGAAAACATGGCTTAAATATATGCCACATTTTTGCAGGCTGACATGTGGGCAAATAGGTCGAAGCCTACGCAGGGCGTTGTCAACTTGGTCGGCATGCACCTTCAATCTCTCGTCTTCTTCCTCCAGCGTTGCCGGGACCGCCTGGTCCGGCCTCCGGCGGCTAGCGGCTCTGCTTAGCACGCATCGCTGCGAAGCACTACCCCGCCGTCGGCCAGGCTATCCCTCCACCCCTCCACACCTCCTGTTATTCTCCACCGACTGCAGCCCCACGCCGCACCAGAACCAGTTATAACCCTTCTCCTCCACTTAATCTGCACTCCACTGCCGCGTCTTCCCATCTCCGAGTCGTTCCCGTCCGGGGCCTCGTCGTCGTCCACTGCCTCGCTGCGCTCGGTGCGGCGTGGTCAACAAACGAGAGTCATCAGAAGAGGACTATACGTGGAGAGCCTAACGGCTAGGACCCACGAGGTCCATGGTCGCACGCAAGGAAAGTTCCTCCTTATTAAGCTAAAAAAATGTTTCCTCCACCTGACAGCTGGGACCCACCGGCTGTATCTTCGCACGGAAGGAAGTGCCTCCTTGTTATGCGAAAAAAATTATTCCTCCCGTTGACAGCTGGGACCCGTCAGATTTGGTGGCTGACTTGTGGGCCTACTAAGCGGACGTGTACGCAGGGCTTTGTCAACTTAATCAATAAATGATTCTAGCAGCTGGACTGTTGGATGTTAATCCAACAGCCGTGCTCCTTCTTCAACCTCTGTTCTTGCTCCTGTCTCCCGTGAGCGGCACCGCGGCTGTGCTGCCGGGCACCCGAACCAGTCAAGTTTCCCACTCCTCTCTATCTGCGACTCCACTGCCCCGTCTTCCCCATCTCCGGGTCGTTCTAGTCTGGGGCCTCGCCGTCGTCCACCGGCCTTTGGTGCGCTCGGCACGGTATGGTCAACGTGGTCGGAACATGACTGTACGTGAGAGGCTGACAGTGGGGACGCACCACGCCCATGGACGCATGCATGCAACGGAACGCGGCGTGGTCAACGTGGTTAAGGAACGACTTCCATCGGAAGTGTACTGTACGTGGAGAGGCTGACAGCTGGGTCCACAGCCGCAGCAAAGAAGTGCCTCCTTATTACGCGGAAAATAATGATTCCTCCACCTAACAGCAGGGACCCACCGGATGGGCCACCGTATTTTGTGAAAAAAAGGTTTCCCCCCTGACAGCTGGGACCCACCGGACGGGTCACCATATTTCGCGAAAAAAACGTTCCCCCCGCTGTCAGCTCGGACCCACCGGATGTGCCTCCTTATTACGCACAAAAAAATGAATACTCCCCCTGCTAGTTGGGACCCAACTTGGTGGGTGGCTGACTTGTGGGCCTACTAAGTTGACGGGGACGGAGTGCTTTGTCAACTTAGTCAATATGAACGATTCTAGCTCCAGTGACCGTACGATGTCCATCTGATACGTCTCCAACGTATCTATAATTTTTGATTGTTACATGCTATATTATATTCTGTTTTGGACATTATTGGGCTTTATTATACACTTTTATATTATTTTTGGGACTAACCTATTAACCGGAGGCCCAGCTCAGAATTGCTGTTTTTTGCCTATTTCAGAGTTTCGCAGAAAAAGAATATCAAACGGAGTCCAAACGGAATGAAACCTTCGGGAACGTGATTTTCGGAATGAACGTGATCCAGAGGACTTGGACCCTACGTCAAGACACCAACCAGGAGGCCACGAGGTAGGGGGCGCGCCTACCCCCCCCCCCTCCCCAGACGCGCCCTCCACCCTCGTGGGCCCCCTGTTGCTCCATCGACGTACTCCTTCCTCCTATATATACCTACGTACCCCCAAACTACCAGATACGGAGCCAAAAACCTAATTCCACCGCCGCAACCTTCTGTACCCGTGAGATCCCATCTTGGGGCCTGTTCCGGAGCTCCGCCGGAGGGGGCATCGATCATGGAGGGCTTCTACATCAACACCATAGCCTCTTCGATGAAGTGTGAGTAGTTTACCTCAGACCTTCGGGTCTATAGTTATTAGCTAGATGGCTTCTTCTCTCTTTTTGGATCTCAATACAATGTTCTCCCCCTCTCTCGTGGAGATCTATTCGATGTAATCTTCTTTTGCGGTGTGTTTATTGAGACCGATGAATTGTGGGTTTATGATCAAGTTTATCTATGAACAATATTTGAATCTTCTCCGAATTCTTTTATGTATGATTGGTTATCTTTGCAAGTATCTTCGAATTATCAGTTTGGTTTGGCCTACTAGATTGATCTTTCTTGCAATAGGAGAAGTGCTTAGCTTTGGGTTCAATCTTGCGGTGTCCTTTCCTAGTGACAGTAGGGGCAGCAAGGCACGTATTGTATTGTTGCCATCGAGGATAACAAGATGGGGTTTATATCATATTGCATGAGTTTATCCCTCTACATCATGTCATCTTGCTTAAAGCGTTACTCTGTTCTTATGAACTTAATACTCTAGATGCATGCTGGATAGCGGTCGATGTGTGGAGTAATAGTAGTAGATGCAGGCAGGAGTCGGTCTACTTGTCTCGAACGTGATGCCTATATACATGATCATACCTAGATATTCTCATAACTATGCTCAATTCTGTCAATTGCTCAACAGTAATTTGTTCACCCACCGTAAATACTTATGCCCTCGAGAGAAGCCACTAGTGAAACCTATGGCCCCCGGGCCTATTTTCCATCATATTAATCTCCCATCAACAAGTTATTTCCGTTGCCTTTTATTTTGCTTCTATTTTACTTTGCATCTTTATCATAAAAATACCAAAAATATTATCCTATCATATCTATCAGATCTCACTCTCGTAAGTGACCGTGTAGGGATTGACAACCCCTTACCGCGTTGGTTGCGAGGATTTATTTGTTTGTGTAGGTGCGAGGGACTCGTGCGTGGCCTCCTACTGGATTGATACCTTGGTTCTCAAAAACTGAGGGAAATACTTACGCTACTTTGCTGCATCACCCTTTCCTCTTCAAGGGAAAACAAACGCAGTGCTCAAGAGGTAGCACCATCCAACGGCCGTAGTGCTTCTTCAACCTCTGGTCTTGTTGCTCCAGCCGTCCAAAGCAGCGCCGGTCGTGCCGCATGCTCCTGCCTCCCGTGGCCGGCTGTGCTGCCGCGGAGGCCTCACCGCCCCCTACTATTCTCACCGCTGGCCAGGCCCTGCGGTGACGGCAGCCTCACACCGCAACCGAACCAGTGAACCCTCGTACTCCTCTCCGCGCGGGCTTCCACTGCCCCGTTTTCCCCGGCTCCGCGTCGTCCCCTTCCTAGGCCTCGCCGCCGTCCACCGCCCTGGTGCTCTCGGCGCGGCGTGGTCAACGTGGTTAAGGAACGGCTTCCATTGGATGTGGACTGTACGTGGAGAGGCTGACAGTTGGGTCCACGGCCGCAGTAAGGAAGTGCCTCCTTATTACGCGCAAAATAATTATTCCTCCACCTGACAGCGGGGACCCACCGGACGGGCCATCGTATTTCGCGAAAAAATGTTTCCCCCTGACTGCTGGGACCCACCAGCTACATCTTCCCATGCAAGGAAGTGCGTCCGGGCAAAAAAATGATTCGCCCCCCTGACTGCTAGGACCCACCAGCTACATCTTCGCAGGCAAGGAAGTGCCTGACAGTCGGGACCCACCTGGTCGAAGCGTACGTAGCGTTGTCATTTTGGTCGCGAACGTGTACGTACATACTGATCAATGTAGAGGTGCGCACGTGTCATAGTAGAGGCGCACACGTAGCATGTACACGTACGTACAGCGGCCAGGGTGCAAGAAAGTAAATACATCCACGTATGTACATACGGACGGGATCTCGAAAGCCTACTCGCGCGTACGTACGGCCAGGGCTCGTGTACATGGCTGGGTCGGAACAGAGAAACAACATCGTCGTCGTGTTCATGGGGAGGCAACGGAATGCGTCGTGTTCATCGGGAGAAAACGGAACGCGTGGGAGCCAACCGGCTTGGACGGAACAGCCGATGGAAACGAGGCCTGGCGTGCCACAGAATGGAGGAAATGGCCTTGTGTTCGACCGGCCACGTTCGAAACGGGATCCTATTCATCGGGAGGGGTCTGGCGTACCGCAAAATAGAGGAAACGGACCTCCTACGGTCGCAACGGGGGTCCTGTTGATCGGGAGTGGTGTGGCGTACTGCAAAACGGAGGAAACGGACTTGTGTTGGAGCGCTACGGTCGAAACGGGGGTCCTGTTCATCGGGAGGGGTGTGGCGTACCGGAAAACGGGACTCCACGGGATATTGTTCATCTCCACCATCGACCCCCTCCAGCCTCCACGGGCTACTGTTCATCCACCGTCGACCTCCTCCAGCCTCCACCTGCGACTGTTCATCCACGGGCTCCTGTTCATCCAGCCTCCACCGCGCGCTACTCCACCAGCTACTGTTCAACCAGCCCTCTCCACGGGCTCCTGTTCAACCACCCCTCCACGGGCTACTGTTCATCTAGCCCTCCACCGTCTACTGTTCATCCTGCCCTCCACGGGGTGGTCCTGTTCATCCTGCCCTCCACGGGGTCCTGTTCATCCAGCCCCAACCGGCTCGAACGATCGGGGTCCTGTTCATCCACTCCCACCGGGAACTGTTCATCCAAACCCCCCAGCAACGCTCACTGTTCATCCAGAGGCAACGCCACGGGGTCCTGTTCATCCACCCCCACCAGGAACTGTTCATCCAAACCCCCCAGCAACGCTCACTGTTCATCCAGAGGCAGCATCGATCGGCTTCAGTTAGCAGCAGTAGCGAAGGAATCGCTCGATCGGGTTCAGTTATCAGCCATCGATCGATCGCTCGGGTTCAGTAACGCGTAGCCTGCAGTGTAATCGCTCGGGTTCAGTTAGAGCCCAACGCCTCGCACACACGCGCGTACGTACGAGAGAAACGCGCTTCGCTCGGCCCCCGACCACCCACCGTAACCGGGGATTCCTCGATATTTTCCGCGCCCTCGCTTCTACAACGGTTTTTTCCGTCATGGACGGCCCAAATAATGTCATGCAGCTGCGTCTCCGGCCCGCCCAGGACGAAAAGCCCATTTTCTGTCATGATCTTTTTGTTGGGGAACGTAGTAATTTCAAAAAAAATTCCTACGCACACGCAAGATCATGGTGATGCATAGCAACGAGAGGGGAGAGTGTTGTCCACGTTATCACAACACGGTTGATGTAGTCGTACATCTTCACGATCCGACCGATCAAGTACCGAACGCACGGCACCTCCGAGTTCTACACACGTTCAGCTCGATGACGTCCCTCGAACTCCGATCCAGCCGAGTGTTGAGGGAGAGTTTCGTCAGCACGACGGCGTGGTGACGATGATGATGTTCCACCGACGCAGGGCTTCGCCTAAGCTCCGCAACGGTATTATCGAGGTGTAATATGGTGGAGGGGGGCACCGCACACGGCTAAGAGATCTCAAGGATCAATTGTTGTGTCTCTGGGGTGCCCCCTGCCCCCGTATATAAAGGAGCAAGGGAGGAGGAGGCCGGCCCTAGGAGGGGGCGCACCAAGTGTGGAGTCCTACTAGGACTCCCTAGTCCTAGTAGGATTCCACCTCCCATATGGAATAGGAAAAGAGGAAGGGAAAAAGAGAAGGAAGGAAGGGGGCACCCCCCTTCCCTAGTCCAATTCGGACCAGACCAAGGGGAGGGGTGCGGCCACCCTTGAGGCCCTTTTCCTTCTTTCCCGTATGGCCCAATAAGGCCTAATACGTATTCCCGTAACTCTCCGGTACTCCGAAAAATACCCGAATCACTCGGAACCTTTCCGAAGTCCGAATATAGTCGTGCAATATATCGATCTTTACGTCTCGGCCATTTCGAGACTCCTAGTCATATCCCCGATCTCATCCGGGACTCCGAACTCCTTCGGTACATCAAAACTCAATAAAACTGTCATCGTAACGTTAAGCGTGCGGACCCTACGGGTTCGAGAACTATGTAGACATGACCGAGACACGTCTCCGGTCTATAACCAATAGCGGGACCTGGATGCCCATATTGGCTCCCACATATTCTACGAAGATTTTTATCGGTCAGACCGCATAACAACATACGTTGTTCCCTTTGTCACCGGTATGTTACTTGCCCGAGATTTGATCGTCGGTATCTCGATACCTAGTTCAATCTCGTTACCGGCAAGTCTCTTTACTCGTTCCATAACACATCATCCCGCAACTAACTCATTAGTCACAATGCTTGCAAGGCTTATAGTGATGTGCATTACCGAGTGAGCCCAGAGATACCTCTCCGACAATTGGAGTGACAAATCCTAATCTCGAAATACGCCAACCCAACAAGTACCTTTGGAGACACCTGTAGAGCACCTTTATAATCACCCATTTACGTTGTGACGTTTGGTAGCACACAAAGTGTTCCTCCGGTAAACGGGAGTTGCATAATCTCATAGTCAGAGGAACATGTATAAGTCATGAAGAAAGCAATAGCAACATACTAAACGATCGGGTGCTAAGCTAACTGAATGGGTCAAGTCAATCACGTCATTCTCCTAATGAGGTGATCTCGTTAATCAAATGACAACTTATGTCTATGGCTAGGAAACATAACCATCTTTGATTAATGAGCTAGTCAAGTAGAGGCATACTAGTGACACTCTGTTTGTCTATATATTCACACATGTATTATGTTTCCGGTTAATACAATTCTAGCATGAATAATAAACATTTATCATGATACAAGGAAATAAATAATACTTTATTATTGCCTCTAGGGCATATTTCCTTCAGTCTCTCACTTGCACTAGAGTCAATAATCTAGTTCACATCGCCATGTGATTTAACATCAATAGTTCACATCACCATGTGATTAACACCCATAGTTCACATCGTCATGTGATCAACACCCAAAGGGTTTACTAGAGTCAGTAATCTAGTTCACATCGCTATGTGATTAACACCCAAAGAGTACTAAGGTGTGATCATGTTTTGCTTGTGAGATAATTTTAGTCAACGGGTCTGTCACATTCAGATCCGTAAGTATTTTGCAAATTTCTATGTCTACAATGCTCAGTACGGAGCTACTCTAGCTAATTGCTCCCACTTTTAATATGTATCCAGATTGAGACTTAGAGTCATCTGGATCAGTGTCAAAATTTGCATTGACGTAACTCTTTACGACGAACTCTTTTTGTCACCTCCATAATCGAGAAACATATCCTTATTCCACTAAGGATAATTTTGACCGCTGTCCAGTGATCTACTCCTAGATCACTATTGTACTCCCTTGCTAAAATCAGTGTAGGGTATACAATAGATCTGGTACATAGTATGGCATACTTTATAGAACCTATGGCCGAGGCATAGGGAATGATTTTCATTCTTTTTCTATATTCTGCTGTGGTCGGGCTTTGAGTCTTACTCAATTTCACACCTTGTAACACAGGCAAGAAACTCTTTCTTTGACTGTTCCATTTTGAACCACTTCAAAATCTTGTTAAGGTATGTACTCATTGAAAAACTTATCAAGCGTCTTGATCTATCTCTATGGATCTTGATGCTTAATATGTAAGCAACTTCACCGAGGTCTTTCTTTGAAAAACTCCTTTCAAACACTCCTTTATGCTTTGCAGAATAATTCTACATTATTTCCGATCAACAATATGTCATTCACATATACTTATCAGAAATGCTGTAGTGCTCCCACTCACTTTCTGGTAAATACAGGCTTCACCGCAAGTCTGTATAAAACTATATCCTTTGATCAACTTATCAAAGTGTATATTCCAACTCCGAGATGCTTGCACCAGTCCATAGATGGATCGCTGGAGCTTGCATATTTTGTTAGCACCTTTAGGATTGACAAAACCTTCTGGTTGCATCATATACAACTCTTCTTTAATAAATCCATTAAGGAATGTAGTTTTGTTTATCCATTTGCCATATTTCATAAAATGCGGCAATTGCTAACATGATTCAGACAGATTTTAAGCATAGATACGAGTGAGAAACTCTCATTGTAGTCAACACCTTGAACTTGTCGAAAAACCTTTTTGCGACAAATCTAGCTTTGTAGATAGTAACACTACTATCAGCGTCCGTCTTCCTCTTGACGATCCATTTATTCTCAATTGCTTGCCGATCATCGGGCAAGTCAACCAAAGTCCACACTTTGTTCTCATACATGGATCTCATCTCAGATTTCATGGCCTCAAGCCATTTTGCGGAATCTGGGCTCACCATCGCTTCTTCATAGTTCGTAGGTTCGTCATGGTCTAGTAACATAACCTCCAGAACAGGATTACCGTACCACTCTGGTGCGGATCTTACTCTGGTTTACCTACGAGGTTTGGTAGTAACTTGATCTGAAGTTACATGATCATCATCATTAGCTTCCTCACTAATTGGTGTAGAAGTCACAGGAACAGATTTCTGTGATGAACTACTTTCCAATAAGGGAGCAGGTACAGTTACCTCATCAAGTTCTACTTTCCTCCCACTCACTTCTTTCGAGAGAAACTCCTTCTCTAGAAAGGATCCATACTAAGCAACGAATGTCTTGCCTTCGGATCTGTGATAGAAGGTGTACCCAACTGTCTCGTTTGGGTATCCTATGAAGACACATTTCTCTGATTTGGGTTTGAGCTTATCAGGATGAAACTTTTTCACATAAGCATCGCAACCCCAAACTTTAAGAAACGACAACTTTGGTTTCTTGCTAAACCACAGTTCATAAGGCGTCGTCTCAACGGATTTTGATGGTGCCCTATTTAACGTGAATGTAGCTATCTCTAATGCATAACCCTAAAACGATAGTGGTAAATTGGTAAGAGACATCATAGATTGCACTATATCCAATAAAGTACGGTTATGACGTTCGGACACACCATTATGCTGTGGTGTTCCAGGTGGCGTGAGTAGTGAAACTATTTCACATTGTTTTAACTGAAGGCCAAACTCGTAACTAAAATACTCTTCTCCACGATCAAATCGTAGAAACTTTATTTTTCTTGTTACGATGATTTTCTACTTAACTCTGAAATTATATGAACTTTTCAAATGTTTCAGACTTCTGTTTCATTAAGTAGATATACCCATATCTGCTCAAATCATGTGTGAAGGTCAGAAAATAATCATACCCGCTACGAGCCTCAATATTCATCGGACCACATACATCTGTATGTATGATTTCCAACAAATCTGTTGCTCTCTCCATAGTTCCGGAGAACGGCGTTTTAGTCATCTTGCCCATGAGCCACGGTTCGCAAGCATCAAGTGATTCCAAAATCCCATCAGTATGGAGTTTCTTCATGCGCTTTACACCAATATGACCTAAACGGCAGTGCCACAAATAAGTTGCACTATTATTATTAACTTTGCATCTTTTGGCTTCATTATTATGAATATGTGTATCACTACGATCGAGATCCAACAAACCATTTTCGTTGGTGTGTATTACCATAGAAGGTTTTTATTCATGTAAACAGAACAACAATTGTTCTCTAACTTAAATGAATAACCGTATTGCAATAAACATGATCAAATCATATTCATGCTCAACGCAAACACCAAATAACACTAATCCCGAAAGTATAGGGAGTGTGCGATGATGATCATATCAATCTTGGAACTACTTCCAACACACATCGTCACCTCGCCTTTTACTAGTCTCTGTTTATTCTGCAACTCCCGTTTCGAGTTACTACTCTTAGCAACTGAACCAGTATCAAATACTGAGGGGTTGCTATAAACACTAGTAAGTACACATCAATAACATGTATATCCAATATACCTTTGTTCACTTTGCCATCTTTCTTATCCACCAAATACTTGGGGTAGTTCCGCTTCCAGTGACCAGTCCCTTTGCAGTAGAAGCACTTAGTCTCAGGCTTAGGTACAGACTTGGGCTTCTTCACTTGAGTAGCAACTTGCTTGCCGTTCTTTTTGAAGTTCCCCTTCTATCCCTTTGCCCTTTTCTTGAAACTAGTGGTCTCGTCAACCATCAACACTTGAAGTGGTCATGTCAACCATCAACACTTGATGTTTTTCTTGATTTCTACCTTCGTCGATTTCAGCATCACGAAGAGCTCGGGAATTACTTTCGTCATCCCTTGCATACTATAGTTCATCACGAAGTTCTACTAACTTGGTTATGGTGACTAGATAATTCTGTCAATCACTATTTTATCTGGAAGATTAACTCCCACTTGATTCAAGCGATTGTAGTACCCAGACAATCTGAGCACATGCTCACTAGTTGAGCGATTCTCCTCCATCTTTTAGCTATAGAACTTGTTGGAGACTTCATATCTCTCAACTCGGGTATTTGCTTGAAATATTAACTTCAACTCCTGGAACATCTTATATGGTCCATGACGTTAAAAACGTCTTTGAAGTCCCGATTCTAAGCCGTTAAGCATGGTGCACTAAACTATCAAGTAGTCATCATATTGAGCTAGCCAAACGTTCATAACGTCTGCATCTGCTCCTGCAATAGTCTGTCACCTAGCGGTGCATCAAGGACATAATTTTTCTGTGCAGCAATGAGGATAATCCTCAGATCACGGATCCAATCCGCATCTTTGCTACTAACATCTTCCAACATAATTTTCTCTAGGAATATATCAAAATAAAACAGGGAAGCAACAACGCGAGCTATTGATCTACAACATAATTTGCCAAATACTATCAGGACTAAGTTCATGATAAATTTAAGTTCAATTAATCATATTACTTAAGAACTCCCACTTAGATAGACATCCCTCTAATCATCTAAGTGATTACGTGATCCAAAGCAACTAAACCATGTCCGATTAACACGTGAGATGGAGTAGTTTCAATGGTGAACATCACTATGTTGATCATATCTACTATATGATTCGCGCTCGACCTTTCGGTCTTTGTGTTCCGAGGCCATATATGTATATGCTAGGCTCGTCAAGTTTAACCTGAGTATTCCGCGTGTGCAACTGTTTTGCACCCGTTGTATTTGAACGTAGAGCCTATCACACCCGATTAACACGTGGTGTCTCAGCACGAAGAACTTTTGCAACGGTGCATACTCAGGGAGAACACTTTTATCTTGAAATTTTAGTGAGAGATCATCTTATAATGCTACCGTCAATCAAAGCAAGATAAGATGCATTAAGGATTAACATCACATGCAATCCATATAAGTGATATGATATGGCCATCATCATCTTGTGCTTGTGATCTCCATCTCCGAAGCACCGTGCTCGTGATCTCCATCTCCGAAGCACCGTGCTCGTGATCTCCATCTCCGAAGCACCGTCATGATCACCATCGTCACCGGCTCGACACCTTGATCTCCATCATAGTATCGTTGTCGTCTCGCCAACTTATTGCTTTTACGACTATCGCTACCGCTTAGTGATAAAGTAAAACTATTACATGGCGATTGCATCTCATACAATAAAGCGACAACCATATGGCTCCTGCCAGTTGCCGATAACTCGGTTACAAAACATGATCATCTCATACAACACATTATATCACATCATGTCTTGACCATATCACATCACAACATGCCCTGCAAAAACAAGTTAGACGTCCTCTACTTTGTTGTTGCATCTTTTACGTGGCTGCTACGGGCTTAGCAAGAACCGTTCTTACCTACGCATCAAAACCACAACGATAGTTTGTCAAGTTGGTGTTGTTTTAACCTTCGCAAGGACCGGGCGTAGCCACACTCGGTTCAACTAAAATGAGGGAGACAGACACCCGGCAGTCACCTTTAAGCAACGAGTGCTCCGAACGGTGAAACCAGTCTCGCGTAAGCGTACGCGTAATGTCGGTCCGGGCCGCTTCATCTCACAATACCGCTGAACCAAAGTATGACATGCTGGTAAGCAGTATGACTTATATCGCCCACAACTCACTTGTGTTCTACTCGTGCATAGCATCAACGCATAAAACCAGGCTCGGATGCCACTGTTGGGGAACGTAGTAATTTCAAAAAAAAATCCTACGCACACGCAAGATCATGGTGATGCATAGCAATGAGAGGGGAGAGTGTTGTCCACGTACCCTCGTAGACCGACAGCGGAAGCGTTATCACAACGCGGTTGATGTAGTCGTACGTCTTCACGATCCGACCGATCAAGTACCGAACGCACGGCACCTCCGAGTTCTACACACGTTCAGCTCGATTACGTCCCTCAAACTCCGATCCAGCCGAGTGTTGAGGAAGAGTTTCGTCAGCACGACGCCGTGGTGACGATGATGATGTTCCACCGACGCAGGGCTTCGCCTAAGCTCCGCAACGGTATTATCGAGGTGTAATATGGTGGAGGGGGGCACCGCACACGGCTAAGAGATCTCAAGGATCAATTGTTGGGTCTCTGGGGTGCCCCCTGCCCCCGTATATAAAGGAGCAAGGGAGGAGGAGGCCGGCCCTAGGAGGGGGCGCACCAAGTGTGGAGTCCTACTAGGACTCCCTAGTCCTAGTAGGATTCCACCTCCCATATGGAATAGGAAAAGAGGAAGGGAAAAAGAGAAGGAAGGAAGGGGGCGCCCCCCTTCCCTAGTCCAATTCGGACCAGACCAAGGGGAGGGGTGCGGCCACCCTTGAGGACATTTTCCTTCTTTCCCGTATGGCCCAATAAGGCCTAATACGTATTCCCGTAACTCTCCGGTACTCCGAAAAATACCCGAATCACTCGGAACCTTTCCGAAGTCCGAATATAGTCGTCCAATATATCGATCTTTACGTCTCGGCCATTTCGAGACTCCTCGTCATATCCCCGATCTCATCCGGGACTCCGAACTCCTTCGGTACATCAAAACTCAATAAAACTGTCATCGTAACGTTAAGCGTGCGGACCCTACGGGTTCGAGAACTATGTAGACATGACCGAGACACGTCTCCGGTCAATAACCAATAGCGGGACCTGGATGCCCATATTGGCTCCCACATATTCTACGAAGATCTTTATCGGTCAGACCGCATAACAACATACGTTGTTCCCTTTGTCATCGGTATGTTACTTGCCCGAGATTCGATCGTCGGTATCTTAATACCTAGTTCAATCTCGTTACCGGCAAGTCTCTTTACTCGTTCCGTAATACATCATCTTGCAACAAACTCATTAGTCACAATGCTTGCAAGGCTTATAGTGATGTGCATTACCGAGTGAGCCCAGAGATACCTCTCCGACAATCGGAGTGACAAATCCCAATCTCGAAATACGCCAACCCAACAAGTACCTTTGGAGACACCTGTAGAGCACCTTTATAATCACCCAGTTACGTTGTGACGTTTGGTAGCACACAAAGTGTTCCTCCGGTAAACGGGAGTTGCATAATCTCATAGTCAGAGGAACATGTATAAGTCATGAAGAAAGCAATAGCAACATACTAAACGATCGGGTGCTAAGCTAACTGAATGGGTCAAGTCAATCACGTCATTCTCCTAATGAGGTGATCTCGTTAATCAAATGACAACTTATGTCTATGGCTAGGAAACATAACCATCTTTGATTAATGAGCTAGTCAAGTAGAGGCATACTAGTGACACTCTGTTTGTCTATATATTCACACATGTATTATGTTTCCGGTTAATACAATTCTAGCATGAATAATAAACATTTATCATGATACAAGGAAATAAATAATACTTTATTATTGCCTCTAGGGCATATTTCCTTCACTTTTGTCATAGAAGTAGGACCCCACCACATCTATGATGATACCGGATTTTGTCACAATTATCGTCATAGAAGTGTCATAAGTATGACAGAAAAGATTTTCGTTCGGCCCAAAATGTCACGGATGTGTCTTTTTTTGTAGTGGTATCTGTAACAGCAATAAAATAACACAGACGATCAAAATCTTACCCATTCAATGGGGTTGTACATGGAGTAGCCTTCCCGGCAGTTTAAGCGGAGAAAATCTTCTTTCTCACCCTTATACAGATCGGCCAAGATTGTGGCCAGTTCGGCTGGGGTATCCGGATCCTTCCGCCTGTAATGGGACGCGCCATCTTCTCCGTTGTAACACCATAAGGGAGTTACTCTGGATTGGAGAGGCTGGACACACCTCTTTATTGCAATAGCCATGACCTCGACTATCGAGAGCTCGGTATGGGCTAGCAGCCTGACCTTGCTGACCAACCTCTTTATCTCAGCACTGTCTTCTTCCTTGGGACTTCGGGGACGCCAGTTAAGACGCTTATTTAAAGGAGCACTGGAAAATTCAGGAAGGCCACGCCGAACTGGGTCCGGCAGTGGGACATCGTCCATATAGAACCATTCCGAAGACCACTGTTGGTACACCTCTTTGGGAGTTCAAATGAGGTATCCGGATCCGGCTATGCGCCATACTTCGGCGCCACCCACTTCAAATATAGAGTCTCCTCGATGGCGAGGAACGAGGCAAAAGGACTTCTTCCATAATTCAAAATGGGCCTCAATGCTGAGGAATAGTTCGCAAAGGGCAACGAAACCTGAGATGTGCAGAATCGAACCTGGGGTAAGGTTGTGCAGTTGGATGACGTAAAATTCCAATATGCCCCTGAGAAAGGGATGGATTGGAAATCCTAGGCCCCGCAGCAGGAATTGGACGAAGCACACTCTCTCCTCCTTATTGGGGTTGGGGAAATTCTCGGACATCACATCGTTGCCGATTGAGGCCAGTCCCGCTCGAATAGGGACTAGATCTGTGAGGGGAAGATAGCCCTGTGTCTGGAGTTGGCTCAGCTGAAGATGAGGCACGAAGCAACTCTGCCAATCACCCTCTTGAGGGCCATGGGGGCGCAAAGAAGAGCCTGGGGCGCTGGCCATGTTGGAAAGCTTTGTTCGTGGCTAATCTTGACGGTTTTCCTTTTGCACGACATGGGATGGCATTTGGGGATCTACATCTCCTTATATAGATGCCGTCCGCGCGTGGTGAGGGGCTTATTTGCAAAAAAACACGGCCCGTTCGTATTCATTCGGCGCGGAAATCGAAGCGACCTCAGGAAGGGATCATAAAGGCAGCACATCGAGGTCAGAGCCAGACTGTTGTCAATCCGAAGTATGAATGAAGAACCCGCCTTGCAAAGCCGAAGATATAAGCCGGATACTACATCGTCATTGAAGGCAATTTCATGGGCTACTGAGGGAGTCCTGGATTAAGGGGTCCTTGGGTGTCCGGGTTGTGTGTTATGGGCCGGACTGATGGGCCGTGAAGATACAAGGTAGAAGACCTTTCCCCGTGTCTGGATGGGACTCTCCTTTGCATGGATGGCAAGGTTGGCGTCCGGGTGTATAGTTTCCTTCTTCTGTAAACCGACTCTGTACAACCCTAGGCCCCTCTGGTGTCTATGTAAACCGGAGGGTTTAGTCCGTAGAGGCTATCAGAATTCATATAGGCTAGACATCTAGGGTTTAGCCATTACGATCTCGAGGTAGATCAACTCTTGTAACCCCTATACTCATCAAAGTCAAAATCAAGCAGGAAGTAGGGGTTTACCTCCATCGAGAGAGCCCGAACCTGGGTAAACATCGTGTTCCCAGTGTCCCTTGTTACCTTCGATCCTCAGACGCACAGTTCGGGACCCCCTACCTGAGATCGGCCGGTTTTGACACCGACACCGGGGGCCATAGGTTTCACTAGAGGCTTCTCTCAAGATAGAAATTATTACGGTGGGTGAACAAATTACTGTCGAGCAATTGATAGAAAAGCGCAAAGTTATGATGATATCTAAGGCAATGATCATGAATATAGGCACCATGTCCGTGTCAAGTAGACCGAAACGATTATGCATCTACTACTATTACTCCACACATCGACCGCTATCCAGCATGCATCTAGAGTATTAAGTTCATAAAGAACGGAGTAACGCATTAAGCAAGATGACATGATGTAGAGGAATTAACTCAAGCAATATGATGAAAACCCCATCTTTTTATCCTCGATGGCAACAATACAATGCCTGCCTTGCTGCCCCTACTATCACTCGGAAAGGACACCACAAGATTGAACCCAAAGCTAAGCACTTCTCCCATTGCAAGAAAAACCAATCTAGTTGGCCAAACCAAATCGATAGCTCGAAGAGACTTGCAAAGATATCAAATCATGCATATAAGAATTCAGAGAAGAATCAAATAATATTCATAGATAAGCTGATCATAAATCCGCAATTCATCGGATCTCGGCAAACACACCGCAAAAGAGTATTACATCGAAAAGATCTCCAAGAACATCGAGGAGAACTTTGTATTGAGAATCAAAGAGAGAGAAGAAGCCATCTAGCTACTAGCTATGGACCTGTAGGTCTGTGGTAAACTACTCACGCTTCATCGGAGAGGCAATGGTGTTGATGTAGAAGCCCTCCGTGATCGAATCCTCCTCCGGCAGGACGCCGGAAAAGGCCCCTAGATGGGATCTCACGGGTACAGAAGGTTGCAGCGGTGGAAAAGTGGTTTCATGGCTCCCCTGGTAGTTTTTGGGTAATAAGAGTATATATAGGAGGAAGATCTAGGTCAAGGGGTCATCGAGGGGCCCACAAGGTTGGGGGGCGCGCCCTCCACCCTTGTGGCCGCCTCGTGGCTCTTCGGACTTGCACTCCAAGTCTCCTGGTGTCTTCTGGTCCAAGAAAAATCATCGCGAAAGTTTTATTCCATTTGGACTCCGTTTGGTATTCCTTTTTCGCGAAACTCTAAAACAAGGAAAAACAGGAACTGGCACTGGGCTCTAGGTTAATAGGTTAGTCCCAAAAATCATATAAAATAGCATCTTAATGCATATAAAACATCCAAAACAGATAATATAATAGCATGGAACAATCAAAAATTATAGATACGTTGGAGACGTATCAATCTCAAAGCAAATATGATGAAGACTAGACCCGAGGGCCGTAGATTTCACTAGTGGCTTCTCTCAAGAAATAGCACACGGTGGGTAAAAAAAATACCGTTGGGCAATTGATAGAACTTCAAACAATTATGATGATATCCAGGCAATGATCAATATATAGGCATCGCGCCCAAGATTAGTAGACCGACTCTGCCTGCATCTACTACTATTACTCCACACATTGACCACTATCCAGCATGCATCTAGTGTATTAAGTTCATGGATAAATGGAGTAATGCAATAAGAACGATGACATGATGTAGACAAGATCTATTCATGTAGGAATAGACTCCATCTTATTATCCTTAATAGCAATGATCAATACGTGTCTTGCTGCCCCTTCTGTCACTGGGAAAGAACACCGCAAGATCGAACCCATCACAAAGCACCTCTTCTAATGGCAAGAAAAATCGATCTAGCGGGCCTAACTAAACCAAAGATTCGAAGAAGAAATACGAGGCTATAATTAATCATGCATATAAGAGATCAAAACTCATATAACTTTCATGGATAAATAGATCTAATCATAAACTCAAAGTTCATCGGATCCCAAGAAACACACCGCAAAAAGAGTTACATCAAATAGATCTCCAAGAGACCATTGTATTGAGAATCAAGAGAGAGAGAGAGAGAGAGAGAGAGAGAGAGAGAGAGAGAGGAAGCCATCTAGCTACTGTCTAGGGACCAATAGGTCTACAATGAACTACTCACGCATCATCGGAGAGGTACCAATGAGGATGATGAACCCCTCCGTGATGGTGTCTAGATTGGATCTCGTGGTTCTGGAACTTGCGACGGCTGGAATTGTGTTTCGTCGACTCCCCTAGGGCTTCTGAAATATGTGGGTATATATAGGGCAAAGAGGCGGTGCGGGAGGCCATCAAGGTGGGCACGACCCACCAGGGTGCGCCGGGGCGCCCAGGTGGGTTGTGCCCCCCCTCGGGGCACCCCTCTGGTACTTCTTTGGCCCATGTTGTTCCTTCTGTTCCATAAAAATTCTCCAAAAAGTTTCGCTGCGTTTGGACTCCATTTAATACTGTATTCTGTGATGTAAAAAACAAGCAAAAAACAACAACTGACACTGGGCACTATGTCAATAGGTTAGTCCAAAAAATGATATAAAGTTGCTATAAAATGATTGTAAAACATCCAAGAATGATAATATAACAACATGGAACAATCAAAAATTATAGATACATTGAAGACGTATCATGTGCCCTGTTCTCCCTCCCTCGTGTGTTGCTTTGGGTTCCTCAACGTGCCATTTGGTTCTAACGAATTGAACTACAAACGGGCTTTCCTTTACCCTCCATGTACGCCAACCTACTGACTGAAGGAAATATGCCCTAGAGGCAATAATAAAGTTATTATTTATTTCCTTATATCATGATAAATGTTTATTATTCATACTAGAATTGTATTAACCGGAAACTTGATACATGTGTGAATACATAGACAAACAGAGTGTCACTAGTATGCCTCTACTTGACTAGCTCGTTGATCAAAGATGGTTATGTTTCCTAGCCATTGACATGAGTTGTCATTTGATTAATGGGATCACATCATTAGGAGAATGATGTGATTGAATTGACCCATTCCGTTAGCTTAGCACTCGATCGTTTAGTATGTTGCTATTGCTTTCTTCATGACTTATACATGTTCCTATGCAACTCCCGTTTACTGGAGGAACACCTTGTGTGCTACCAAACGTCACAACGTAACTGGGTGATTATAAAGGTGCTCTACAGGTTTCTCCGAAGGTACTTGTTGGGTTGGCGTATTTTGAGATTGGGATTTGTCACTCCGATTGTCGGAGAGGTATCTCTGGGCCCTCTCGGTAATGCACATCACTTAAGCCTTGCAAGCATTGCAACTAATGAGTTTGTTGCAAGATGATGTATTACGGAACGAGTAAAGAGACTTGCCGGTAACGAGATTGAACTAGGTATTAAGATACCGACGATCGAATCTCGGGCAAGTAACATACCGATGACAAAGGGAACAACGTATGTTGTTATGCGGTTTGATCGATAAAGATCTTCGTATAATATGTGGGAGCCAATATGGGCATCCAGGTCCCGCTATTGGCTATTGACCGGAGACGTGTCTCGGTCATGTCTACATAGTTCTCGAACCCGTAGGGTCCGCACGCTTAACGTTACGATGACAGTTTTATTATGAGTTTTGATGTACCGAAGGAGTTCGGAGTCCCGGATGAGATCGGGGACATGACGAGGAGTCTCGAAATGGTCGAGACGTAAAGATCGATATATTGGACGACTATATTTGGACATCGGAAAGGTTCCGAGTGATTCGGGTATTTTTCGGAGTACCGGAGAGTTACGGGAATTCGTATTGGGCCTTAATGGGCCATACGGGAAAGGAGAGAAAGGCCCCAAAGGGTGGCCGCACCCCTCCCCATGGACTAGTCCGAATTGGACTAGGGAGGGGGGCGCCCCCTTCCTTCCTTCTCCTTCTCCCTTCCCTTCTCCTACTCCAACAAGGAAAGGAGGAGTCCTACTCCCGGTGGGAGTAGGACTCCCCCCTTGGCGCGCCCTCCTCCTAGGCCGGCCGCCTCCCCCCTTGCTCCTTTATATACGGGGGCAGGGGGCACCCCATAGACACAACAATTGATCTATTGATCTCTTAGCCGTGTGCGGTGCCCCCCCTCCACCATATTACACCTCGATAATATCGTAGCGGTGCTTAGGTGAAGCCCTGCGTCGGTAGAACATCATCATCGTCACCACGTCGTCGTGCTGACGAAACTCTCCCTCAACACTCGGCTGGATCGGAGTTCGAGGGACGTCATCGAGCTGAACGTGTGCTGAACTCGGAGGTGCCGTACGTTCGGTACTTGATCGGTCGGATCGTGAAGACGTACGCCTACATCAACCGTGTTGTGTTAACGCTTCCGCTATCGGTCTACGAGGGTACGTGGACAACACTCTCCCCTCTCGTTGCTATGCATCACCATGATCTTGCGTGTGCGTAGGAAATTTTTGAAATTACTGTGTTCCCCTACAGTGGCATCCGAGCCTGGTTTTATGCGTTGATGTTATATGCACGAGTAGAACACAAGTGAGTTGTGGGCGATATAAGTCATACTGCTTACCAGCATGCCATACTTTGGTTCGGCGGTATTGTTGGATGAAGCGGCCCGGACCGACATTACGCGTACGCTTACGCGAGACTGGTTCTACCGACGTGCTTTGCACATAGGTGGCTGGCGGGTGTTAGTTTCTCCAATTTTAGTTGAACCGAGTGTGGCTACGCCCGGTCCTTGCGAAGGTTAAAACAGCACCAACTTGACAAACTATCATTGTGGTTTTGATGCGTAGGTAAGAACGGTTCTTGCTAAGCCCGTAGCAGCCACGTAAAACTTGCAACAACAAAGTAGAGGACGTCTAACTTGTTTTGCAGGGCATGTTGTGATGTGATATGGTCAAGACGTGATAAGATATAAGTTGTTGTATAAGATGATCATGTTTTGTTGAAGTTATCGGCAACTGGCAGAAGCCTTATGGTTGGCTCTTTATTGCATAAGATGCAAGCGCCAAATAATTGCTTTACTTTATCGATATGCGATAGCAATAGTTGCAAGAGCAATAGTTGGCGAGACGACCATGTGATGACACATTGATATAGATCAAGATGATGGAGATCATGGTGTCATGCCGGTGACGATGTAAATCATGACGATGCTTTGGAGATGGAGATCAAAGGCACAAGATGATGGCCATGTCATGTCACATATTTTGATTGCATGTGATGTTTATCTTTTATACATCTTATTTTGCTTAGTTCGACGGTAGCTTTATAAGATGATCTCTCACTAATTATCAAGGTACAAGTGTTCTCCCTGAGTATGCACCGTTGCGAAATTTCTTCGTGCTGAGACACCACGTGATGATCGGGTGTGATAGGCTCTACGTTCAAATACAACGGGTGCAAAACAGTTGCACACGCGGAATACTCAGGTTAAACTTGACGAGCCTAGCATATAACAGATATGGCCTCGGAACACTGAGACCGAAAGGTCGAGCGTGAATCATATAGTAGATATGATCAACATAAGTGATGTTCACCATTGAAACTACTCCATCTCACGTGATGATCGGACATGGTTTAGTTGATATGGATCACGTGATCACTTAGAGGATTAGAGGGATGTCTATCTAAGTGGGAGTTCTTAAGTAATATGATTAATTGAACTTAAATTTATCATGAACTTAGTCCTGATAGTATTTTGCAAATTATGTTGTAGATCAATAGCTCGCGTTGTTGCTTCCCTGTGTTTATTTTTGATATGTTCCTAGAGAAAAATTATGTTGAAAGATGTTAGTAGCAAAGATGCGGATTGGATCCGTGATCTGAGGATTATCCTCATTGCTGCACAGAAGAATTATGACCTTGATGCACCACTAGGTGACAGACCTATTGCAGGAGCAGATGCAGACGTTATGAATGTTTGGCTAGCTCAATATGATGACTACTTGATAGTTTAGTGCACCATGCTTAACGGCTTAGAATCGGGACTTCAAAGACGTTTTGAACGTCATGGACCATATGAGATGTTCCAGGAGTTGAAGTTAATATTTCAAGCAAATACCCGAGTTGAGAGATATGAAGTCTCCAACAAGTTCTACAGCTAAAAGATGGAGGAGAATAGCTCAAGCAGTGAGCATGTGCTCAGATTGTCTGGGTACTACAATCGCTTGAATCAAGTGGGAGTTAATCTTCCAGATAAAATAGTGATTGACAGAATTCTCTAGTCACCATCAACAAGTTAGTAGAACTTCGTGATGAACTATAGTATGCAAGGGATGATGAAAGTAATTCCCGAGCTTTTCATGATGATGAAATCCATGAAGGTAGAAATCAAGAAAAAGCATCAAGTGTTGATGGTTAACAAGACCACTAGTTTCAAGAAAAGGGCAAAAGGATAGAAGGGGAACTTCAAGAAGAACGGCAAGCAAGTTGCTGCTCAAGTGAAGAAGCCTAAGTCTGGTCCTAAGCCTGAGACTATGTGCTTCTACTGCAAAGGGACTGGTCACTGGAAGCGGAACTACCCCAAGTATTTGGTGGATAAGAAGGATGGCAAAGTGAACAAAGGTATATTGGATATACATGTTATTGATGTATACTTTACTAGTGTTTATAGCAACCCCTCGGCATTTGATACTGGTTCAGTTGCTAAGAGTAGTAACTCGAAACGGGAGTTGCAGAATAAACAGAGACTAGTAAAAGGCGAGGTGACGATGTGTGTTGAAAGTAGTTCCAAGATTGATATGATCATCATCGCACACTCCCTATACTTTCGGGATTAGTGTTGAAACTAAATAAGTGTTATTTGGTGTTTGCGTTGAGCATGAATATGATTTGATCATGTTTGTTGCAATACGGTTATTCATTTAAATTAGAGAATAATTGTTGTTCTATTTACATGAATAAAACCTTCTATGGTTATACACCCAATAAAATGGTTTGTTGGATCTCGATCGTAGTGATACACATATTCATAATAATGAAGCCAAAAGATGCAAAGTTAATAATGATAGTGCAACTTAATTGTGGCACTGCCGTTTAGGTCATATTGGTGTAAAGCGCATGAAGAAACTCCATGCTGATGGGATTTTGGAATCACTTGATTATGAATCACTTGATGCTTGCGAACCTTGCCTCATGGGCAAGATGACTAAAACACCGTTCTCCGGAACTATGGAGAGAGCAACAGATTTGTTGGAAATCATACATACACATGTATGTGGTCCGATGAATATTGAGGCTCGTGGCGGATATCGTTATTTTCTCACCTTCACAGATGATTTGAGCAGATATGGGTATATCTACTTAATGAAACATAAGTCTGAAACATTTGAAAAGTTCAAAGAATTTCAGAGTGAAGTTGAAAATCATCGTAACAAGAAAATAAAATTTCTACGATCTGATCGTGGAGGAGAATATTTGAGTTATGAGTTTGGTCTTCATTTGAAACAATGCGGAATAGTTTCGCAACTCACGCCACCCGGAACACCACAGCGTAATGGTGTGTCCGAACGTCGTAATCGTACTTTACTAGATATATGGTGCGATCTATGATGTCTCTTACTGATTTACCGCTATCGTTTTGGGGTTATGCTTTAGAGACGGCTGCATTCACGTTAAATAGGGCACCATCAAAATCCGTTGAGACGACGCCTTATGAACTGTGGTTTGGCAAGAAACCAAAGTTGTGGTTTCTTAAAGTTTGGGGCTGCGATGCTTATGTGAAAAAACTTCAACCTCATAAGCTCGAACCCAAATCGGAGAAATGTGTCTTCATAGGATACCCAAAGGAAACTGTTGGGTACACCTTCTATCACAGATCCGAAGGAAAAACTTTTGTTGCTAAATTCGGAATTTTTCTGGAGAAGGAGTTTCTCTCGAAAGAAGTGAGTGGGAGGAAAGTAGAACTTGATGAGGTAATTGTACCTGCTCCCTTATTGGAAAGTAGTTCATCACAGAAACCAGTTTCTGCGACGCATACACCAATTAGTGAGGAAGTTAATGATGATGATCATGAAACTTCAGATCAAGTTATTACTGAACCTCGTAGGTCAACCAGAGTAAGATCCACACCAGAGTGGTACGGTAATCCTGTTCTGGAGGTTATGTTACTAGACCATGACGAACCTACAAACTATGAAGAAGCGATGGTGAGCCCAGATTCCGCAAAATGGCTTGAGGCCATGAAATCCGAGATGGGATCCACGTATGAGAACAAAGTATGGACTTTGGTTGACTTGCCCGATGATCGGCAAGCCATTGAAAATAAATGGATCGTCAAGAAGAAGACTGACGCTGACGGTAATGTTACTGTCTATAAAGCTTGACTTGTTGCAAAAGGTTTTCGACAAGTTCAAGGGATTGACTACGATGAGACCTTCTCACCCGTAGCGATGCTTAAGTCTATCCGAATCATGTTAGCAATTGCCGCATTTTATGATTATGAAATCTGACAAATGGATAAACAAAACTGCATTCCTTAATGGATTTATTAAAGAAGAGTTGTATATGATGCAACCAGAAGGTTTTGTCAATCCTAAAGGTGCTAACAAAATATGCAAGCTCTACCGATCCATCTATGGACTGGTGCAAGCATCCCGGAGCTGGAATATACGCTTTGATAAGTTGATCAAAGCATATAGTTTTATACAGACTTGCGGTGAAGCCTGTATTTACAAGAAAGTGAGTGGGAGCACTACAGCATTTCTGATAAGTATATGTGAATGACATATTGTTGATCGGAAATAATGTAGAATTATTCTGCAAAGCATAAAGGAGTATTTGAAAGGAGTTTTTCAAAGAAAGGACATCGGTGAAGCTGCTTACATATTGAGCATCAAGATCTATAGAGATAGATCAAGATGCTTGATAAGTTTTTTCAATAAGTACATACCTTGACAAGATTTTGAAGTAGTTCAAAATGGAACAGTCAAAGAAAGAGTTTCTTGCCTGTGTTACAAGGTGTGAAATTGAGTAAGACTCAAAGCCCGACCACGACAGAAGATAGAAAAAGAATGAAAGTCATTCCCTATGCCTCGGCCATAGGTTCTATAAAGTATGCCATGCTGTGTACCAGATCTATTGTATACCCTACACTGATTTTGGCAAGAGAGTACAATAGTGATCTAGGAGTAGATCACTGGACAGCGGTCAAAATTATCTTTAGTGGAATAAGGATATGTTTCTCGATTATGGAAGTGACAAAAGGTTCGTCGTAAAGGGTTATGTCGATGCAAGTTTTGACACTAATCTAGATGACTCTAAGTCTCGGTCTAGATACATATTGAAAGTGGGAGCAATTAGCTAGAGTAGCTCCGTGCAGAGCATTGTAGACATAGAAATTTGCAAAATACTTACGGATCTGAATGTGACAGACCCGTTGACTAAAATTATCTCACAAGCAAAACATGATCACACCTTAGTACTCTTTGGGTGTTAATCACATAGCGATGTAAACTAGATTACTGACTCTAGTAAACCCTTTGGGTGTTGGTCACATGACGATGTGAACTATGGGTGTTAATCACATGGTGATGTGAACTATTGATGTTAAATGACATGGCGATGTGAACTAGATTATTGACTCTAGTGCAAGTGGGAGACTGAAGAAATATGCCCTAGAGGCAATAATAAAGTTATTATTTATTTCCTTATATCATGATAAATGTTTATTATTCATGCTAGAATTGTATTAACCGGAAACTTGATACATGTGTGAATACATAGACAAACAGAGTGTCACTAGTATGCCTCTACTTGACTAGCTCATTGATCAAAGATGGTTATGTTTCCTAGCCATTGACATGAGTTGTCATTTGATTAATGGGATCACATCATTAGGAGAATGATGTGATTGAATTGACCCATTCCGTTATCTTAGCACTCGATCGTTTAGTATGTTGCTATTGCTTTCTTCATGACTTATACATGTTCCTATGACTATGAGATTATGCAACTCCCGTTTACCGGAGGAACACTTTGTGTTCTACCAAACGTCACAACGTAACTGGGTGGTTATAAAGGTGCTCTACAGGTGTCTCCGAAGGTACTTGTTGGGTTGGCGTATTTCAAGATTGGGATTTGTCACTCCGATTGTCGGAGAGGTATCTCTGGGCCCTCTCGGTAATGCACATCACTTAAGCCTTGCAAGCATTGCAACTAATGAGTTTGTTGCAAGATGATGTATTACGGAACGAGTAAAGAGACTTGCCGGTAACGAGATTGAACTAGGTATTAAGATACCGACGATCGAATCTCGGGCAAGTAACATACCGATGACAAAGGGAACAACGTATGTTGTTATGCGGTTTGACCGATAAAGATCTTCGTAGAATATGTGGGAGCCAATATGGGCATCCAGGTCCCGCTATTGGCTATTGACCGGAGACGTGTCTCGGTCATGTCTACATAGTTTTCGAACCCGTAGGGTCCGCACGCTTAACGTTACGATGACAGTTTTATTATGAGTTTTGATGTACCGAAGGAGTTCGGAGTCCCGGATGAGATCGGGGACATGACGAGGAGTCTCGAAATGGTCGAGACGTAAAGATCGATATATTGGACGACTATATTTGGACATCGGAAAGGTTCCGAGTGATTCGGGTATTTTTCGGAGTACCGGAGAGTTACGGGAATTCGTATTGGGCCTTAATGGGCCATACGGGAAAGGAGAGAAAGGCCCCAAAGGGTGGCCGCACCCCTCCCCATGGACTAGTCCGAATTGGACTAGGGAGGGGGCGCCCCCTTCCTTCCTTCTCCTTCTCCCTTCCCTTCTCCTACTCCAACAAGGAAAGGAGGAGTCCTACTCCCGGTGGGAGTAGGACTCCCCCCTTGGCGCGCCCTCCTCCTAGGCCGGCCGCCTCCCCCCTTGCTCCTTTATATACGGGGGCGGGGGGCACCCCATAGACACAACAATTGATCTATTGATCTCTTAGCCGTGTGCGGTGCCCCCCTCCACCATATTACACCTCGATAATATCGTAGCGGTGCTTAGGCGAAGCCCTGCGTCGGTAGAACATCATCATCGTCACCACGCCGTCGTGCTGACGAAACTCTCCCTCAACACTCGGCTGGATCGGAGTTTGAGGGACGTCATCGAGCTGAACGTGTGCTGAACTCGGAGGTGCCGTACGTTCGGTACTTGATCGGTCGGATCGTGAAGACGTACGACTACATCAACCGCGTTGTGTTAACGCTTCCGCTATCGGTCTACGAGGGTACGTGGACAACACTCTTCCCTCACGTTGCTATGCATCACCATGATCTTGCGTGTGCGTAGGAAATTTTTGAAATTACTGCGTTCCCCTACATTGACAAAATAGGATTTCTAGCTGCCTCCTCAGGCGGGCTCCTCGCGCGTCCCGACGGCGGTGTTTCTCTTGCATTGGCGGGCGGCTTGCATGCTCTTTGGTAAATTTCTCTCTTTTGGATGGAGGTTTCGTATGGGAATTGATTAGACGCTAATTAAGGAAGAGAGGTTAACTGGTGGCAGTTCGGATGGCGTGCGCTGCGTGATTGTAGGAGTTACCGATGCGGGGTGTGATACTCATACTATGAGACTACCCATAGTGGGGAGTAACTCAAACTAGTGTACCTCGTAAAAAAACTTAGACTAGTGTGGAGTACAGCCACTCAATAAAATTGCTAAACGCACATACAAAAGGGATTAGATTAAGGTTAGCTGTTAGATTTACGGTTTTGCTAATTTACAGTCGGCTGTTTTGTAATTCGCTGACGTTCGAATTTCTGTCCGTTCGATCTCGCGTCGAGATTCGTGCTCGGTCCTGCTTTTTTTGCGCTGGTTTTCGGGTCGGTTTTGTTTATCGGGCGCGGTTTCTGGATCCGCCCGTTTTTCCTCGACCCGGCCGAACCGGTGGGCACTGTAGGTCTTTGTCGCTTTTGAATTTGGAGCGGGGTGTCGTTCCCCTTTCTCATTTGGATAAGGCAGAGGGAGTGAGAGGTCGAGCGACGGCGGAGGGCGAGGCGATTCCTGGAGGCGATTCCCCAGTTTCATGGCGATTTGGAGCTCATCCGCCGCAGGATTTTGACGGCACCCTCTTCATTCTCGTCGCCCGCAGCTGCGCTGGTTTGTTGCCTTGCCTTCTCGCCCGTTTGCCCTTGCTTTTTGTGGCCCTGTAGCTTTAGATCTAGGTGATTTTTGGGTTTCGCGGGATGTGTATGTTGCTGCCGTGGTGTTCTAGTTCGCCATGGGCGCGCGCGTGATATCTGGTAGGATCTAGTTGTGTCACCCGTAGTTTTGCATGCGCGTGATCTGTGTGTTCCTGCAGTTTTTGTGGAGGAGCGCCCGTCATGCGTTCTAGTTGTTGATGTGTAGGTAGGCGCAGAGGTTAGTTTTTTTGTAGATGTTGTGGATGTACGCGGAGTTGTTGTTAGTTTTCAGCGGCGGATCCTGTAGCTTGTGGCTGTGATCGAGTTGTGGTTATAACGCCTGAATTTTGTCTAGTTTTGTGTTGTTTTTGTCCCATGTTGTTCATCCCAGTGGTTTATTAAGTCATCCCTATGTATTTTTGTTCCTGTTTGCTGTGTACTTTCATGTATTTTGACGCTTGTTTTTATGTTTTTTCCACCATTATATGAGTGTATCTAAGATCAAGGGGCTGTAGTATGCGCATGAAGTTCTGCTCTCCACTTTTTCTCACTGCATCTTGTCTTGCAGATATATGTTTTTGCAACCTATTAGTTGGCATTTTTTTGTTCACTGCATCTTGTCCTGTAGAGTTTCATTGCTACCGTTTGCGCCATGCCGTTGTCTTATATTTTTGTTGTGGACCCAGCCCAAATGTTATGCCCCTCCCAAGTACGTTTTTGTCGTCGTTGATGTGTATTTTTTTTATGTGGCCTATAGTTGATGTGGAAATAGGCGTGGTAGGCAATAGGTTTCAGCGATGGATCCTAAAGCTGATGTTTCTGAAGACCGAGTTGTTGTTTGTAGTTTCTGTAGCCTCTGAATTTTGGTCATCTTGTAACGTTTCTCGTCTTTTTTTATGTTGTCTATTGTTGTTGCTCTTGTCAAGCTTTTTCTGCAGGTTGGGAATCGCCTGCTAGATGTAGGGTTTCATCCCCATTT
Source organism: Triticum aestivum (assembly GCF_018294505.1). Lineage (NCBI taxonomy): Eukaryota > Viridiplantae > Streptophyta > Magnoliopsida > Poales > Poaceae > Triticum > Triticum aestivum. Next base: position 365,016,652 of record NC_057808.1, on the reverse strand, counting down.
TGTGCCATGATTGTTTACTTTTTAGGGATGGCATGATTTTTGAGTTTATTTTCTTTAGTGTTTTTTTTTTGTGTCATGCCAGTGTTGACTGTTGGTTAAGTATATTTGAGTGTTGTTGTTTTGTTCTGTAGTTCATGTCATACTTTCAGTATATCCACTTTAGTGTAATTATAGTGTATTTTTCTGACTTTCTGTGTCCTTTTTGTCCCAGTATTACAATGTAATGTCTCTTAGGTTTTACAGTGTTCTTTTTGTGGTAGTTTTGCAGTGTAAATGCACTCATTTACAGTATAATGGTGCTAGCCTTTTACAGTGTAATTTCTGGTAGTTTTTACAATGTAATTGTGCTAGTTTGTACAGTGTAATCTCAGTGTATTTATTTGTTCTATTACAGTGTAGTTGTGCTTAGTTTTACACTGTAATTTCTGTGCATTTTTGTCCAATACTCACAGTGTAGTTGTGCTAGTTTTGCATTGCAAATCCACTCATTTACAGTATAATGGTGCTAGTCTTACAGTGTAATTTCTGTTAGTTTTTACACTGTAATTGTGGTAGTTTTTACAGTATAATCTCAGTATATTTTATTGTTCAATTACAGTGTAGTTCTGCTAGTTTTTACACTGTAATTACAGTGTATTTTTTTGTCCATTACTTACAGTGTAGTTGTGCTAGTTTTACACTGTAATTACAGTGTATTTTTTGTCCAATACACAGTGTAGTTGTGCTAGTCTTACAATGTAATTTCTGTTAGGTTTTACATTGTACTTGTGCTAGTTTTTACAGTGCAATCACAGTGTAATTTTGTTCAATACTTACAGTGCAGTTGTGCTAGGTTTATATTGTAATTACAGTATATTTTTTGTCCAATGCTTATAATGTAGTTGTGCTAGTTTTTACAATGTAATGACAGTGCATTATGTTGTATACTTACATTGTATTTTTGAGTTTTAATTGGATGCTTTTTCACTGTTACTTATGTTTTTGTTTTTTCCTTTTTTAGGTTTAAATGGGCAAGCTACGGAAAGCTTCTCATTGGGATGTTCCCGTAGTATCATCTTTAGATAGTGCTGATTCTGGAGGTGAAGCATTTGTGCCTAATGATTTTGCAGAAGATGGTTCTTTCCCTGTGTCTATGGTATTTATTTATTTATTTTCTGCTTCTTTTTATTTTAGTTTTTTGACCTTCATTTTTTTTTGGGTTGTCTTATTTTTTTATTGGTTTTTTCTGCAGGAATTATCTGGTGACGAAGGAGGGCTTGACAAAGCTCTTCTGAAGTTCTATCTTAACCGAGTATGTTTTATTTTATCTAGGACTTTTCATTCTTGTTTCATTTTTTTACATTTTTTTCTGATGCGTGATAGTTGTGTTTTTGTTATGTTTTCAGAAAGTAAAATGCCTCAAGAGGAAATTATCATCTGCTTCAAGGAGGAATGTGGTTAGTTCCTATTTTCTTTTTTGTTTTCAGCAATTTTTACTTTCTGGAAGAAAAATGCTTGAAGTTCTATCTTAATGAATTTTTTTGTAGTGTTAGTCCAATTATTAGTAACTGCATTTTTTCAATGTATTGCAATGTTCTTTTTGTACTAAGTAATAGTAATCTAAAGCTATTTTTTGACTGGTTTGATATGTGTTTTCACTCATATTGTTTTTGTTATTTTCTAGTGTAAGTCCAATTATTTTAGTAGCTGTATTTTTTGATGTATTTGTAAAGTATTTTTTGTACTTAGTAATAGTAATGCGAAGTAATTATTTTGAGTGGTTGATATGGTGTTTCTCTTTTGTTGTTTTTGTAGAGGCAGAAAAGCTCTAGCGATTACCCTACTTGTGCTACTTTCACTAGATATTCTGGGAAGTTCTTCTCTGGTGTTGTTGATGGTTTATGTTCTAGGTATCGAGATGTTGTCCAGAGATATGGCATGGGCTGTCTCTTAGAGTTTGTTAGGACCGAGGTGCCCCTTAGGTTAGTGAAGTGGCTCGCCAGTAGGTTTGATGTCCTTTCATCTGAATTCCAGCTCAAAAAGAAATTTATCCCAATGACCAAGTATGATATTCATGACATCCTCGACCTTCCAGTAGATGGTGAGCCACTTGTGTGTGATGCTGAATCCGGCCGTGATTTTATCCTCTCTCACTTCAACTTGACCAGTATTCCTCCCGTGTCCTTCTTTGCTAACAAGCTAAAATCAACCACAGTCGGGTTGCCTGATGAAGATGTCTTTATCTGTTTCATGATTGTTGCTTTTTCATCATTCCTTTGTCCCAACTCTAGCCTCAGTCCTAGCCCAAAGTACCTTCACATCTTCCGGGATTGTCCTTCTGTGCGTAACTATGATCTGTCAAAATTTGTTTATGAGTGGCTGTTGAGTTGCATAAAAAAGTTCAAGGATTCCACTAAAGTTGCTTCCAAAAGATCAGTGACGTTTGGCGGTTGTCACTACGCTTTTGCTGTAAGTCTTGTTATTGTTCTTCTCTTTTCCGGATTTCCTTTTGGGGGTAGTTTTCAGCTTGTGTCACAATGTAGTATTTGTCCTTTTCTTGCTCAAAGACATGCAGCCTTGTTGTGTCTGCCATTTTAAACTGGAATTTCCTGAATATTCCAATGTTGTATAGCTCATGTGCTTGCCTTTCTATGCTGTATTTTGACCAAAATGCTTTCTGTGCAACTTTCTTGTTTCTACTAACATGGTCGCATTCTTCTTCCCTGTCATGCACAACATCAAGTATCCGGTCATACTCTCTCAAAAATCTAGTAGCACTAAATTTAGCTCCAACCCCTTTTTTGAAAAGGGAATTCGTCCCTTCGCTTCTTGCTGTAGTTTGTATGAATGGGAAGAATTTGTCCTTGAAGTACACAGGGATGAACTTTTTCCTGTTTTCCCACATGTCGTTGAAGTACTTGATGTGATGAACTTGGTATTTTTCTATCATTTCTTGCCATTGTGTTTCAAATTCTTCAACTGTCAAGGAGTTGTCCACAATGTCCTGGAAGTCTTCATAGAGTCCCTCATTAGCTTGGAAGCAGGGCCCGACTTTTTCCTCTGCCTTCTTCTTTATGTGGAAGAGGCAGCTCCTATGGGTAGCATTAGGAAAGACTTTTTCAATTGCTGCTTGCATTGCCTTGTCTTGGTCTGTAATGATTGATATAGGATGCTTTCCTCCCATAGCCATCAGGAATTGTTCGAACAACCAAGCAAATGTTTCTTTTGTCTCATTGACGATGAATGCACAAGCAAACAAGTATGTGTTGCCATGTGGGGATATGCCAACAAGGGGTGCAAATGGCAAGTTGTACGTGTTTGTTAGGAATGTAGTGTCAAAACTGATGCAATCTCCACATACGTCATACATCATTCTTGACCTCACATCTGTCCAGAATAAGCTCCTCACTTTATTCTCTCCATCTAGCTCAAACGAGTAGCAAAAGCCAGGATTTTCTGTTTGTTTCTTGTTGAACATTTGCACTACTTCCATCATGTCAGAGTTTGTGATGTCTCTGTTAATTGTTGCTGCAGAGTTTGTGACATGTTTCTTTGTGTAGGGAAGATGAGCCATTCCTCCTCTCAAGTAAGCCAAGACAGCTACAATCCTTCTTGTTTCCAGGTTTGTATGCTTCAACACCCTTATCAAGCACTTCTCTTCATCCGACATGTACTTATGTGACCTGAAGAATCTACTGTTTGGTGTTAACTCATGGTTGTGTTCTAGTTGTTGTCTTGTGATTTCCCACATGCCTCCTTTTTCTGATATGACCATGATGACTTTACAATCTGTTTTAGCTATGACTGTAGATTTTCTCATGGGCACTATGCATTCCTTATCTATTTCTTTTGTCTTGCCCCACTTGTTGCACTTCATAGTGATCCTTGTCACCTCATTGTTCCTTTTTTTGCTTGATGTTCTTGAGATTGCTACTGTAGCCACTGAAAATCCTGCCACTTTCGAGTAGAAATTGAAATATTCCTGAGCTTCTTCCTTTGTTTTGAACTGCATGCCTAATTGAGGCTTGAAATTACTGCTAGTGTTCATCAGATTTCCCTCTGACGCAGCTTCTTGTTCATTTTGCAGGAATCTTTCAATGTCTTCTTCGTCGAGGAATTCATCTTCTCCCTCTTGTTTCTAGTGAGTGTTCTGGTTCTTTTCTTTCTCCTTCATCCCTGCCTGTACTAGAGTTCGTGTTAGCCGCTGCTCCACTGGGATCAACTTCTTTAGGCTCCTGCAACATTTAGGGATTTTTATTTTTAGTTACTTTTCTTCTGAAACGTTATGTGCTTCTTCTTTTTTCTGAATTTTGTGGTGTGTACCTGTTGCAGATTGATGTTGTCGTTCAGGTTTGTGTCCCATGGATCGGATTCTCCTGCTCCATCTTCGGCCACTGGCATTTCTTGATGCAAGTCTGCCTCCAGTGTCTGCAAAGTAAGTTTAATGATTGTTAGTGTGTTTTTATTCGGCATTTTCTTTTGTAATAGTTATTCAGATGTAGTTCTGCTTACATGGTCATCATTTGTTGTGATGATACTGTCCTTTGTTTTGCTCCTGGAGTTTTCGTACATAGTTTTGGCAATGTTCGTAGATCCATCTGCTGAATGTACCTGCAAGGTTCATCACAAGTTTTTTTTAACCATCACCTGAAATGTACTGTGTATTTAATGATTTTTAGATGTTTACCTTGTATATAATGTCGGAATGAAGGAGCGCAGTGAAAGAAAATGATTCCTGCATGATCATTGTGTTAGCTTTTTACCCTTTTATGTATATTAAAAGAAGTATTTGCAATTGCATCTCACATTCAGTATGAGTTCTTCCTGTGATAATCTCAGTAGATCCTCTTCAATCACTACCCTCATCATGGTCCTCTCCTTAAACATTTTGGACAGTACAATGTCAGTGTTAACATAATGATGAGCAACAAAGAACATAACAATAGAAAGAACACAATCATGAGGGGGTTTTACACTGCATTTTTCTAGTGCATTTTTTCAGTGTAATTTCTCGTGTACTTTCAATGTAAATTTTCCCTAAGAATTAAATGAAAGAAGAATCACAGTAAATTTTGGTATTGCTCTGTAATTTTCAAGATAGCATCAGAGTAAAATTTGAATGTTGTATGACATGTTACTGAAAAATGCAATACTACAGTAAGAAGCATCAGCTACCAAGCATTTTACAGTGGATTTTCTAGGTAGCTTCAATGTATTTTTTACATTCTAATTTCTCGCGTACTTACAGTGCAATTTGATGTCTAGTTTTTGACATGTTTTACTCTGTATTTCTCTAGCTTTTTTTTTCACTGAATCTGGCTTACTATGTGACTAGTTTGTCTGCAATTTCAAGCATTTTGTCTGTAACTAGTAGTTTACTCTGGGATTTAGGAGGAATTTACAGGTACTTTTCTGTGTACTTACTGCGTTTTTATGAGGAATTTACAGTGTACTTACTGTGTTTTTTGTACTGTAATTTACTATGTTCTTTGCTCTGTAATTACTTCTTTTTGTTTGCAACTATTTTTACTGTGGAATTTTAGGACGTTTTTTTCACTGTACTTACTGTGTTTTTTGTAGTGTATATGTTCTTGCATTTTTGTAATTACTTCATTTTGTTTGCAACTACTTTTACTCTGGAATTTAAGAGAAAGTTACACTGTAAATTTAGAGGATACAAGACTAGTTACATAGTGATTTTTAGAGGAATTTACAGTGCAATTTTTGTTGTGGTTCTGATGTTGATCTCTCTCCTATGTTTCAGAGTAGATCGAAGGAAAATCTTTGTGAAACTGTCAACGTAAGAGACATAAGAGGGGGTGAAAAGAAGAGATGATGCAGAGGAGTTACTGACCTGTGGATCATGGTCTTCAGCTTTTTCGTGATCAGCAGATTCATCCCCGTTTGTGATATGTGCGTTTCCTCTTCGTTCTTCTCTTCCTGGGAGCTCTCCTCCTCCCCGATCTGTCATGGTCGCCTCTCCCTTTCCCATGGGTGTCGCTAGATCCGGTTAGGTAAGATCTGTCTAGCGTTTTTTCTGAAGGTGGGGGTTTTGTATAGCGTTTTTGACATGTTGCGTGGTTTGCAAGCTTCCAGGGAGTACTGTTTGTGGTCCCTGAATAGGTGGAGGTCTTGTTTTCCTGGAGAAAGCGGGTCGGATGGTTGCCGGACCCGTTAGCGTGTTGTTTTTCTCCTTTTTTGATGACTGTCCTGGTAGTACAGCTGTAACATTGTCATTGGACAAGAAATTTGAATGTTTTCAAAAAGGAAAACAGTCAGATGTCAATTAGACAATCCCTAGATTTATTTAGTGAGTCTAATCATGCGGTGGTAATTGATCCGATGTACATTTTGTGGGTGTGTTAGAGAAGATTTGGTTTGCTTTTTAATAGGTAGTGTAGATAATCATTTTCAGATTTTTCGATAAAGCAAGGTTCTGTCCGTGAGTTCGACCGTTTCTCATCTATTGAGATATTGAGACTACCGGTAACTGTTGTATGGAAAGCACATGACGAGACGACACCACACGTCGGGGCCGGAAGGGAGCCAAGGTCCTCCGTCCACTCCCCTATCCGCCGCCCCCGCCCCGCGCATGCGACACCACGTGTCCACCACCCATCTCCGTCGCCCCCGCGCCCCCATTCCTCCGCGCGCCCTCCCCGAGGTGAGATCACCGCATCCTTCTCCTCCTGCTCCGACTTGCGCTCCCCATCGCCGCTCCACTCCCTCGACCTCGCGAGCCGCCCCATGACCCTGTCCACGAGCCCCTATAACTAAGCCCCGGTCCCGAGCCAAATCCCTCCCGCTACCCGTCCCACCACCCCCGCATTTGGATGGATTCGGCGGCCTCTACAAATCGCTCCCCGCTGCGTCCCGCCGCCGCCGCCACCGCCACCGCACGCCGAAGCAGCAGCTCCGTCCGCCCCGCGCTTCCGAACCGGTGGGTTTCCCTTTTTTTCCCTCTCCGTTCGCGCGGCCTCGTTTCGCCGCGCTGCATTTTGTCGTTCTCGTGCCGTTCAATCTGCCGCTCTGAATGATGTGCGTGTGTTTGGTCGAGGTTCCCGTGCAGTGTAGCGGCGAGCAGGCTTGGGGTCGCGCCCGGCTGCGGAGGAGGGCAATTCGGAAAGGCAGGTGTCTCGATTTCGTACCTTTGTTTTTCGCGGTCTACCTCCATGCATCAACTCTAATTGGTGGATTGATCCGAGTGGATTTTGTCGTGGTGCAGGCGCAGCGATTTGGGTCCGTGCGGAGTACCTTGGCGAGAGCACAGACTGGTAATGCTGGGAGAATTGTGACCGAGGTATCGCACCGCACTAAGTGTTCATGCCCTGTATGGTTATACTATAGCACTGTATTTGTTCGTCGATCCATTTAGCTACCAGTCTACTGAACTGTTTGTTTGATACACATTCGTGGTCATTTGGCATGTCGTGAGCTATCGTCCTGGTAAAACCTCACACTAAGCGAATATGTTTGTATTTATCAACTGTATGATGCTGCGTATTCTTATTCCTCATTCTGTATCATGTTATTTTGGCTCAAGTGTATGTTCATTCTGTAACACCGCCAGGAAAGGGAAAGCGCAATGGCGGGTACCGAAATGCCCTTGAAATATTCTTCCGGCAAAGCATCCCCTCTAGGAGTGTCACAGGATGAAAGTGGTCTGAACTTCGCGATTTTCTCTCAACATGCTTCTTCTGTCACCCTCTGCATCAAGCTTCCTGAGAGGTATAGACAATCTTTCCTAAATTGTGTGGTTTTCTTGCTTTCAGTGTCATTTAAGTTAACGGTTTTTGCCTTTTAGGCCAGGACTCGTGAATCCTGGTTTTCCGCAAAACAAGTTGTTCATAAAGCCAAAACACATCCATATGTCGCACTTTGATCAACTGTTTGTGTATGTTGCAGATCGTGCACAAAACGATGTTTATTTGTTTCCCAGGTTGACATTTTGTTAGTTGATCTGGGGTGTTGGCCTGGTTGAAATAACCTTTTGCTGATCAGCATTGTGCTTTAGCTTGTTCATCTCACATTCTCTTTACAACGAAATATGATTTGTCTCATCGTCTGACATACTGGATTACCCTGCAGAGGAACCAAGGATGAAGAAAGTGAAAAGGCTGTGGAGTTTGCTTTAGATTGCCAGAAGAACAAAACTGGAGATATATGGCATGTGTCGGTGGAGGTATTCTTATGAAGCTTTGATGTTATCTGTACCTTTGAAGATAAGGCATTATTCTTTTGAATATTGACAACTTGGTGTGGCTGACATTTATGGAACAAGAATCCCATCATTCGTCTCATGTGTATCTGTATTACATATTCTTCAAAACAAGATTTAATTTTATGAGAATCATATATTTTGAAAGCACTGGTCTTATCACGTTAACTCATTCATAAAAAGAAACAAAATGCACTGCTGAGTAGTGCAGGCTCATAACTTTGGCTATCTCACTGTGTCACTTCTAGCATCTTTCAGTTTACTGCAAGGATTTTTGTGGTTTCTGGATGAAATCGGGGAGAAAAACCCTTAAATAAAAAAGCTTCCAGCATGTTACACATCTATCTTTTTGGTCTTGGCTGAAAAACATATCCTTATGTTCTTTACAATATTATTGTTGGGAGGAGAAATCATTATGTTCTCTTTTGGTCTTGGCTGAAAACACATCCTTATGTTCTTTACAATATTTATTGTTAGGAGGAGAAATCTGTGCCTATTTTGCTTCTATTTATTTTCCCATGGAAGCTTGCTATCCATGTGCCAGAGCCATGAGTTGGTTGCGAGATCTTATGGGTTTCACCTCTAGCCTACCCCAACTTGTTTGGGACTAAAGGCTTTGTTGTTGTTGTTGTTGTTGTTGTTGTTGTATATATGCTGAATGAAGCCTTCTATAACTGTACTTTCAGGGGTTGCCCACTTCTGGAGTTCTTTACGGATATCGTGTTAATGGTCCTCAAGGATGGGAACAAGGCCATAGGTTTGATAGCAACATTGTTCTTCTTGACCCTTACGCGAAACTAGTTTCTGGTCGAAATTACTTTGGGCTTGATAAAGGGCCCAGCCAGCCTTTTGGAACATATGATTTTGATAGCTCTCCTTTTGACTGGGGTGCTGACTACCAGCTTCCAAATTTGCCTGAGGTACTAGAATCATTTCATAGAAGAAATGCAGAAAGCATCCCAAACATGAAGTTCACTGCTTTTCTTCTGTTCTTTAATCTAGACAGATCTAGTTATATATGAAATGAACGTTCGCGCTTTCACTGCGGATGAGTCAAGTGGGCTTGATCCAGCTGTTCGTGGAAGCTATCTAGGATTCATCGACAAAGTAAGTTTTAATTTCTTCTTATTGTGTGGCTTGTGACCACAATTATTTGTTTGGTCCTTACGGGAAGTTATTAGCGAAATAAATATATTCCCACTATTATTTTAGTGATCTAGTTTTGGGAACCTGATATGCATATTAGGTTTCAGTGTTCAAGGCTTCAAGCCTATTGTTTAATGACTTATGCATGCAATAGTTGTGGTTTTGTAGATCCCGCATTTGCTTGAACTCGGAGTTAATGCAGTGGAGTTGCTACCTGTTTTTGAGTTTGATGAGCTGGAGTTCAAGAGGTACCCTAACCCAAGGGACCACATGGTAAAAATTCTGATATGCCACTTTGTGCATGATGTCATCATTATGGTTCATCAGTGGAATCAATTGTGGAATGACTTTTCATCTTCTCAATTGGAAGGTCAATACATGGGGTTATTCTACAATCAATTTTTTTGCTCCCATGACCCGCTATGCAAGTGCTGGTGGTGGACCATTGGCTGCTTCCAGAGAGCTCAAGCAGATGGTCAAGGCATTGCATAAAGCTGGTATAGAGGTATTGACATCCAGTAGATATGGCAACCTATTGTAGCATTCTTATCCATCCCACATGAGAACATGTGTTTAATGGTATCATCATTTTGTATAGGTTATTCTGGACGTCGTTTACAACCATACGAATGAAGCAGATGATGCTAATCCTTATGTTACTTCTTTCCGTGGCATCGACAACAAGGTGATTTATCTATTTGAGTTATAGCCGACGAAGGCACCTATCTGCTTGTCGCTCTATCTTTTCTTAGTTCTAATGTGTAGGCTGTGTTTTGTTCCGGGTTGAAAAGAACTAGGTTAGAATCGGAATAGGGCTGCTTAACTCAGAATTTGTGTATGGGTTTGCTCACTCCACCCTTTTGACCTGTTATTTTATAATGGGTCAGACAGTCACTGGTCTTAGAAGGCTAAGTACAATTTGTGACCAGGTTAAGTTAATCTGTTCTAAACCCCAAAGTGTTTAGAAGTGTACACCTGCTTCAGGTTTTACATGAATTTATACCAAAAACACTACTTTCATTCATGCAGGTTTATTACATGTTAGATCCAAAGAACAACTCTCAACTGCTGAACTTCTCGGGATGCGGTAAAACCATGATTCCTGAACTTCTGTTACTTGATTGTTTGTGACGTGCTTGTAATAGGTGAACATGTTCTAGGGTGCTACCTGATGCTTTGTATGTTCTTTGTTGCTCCGGCTTTAAGGATGTTAATGTATCTTGTTTTGCTGATCCGCTTACTAACCATGTACCTTGCTAATTTATCTTGCGATTGTGTGCTTCTAGGCAAATAAACTGCATATCTGGCTGCTACTTTGTTGTGATGTATTTCAAATGATGAATGTTGATTCAATCTATGTTTATTATCTTCGTCATGCCATCAGACTGAACCTTGCAGCCATGTTAGGTGCTATATTGACTGGTAGAAGGGTTAAGAGTGGTCACCTGGTCATTATTTGGCTGCAGCCACTATATTTCTCAACCCATGCATTGATGTGAGACTGCCACATTGCTACCTATAAGGAAACCTTGTTAAAAAAATATATTGGAAGCCTGCTTAATTATCTGGTTGATATAACATTTAGATGGCTAGGTACTTAATATTCTGGTACATTTAAAATTTCAAGTAAGTGGAACTTGTGTCTGCTCCTAAGTGTTAACAGTATAATTGGTTTAATCCAGGGAATACACTAAACTGCAACCATCCTGTTGTCATGGAACTCGTACTCGACAGCTTGAGACATTGGTATGCACAACTTGCATGTTGTTCTATACTTCAAGCAACTGCATTTTAGTTTATGCATATTTCTGTCTTCATGTTGATCATTTCTTTAGTCTTCATAATCAGTATAGTCAATGCTTCGACAGCACCTGTTTATACCTGTGTTCCACTCTCACAATCAAGTGCTAACAAGTAAATAAATATGCATGTGGAATTGAACTGTCGGATCTATATGATCAAATCAAGATGATACTGATAGACTGAAATTACTGAAAACTACCTCTATGTTGCAGTACACACTGCACACATTAATTCATAGCCATCAAATCATCTGGGTTGTGACACGTTATAGTTGATGAGGTCACTTGACTTCTTCAGTTAATATACGGGGAGGCCTGGCCTTCAGGCAATGGGAATGGATGACTCGAGTTGCTTGAGCAATTGATGCCAGCAACAAGTGTCAATGTCATAGCCTTTGAGAAAGAACTCACCCAACAAATGGTTCTTGCACATGGAACAAAAACATTGGTGGGGAAACTCCGGAACTCCCAATCCTAGGGTGACATGGAAGCTGTAACCATAGGAGGGGAGCGAAGCTCATGACTTCCATTTGTTCTTAAAAGAGGTGGGCTTCTGCTTCTATACCCACTCACACCAGCGAAGTGAATAGGAGCCAGTTCGATCGGAACAGGCTAGACCAAAAAAACGTGTGACCTGTCTAACCCACACTGAGTTTCTGGTTGGACCGGTTGCTTGCTGTGCCTCCAGACTGAGCCTCGCTTGCCAATCATTCTTGTTTCCTTACTCCTTGGTACCCATGATGTCCGGTCCATACCCAAGACATGGTGTAGAAGCATCAGGTAGCAACCAATTCTCATGGGAGTCTAGGTGGGTGACTCTTGTGCCTTGTGAGTGGACCGACTAAGTATTTTCAACCTTGAACGAGTGACGTCGCTAGGGATCTCCTTATCAAAGTATTGTATGCACTGACAAATCCTATATTAAATGTATTAGTGCAAGGCAGCCAAAGGATCAAGAAAACTGCACTGTAGTAGTTCATTCATATCTTGATACAAAATTCAGACCAAGTATTTTCGTATGATCTCTTTTTCAAAGAATTCATCATATTTTAAGTATGTTTTCTTATTTGCATGACTATTTGATGCTTCAAGGGTTAAGGAGTATCACATAGATGGATTTCGGTTTGACCTTGCAAGTGTTCTTTGTCGTGGACCAGATGGTAGTCCTCTTGATGCTCCTCCACTCATCAGGGTAATTTTATAGTTGCAGAACTTTAGTGTTTAACTTCAAATCAGAGATACAATTTTCCTCTTTTTAATCAAGTGAAGTTCATTGATATCATAAAACACAAGACATAAGTTCTTACATCAACTATTGTCCATATCTTACTATGGTTGATCGGATACAAATTGTGACCTAATGAATTCACATGAACCAATGCCACCTTGAAATTTATGGACTTCACTACATTGTATGCCGTATTTGCTTTCTCTTTCTCAGTTGTTGAACTATTTGTCGGGCAGATATTTAGTGCAATCATGCAAAATTTCATCATCAGATATTCAGCTCTTCATTAATGAAGTAGATTTAGAGGAACCTGAGGGTCCTATGAATGTGTGACCTTTTGAATGCCCCCTTACATTTATGAAATTGCAAATGATATATCACACCTTCTCAAGACTGCAATGTTCATCTGATAGCCTACATTAGTGTTTTTTGTAGAATTATCAGCCTATGATGTTTGTTGTTATTTTATCTCATTGTTTATTTTGCTGGTCACAGGAAATTGCCAAAGATTCTGTGTTATCTCGATGCAAGATAATTGCTGAACCTTGGGATTGTGGAGGTCTTTATCTAGTAGGGCGTTTCCCTAACTGGGACAGGTAATTTTGCACTATGTGTATTGAAATTGCTGGATATGTATATTTTTCTTACTTTTGTTTCCTGTTTAGCACTAAACTATTTTTACACTGCGATGATAATGTAGCACAAAGAGTTGTTGTTATTCTAACATAGCTGATGTAATGCTCCGATGATCATTTATAAATTACCCCCTCCGTCCCATAATATAAGAGCGTTCTTAACACTAGTGTAGTGTCAAAAACGCTCTTATATTTTGGGACGGAGGGAGTACTTAACAACTGCACTCCTTTTCATATGGTGGTCCCTTTTGTTGCCTAAACTTGCTGCCGGTAATTTCAAATATATGAAGAGCTGAATACGTTTCAATGTTGTTGGTGAATATTGCCAATATTTCTAAGATATAATCAAATGTTCTTGTAGGTGGGCTGAATGGAATGGAAAGTACAGAGACGATCTTCGAAGGTTCATCAAGGTACTGTTTGCTAAATCCCGATCCTGATCTTTACCATTCTCCAAATTCCCGATCGTTTCCGTATATTCTCAAGACAGATCATTAGATGGTTCTGTTCATGACCTTTTTGTTGTGGCGAAAAATTAAGTATCCTCTATCTTATATTTATATTGACAAAACCAAGTTATAGATATAAAACTCAGAAAGATAAAAAAGGCCAGAACAGCTAAAAGAGAGAAATATTACCACAGAAGAATATAGAATTTTCAAGAATGTATGAGGCTTCTCGGCCTGTTCAAATTTACTGACCCAATTTTCCATGGACTGCTGTTGCTTCTACTCACTCATGCTTTCCATAGCATAATGTCTTTGAATCAATCATAACTAAATTATCAAAGACCTACAACACCAAGATATTTCCTTTTTAGCATCAGTGGATTTTGATAACGTTTGATCTGAATTTAGAGTGCACTTCTGCAAAAGAGTTTGTCCTGATTACTTTCTTTGTTATATTTCCAATTTTATTTCTGCAAGCACTGATGAATGATTGAATGCTGCTAATTTTGAGGGGTTTTGCAGGGTGACCCTGGTATGAAGGGGGTGTTGGCAACTCGTGTGTCTGGATCTGCTGATCTCTACCAGGTATTTTGTTCAGATGCGCTCTTTCCCTGCCTGCCTTTTTATCCATCAGTTGAAGATTTTCCTTGCTTGGTTATATCATCACTAAACATACTTTCTTTTGGAGCCCTGTTTCTTGATGTTTTGTAGTAGTTTTTAAAGTATTTGTAAATTCCTAAGCTAAATACAGGAAACACACAATTATGTGTGTGTTTGCGACAAAGAAATTCCTGAGCTCAAGCCTTCAGTGTTGTTGAAAGTTGAAACTATACACTTGCTATTTCCATAGTGTCATCAGGGTGCAGCTTATGCTATTAACATATGCAACCTCCAAATTTATTTTGTACGCAATTCTAATTGCACTGTTTTCAATGCTCATTCTGATTAATTCCTGCAAGATCCACCCAAATGCTTAACGGTATTGGCTGTACTCTGAATATTGTTGGAGATGTCATTTCGAAATTTAAACCAGTTCTCTATGTATGGAGGTGTTAGGAGCCTCTGTGAATAAGCTTTGGGACTTCTTTTTATGTGGAAGATTTAGGATTACATAGTTCAAAACAGGACGACGTGTAAAATCAAGTTTTGATGTGATATTGATTGGCAGGTGAACCAGCGGAAGCCTCATCATGGTGTGAACTTTATAATAGCACATGATGGGTTCACCTTATGTGACCTTGTTTCATACAACTTAAAGGTAACTCGAGTATTACCAAAACACTATAAAGTTAAGGTCCTTCTATACAAGTAGTGGTGTCTATGTTAATATGCTTTCTGTTTGACCAAAATTATATAGCACAACGATGCTAATGGAGAAGGTGGGCGTGATGGATGCAATGATAATTTTAGCTGGAACTGTGGTGTTGAAGGTACCATCATTACTCATTATCACGCGTTGCTCTTCACATTGAAATTAGCAGCTGAAAAGAGAATTTTTTCTTTTCTTCGAGCAACCAAGGAGCTCTGCCTTCTCATATATAAGAAGAGAATTGGCCAGTTAATAAGGAAAAGTGGCTGAAAACTGATACAACGAGCCATACAAACACACCGGCCCCGAGGCTGCACCCCAACTGGCCGACTACTCTGCCACCCAAGCGACCCTAGTCGACACCCTACCACACGACCCGGAGTTGCCCCTCCGGCTTACAAACATCAGCAACACAGCACACGGGCCCCGAGGCCCCGCACCCAATGGATCGATGACTCAACCACCCAAGCAGCCAGAGGAGACACCCAACCACACAGAGGCGATCTCCAGAGCCGCCGTTCTTAAGATATTTGACTGAAGTATAGTATTGCACAACAAGGAGAACACAAAATGCTCTTTTAGTTTAAAATTAATTTTGTAGTATGCTTGACACTTGACAGAACCCATGCATAGTCTTAGTACTGGAGCTTTCTGTATCACGATTAGACCAAATACAACTATGTCGCCTCCAAAGTGGAGTAGCCCAATTCTGCCCTTCTTTGCGGAGTTGGATTCTCTGTTCTTGTGATGGGCGTCGTGTTCTGTCCGTTTGTGTGGATGGCATCTAGGCCAGGGTTGGTTTGGTGATGTTTGTTGTAATGTCTGTCTTGTGACCGTTGGTTGTGGTCTTGTCTTGAGTGGTCGGTTGCTTCAGCGTAGTCTTAGGCTTCTACGGTTACTACTATTTTTATATCAATGCATCGAGACGCAAGCTTTCTGTTTTCTCGGAGAAAATACAACCATGGATGGTTATCATATTTTGGAAGGAACATTAGTTCAGTTTGTTTCACTTAACGCCATCATGTTATGTGTAGATATTGATATATTCGTTGCTTGTTTTTGAAAGATTTGACATATTAAATGTTGGTAACAACCTATTTTGGTCTTGTTGCCAAACAGGAGAAACAAATGATTCAAATGTATTAGCTCTGCGTTCGAGACAAATGAAGAACTTCCATGTGGCATTAATGATTTCTCAAGTAAATATTATTGATCACTCCACAGTTGGACTTTTACGTGGTATTGCATAATGTAAAAATTACTAATTGTGTACATTTTTTTGTAATAGGGCACCCCAATGATGTTGATGGGAGATGAATATGGTCATACACGTTATGGAAACAATAATAGCTATGGACATGATACCTGCATAAACAATTTCCAGTGGGGACAGGTTACATATTATTTTGGTTTTCCATTCAAAATGTGTTATGGATGTGCCACATCTATATGCTAACTTGTTTTCCCCCCCTGTCCATGTGATACAGTTGGCGGAAAGAAGATATGGCCATTTCAGGTTTTTCTCAGAGATGATTAAGTTCCGTCAGAACCACCCAATACTGAAACGGGACAGGTTTCTCAGTAAAGTATGTTCAAATTCTTAGTGTTGTTCTTGCAGTTGACTGGCGTATTGAAAATAAACATTTCTTCCTTTACTGAAATATAGTCATCAGTTTCTGTTGAGTATTTGCTAAGTATGTGATCTCCCTGGTCTCTTATTGTGCATTGCATGTTAGAAACGACAATTCCTAGCTTTTGTAGGATTCAAGTATGCAACTCTTGGTTTGATTTTCTTCCAAAGGTTTTCATTGCATTCTGATCTTTCTTGATTGTAGAATGATGTCACTTGGCACGAGGATTGTTGGGATAACTTGGAAAGCAAATTCTTGGCATTCACGTAAGGAAGTTTGGCTTTCAGTTTTGATCGTATAATTCATTCTGACCATATGATAGTATTGTTGTAATTTGGTTGCAATGGCCAATGAGTTCTTGTCTTCTCAACTGTTTTGTTTGGCGATTAATGTAGGATACACGACCACAACTCTGGTGGAGATATCTATTTGGCATTCAATGCCCATGACTATTCTGTGGATGCTGTGATTCCCCCAGCCCCTCAACAAAAACACTGGAACCGTGTGGTATGCATAGTTTCTGGTCTTGCTAAATTTTTGTAACTCAGTGGTCGTACTGTCTAGTTCCTCCGGTGCTACTACATCTATTGCTTGGATAAATCTACTGATTTTCCTCACAATGTTTTCCAAGAAAGATAGATTTTTGCAATTTTCTGGAAGCAAGTGGCTTAGTTCTGAACTTGCTACTCCCTCCGATCCATATTAATTGACGCTGCTCTAGTTTAATGTTGTACTAACTTTGTACTAGAGCAGCGTCAATTAATATGGATCGAAGGGAGTACAAGTTTAATGGATAATTAGCCTGAAACTGCTATTGTGTCCTTGTTGCAGGTGGATACCAACCTGGAATCACCAAACGATATTGCACCGGAAGGGGTGCCACTTACTGGATCAGGGTATAGAATTGCTCCATTCTCTTCCATCTTGCTCAAGGCAAGCCCATAGATTGGAGTAGACAGGCCACAGTCTGAAGGAAGCATGAGAATAATGTCAGTTTCGACTCATTTTGGTGAGTTGTCAGTTGGTTAAAACAGTACGCGGATCTTACTCTCCTAGCCCTGGACAACGCATGCTGCAAAGCGTGACAAACTCTTGAGCTGGGAGTCGGGCGCATCTTTGTGAAATCGACTACAGTTGCAACTGGTATATAGAGCTTTGTCTAATAATGGCACACTTTGTTTCCACTGTTCCACATGTAAGTAGACTGAAGTTGCTAGCCATTTAGTTGGGGATAAGAAGTCTGGAGGGAATCTAGTCCATAGCTGTCTGTTCTTTCATTCTTCCTTCGACCTGTGAATGGCTACCAAGCTCTTTGTTCCTATAATAATGTGGCACTGAAATGCCCTCGTTTGCAAGTCAATTTGTGTTTTTGTGACATTATAACATTCTAGAATAAAGATACGAGGGGCGCATTTGCCTTGAAAGGCCCCATTGCAACATCTTAAGCATGGAGCCATGAGGCATGATTAATGCTAGAAGTTGATGGTAAGTTCTGGTATTTTTATATCATCAATTCCCTGAACTAACATGCTGCCCCGAGTTCTTGCCTGTAGCCGCATGTAGCGATTGCGACCACGCCGTGGCGGTGCCATGCTCATCGCGCACTGGGCCAAGGGCGACGGCGGTTGGCACGCAGGAGATTTCTACATGCGCGGCATGAGAAATGCTACAGCTTCCCCAACAGGGATCGCCAGGCAGGGCCGGGGCCGGCGCTTGAACCGGGCATGTGATGGAGTTCCCATGTCCATCTCACCTGAACGCCCACCAATGTGGCCAGCCAGCTCCTCCATCACAGCCAGGTAATCCTCAATCATTGGCGACCACCTAACTAACCTCCCATCAAGCTCCAGACACGAGGAAATACAACGAAACGAAGCTAGATGAGCGCCTTTAGACGAGCGAATCACCGGCGAACTTAGCTGTCCTGTTATATTAGGGGGTCCCGATCGTAAGGCTGTGGGGGCATGCTTTGCAAGCAGCGGCTGTCTTTCTGATTTGGCTCGTGCTATTGTTTTTTGTGATGGCGGCTGCTTCGCTAGTACTACTGGTACCAACCACCTCTTGATTAACCAACGGATGGTGGAATTTTGAATTTGCTTGGGAAAAATTCCCAATCATTTTGTCGACGACCCATTCAGTCTATGATTATGTCAAGCTGGTTTAGGCGCCCACTTTCTTCCGAATATGTGAAGGACTTCTTCCAACCGACTGCCGAACAAAATTCTCCCGGACACAGGAATTGGTAAGAAAACTATGCCCACTTTTACCTTTCTTTTAGGCAATGCCCACTTTTACCTGATGTAGCATGAGATTTGCTATCCATTTGCCATGAGTCAATGCCTTCGTAAACACTTTGATGAGTGGCCAAGCAAAATGCCTAGCTGCGCACTGATCTTTTATGACATCTACTATTAACCTCCGTGGCCCACTTGGCATCTCCGGTTTTTATACAACTGTGCAGCACTACTACATGCTTCGTGGGCGTGCAACAGGGCCATGGGAGACGACACCTCCACGACTTTTTATCACAGTGCCCAGCAGAGTTCGCGGCCGTCACGTAGCGGCCTTGCACCCACGTAGTCGTAGATTTCATTTCACTCGGAAGATGGTGGTTGTCGTCGCTTAGTTGGTACGTCGGCGTCACATAGCTCTGTACTACACCGCGGCTGGCCGACCGGCCGGAATCTTCCACCCTGGCCACAGCCCGTCTCCATGGACCTGACGGGGCTTTGATCGAACCAACGGACTTGTTTTTGGCAAGTTTGCTCTTGTTAAATCGGATCGGCTCAGATGTCATTCGGTGGATAATATTCCGGGCAGGATCAGGATGTTTGTTGGCAACTCACGGCCTAGAACAATGGGAATATGGGTTTATATCGTCGATCAGAAGGTCAATGATATTCGTTGGTCGTGTACATTTTTAGATACTCCCTCCGTTTCCTTTTAGTCTGCATATAAGGTTTGGTCAAAGTCAAGCTTGGTAAAGTTTGACTAACTTTATATTAAAAAATATAAACATTCACAATATGAAATCAATATTATCAGATGCACCATGAAACGTATTTTCATATTATATGGTTTTAGTATTGTAGATGTTCATATTTTTTTATATAAATTTGGTCAAACTTTGTCTAGTTTGACTTTGACCAAATCTTATATGCGGAGTAAAAAGAAACGGAGGGAGTACAAAGATTGGTTGGCACATTTCTCTATTTTTTTATTACATAAAAAATGGAGTTAAGGAAGTTAGCGTCTCTACCATACCTCCCCCCACCTCCTCCTCCCCCGCCGCCGGGGGATGCCATGAGCAAAGATCTTGCGACGGATGGCGGTGGTAGGGCTCTTGTTGATCTCCCGTCATGGTGGTTGCCCGTTAGAGGATGGCGCACGGCGGATTATGGCATGGAAGCCAAGGCGGTGGTAGCGATGGGTAGTCGCAGGGGCATCGAGGGCGGAGTGGCGACCCCTTCATAACGTTTTGCGCGAGGTTCCTTGTCATCGGATGATGCCAAATCTAGAGCGCACATTGACGCAATCGTCGGGAATAAGTTTGCCTCCATTGGTTGGATCAAGTGATGTTAGATTTTGTGCGCCAAGCCAAAAGACTCGATGTGGTCTTTGTCGGCTAGACTTGGTAACGACATTGCTCTTACATCATCTCCTTGATGGCGTTATCTTCGGTTTCTAGAGGTGATCTCCAGATGAAAACTCGTGTTCTTGCCTTTACTGGCTTTGTTCTGACATCGTTGTCATATACGCATTGCATTTTCCTTGTCTAGGAAAAAGTCAGCTTTACTTAGGCTGAGTTTGGTATTGTGGTGGTTTATGATAACCTTGTGTTGCCTGATCTGTTTTTGCCTATTTGAGCGTATGTTTGAACCACTTTTGTCTACTTTTGTGACTAATTTTACATAGTAATTATGAAATCATGATAACACAACACAGTTCAGCAATCACAAATTAACCCATAAAAAGGAGGCACAATGACTCAACTAGCGAACAAGCTTGTTGCCTGTTTGAAATGATTTTCTTATAATTAGATGGTGCCTCCGGTTTAATAAGGAATGGGACATGAGTTTGGACAAAGTTACTACGAAAATCATAAATTACGTTGGTCTTCAAAGGAAGTTTGCAGGGACCATCCATTGTTGCGATTAGTCCATATTTCCATTGGAACTCTTGCTTTCAGGCAGGGACTTGCTTTTGTCGGTTTGATTCAGAGCTCTGCCTATCTACCCACATAATCACACTCTTCCACATGGTTGTTAGGAATGAGACAAGTGCAATCGTGTGTATCTTCTGTCCAAAGAATATGAACGTTGGAGGAGTGGAGCGTTGGGCTTTGGAAGGGCACGGTTTAGGTTGGAAAACTTTGGATTTATCTTATGGAACAAGGTGGACATTTTGAGAAGGAAAGGAACGGCACATTAGGTTCTGGAAAGATTTGGCATGTTAGGTATACCCTATGGACCAAATCGAGCAATCTAAACGTGTGGAGCTTTAGGTTTTGAAAAGGGTTTGGGTTAGGCTGTACATAACAGGCAGGAGACCAAAACTTGCAAGCCAAACAATGTGCGTGAAGAATACACGGAAGAGATAGCTTGATAATAGCAATTTCTCTTGTTTTTCCAACCGTCTTTGTTAGTGTGATTCCTTTCTCGTTTCGTTGTGTCGTAAACCCAAAATTTTGATGGAGAAACGCTGATAGCAACCCAATCATCTACCAACGGCTCAATATAGAATTGGTGTGGGCAACGTGCGCTCCATTGATCGGCACCAAACCAATCATTTCATTCCGAAGGTGTTAATTATGTAGGCAACCAATCTTAGCTGGTTGATGCTATCATGAAATGATCAAAACAAGGAGCTCTATTTTATGGCTATTTTTCTAGAAAGACGTTTTTCCTTATAAGTGCCCCACGACGTGCGCGTGCACACATACTAACATACACAATGTACAGCCTCTTGCTAGTTTTGCAAGTTTTATTTACTGAGCAAAAAATATGATGTATATCAGGCAACGCAATACATCATGAAATGATGAGACAATGCGGGTTATTGATCTTTGGATGAGAAAGATGACGATGTTTGATGATTTGACACTCGCATACTCGGTCCGATCGTACAGGGTGAACCACACACGTAAATCGGTAAACCATCTTGGAATGAGTCAGTCGCATTCGGTTGATGGTTATTTTCTACATCCTTGGAGGGTGCTTGATACGTTTTAGTCTCATGACTAAAAGTAGTGAGACTAAAACTTGCTAGCCTCACCCATGCTTGAATTCAAATACTGAAGAGACTAAAATCAAGTTAATGAGCATTTATTATCCTTCAAACCCTCGAATCAAGAACTCGCCTGTGTTAAAGGAGGCACTACTAGGAAAAAGGCTATAGATGGAATGGCCACTAATGGCGCACCAGACATGTGGTGCGCCATTGCTATGTAGCAGTGGCGCACCATGTGCTGGTGCGCCATTAGTGTGAAATACACTAATGACGCACCAGACACACGGTGCGCCATTAGCAACAATTTTTTTTTTGCCAGACATACTAATGGCGCATCAGGACATAGTGCGCCATTACTAGTTGTAACTAGTAGTAATGGCGCACCAGCAGCATAGTGCGCCACTACAATATTTTTTTTATTTTTTACTTTTTTGCAAAACTACTAATGGCGCACCAGGGGCCATTACTAGTTTAAGCTAGTAATGGCGCACTGCTCCCCCGTACGCCATTAGTGTATATTTCATGGACACTTGATCTCGATCCCCCTCCATCTCGATCGCTATCCCACCTCGCCAGATCCGGTCCCCCTCGCCGCCGAGCACCCCCTGCACCCTCTACCCCGCTCCACCGGGCGCCACCGCCGAGCCCCCGCACCCTCCCCCGTTCCACCGCCGCCGACGACCCACCGCACCCTAGCTCCCCTGCTCCACCGCCGCCGACGATCCACCGCACCCTCCCCGGCCCGCTCCACCGCCGCCGACGACCCCCCGCACCCTCCCCCACTCCATCGCCGCCGACGACCCACCGCACCCTAGCTCCCCTGCTCCACAGCCGCCGACGACCCAGCGCACCCTCCCCGGCCCGCTCCACCGCCGCCGCCGACCCCCCGCACCCTAGTTCCCCTGCTCCACCGCCGCCGACGACCCACCGCACCCTCCCCGGCCCGCTCCACCGCCGCCGACGCCCCCCCCCCGCACCCTCCCCGGCCCGCTCCACCGCCGCCGACGACCCCCCGGCCCGCACCCTCCCGGCCCCGCTCCACCGCCACCGACGACCACCCGCACCCTAGCTCCCCTGCTCCACCGCCGCCGACGACCCACCGCACCCTCCCCGGCCCGCTCCACCGCCGCCGACGACCCCCCGCACCCTCCCCGGCCCGCTCCACCGCCGCCGACGACCCCCCGCCCCCTCCCCGGCCTGCTCCACCGTCACAAATTATTACTGTTTTTGTAAAAAATTGTTACTGTTTCATATTCATATTCATTTTCTAAAAAATTTATTAGATGCAACAAAAAAAATAAAAAAATTACTTATGGCGCACCTATGGCTGGTGCGCCATTGCTACATAAATTTTTTTACTAATGGCGCACCCGTCGTGGGTGCGCCATTGCTATGTAAAAAAAACATTCTAATGGCGCACCGCTTCGGGGTGCGCCATTAGTAAGTTTCCCCCCTTAGCTAATTCCTCCCCTCTCCCTCGCCAGTCCACCCGCGCGCTCACCTGACCCACGACGCCGCCGCCGCGACCCCCGCCGGACTCCACCCCCGTCGCCCCCGCGCCCCCGTGCCCCCACCACTGCAGCTCCCCCGCGCCGCCGCCCCCGCGCCCTCCACAACTGCAGCTCCCCCGCGCCGCCCCGCGAAGCACGTGGCCGCCGGCCTCCCCACGACCAACCGAGGCGCCCAGGAGGACCGCCGCCGTCTTCCTCTTCGACTACGAGGACCCGGACGAGCTCGGACGCCCTCGAGCCATCCCTTCGACGCCGCCGCCGCCGCCGACCCCGACCCCAACCCCGACCCCGACCCCTCCGGCGACCGGCCGCG
This sequence comes from Triticum aestivum, assembly GCF_018294505.1. NCBI lineage: Eukaryota > Viridiplantae > Streptophyta > Magnoliopsida > Poales > Poaceae > Triticum > Triticum aestivum. The sequence goes on along the minus strand of NC_057808.1, from coordinate 364,993,202 downwards.
CCCGCCCAGGTACCTCTCCTCCTTCCTCCTTCCTCCTTGTCCAGCGCCCGCCGCCCCGACAGCATCTCCAGCAGCACCTCTGAGCAATTTGCTCCACTTGTTCATGCAAGCTAGTAAAACTGTTGTTCTTCTTCTTGCTCCTGTGATGGATTTTCTGAACCTTACATTCGTTCCTGCACTAGTACTTCTTCTGCTCTGTTTAAAACTGCTCTTCTCTTTTTGTATTAGTCTCAGATAAGCAAGCATGATGCAATTATGATCTGGGCAACCGCAGATAAGTAGTAGGAGTAACTATGTTTGTAAATCAAAATTGCTTCACTCCTCGTGATAATCTGCAGATTCAAGTTGTGGCAAAAAAATGTTCTGTCTATTTACAGTGTGGAGTATACAGTTATTACAGTGTCAATGTTGATGATTTACAGTGTGGAGTAGTCATATTTTTCTTTGAAATCTAAGTGCAATTTCTCTGTCTTGTTGCTAACTGAATTTACAGTACTAAGTGGTCTCTAAATTCTGCAGTATTTATGTTCATGACTTTACTGAACTATGTTGTCTTTTCTAATAGTGCCTTGATTTAAATAGTTATATTTTAGCTTCATGGTTCTGTGTAATTTGTGCCTTGATTTTCTGTCATCTCTGAATTTTGTTGTTCCTGTGCTTGCTACTCCTTAATTCACACATGTACAGGAGGTACAAGAGGTTAAATTGAATCTAACCCTCCAATGTTATATGTTTTGAACTCCTTCCTGAAATCCCTTCTATTATTTTTATCCCAAACAAGTACCCAGGTTTATAAAGATCTAGTGAGCATTGCCAGTGTTGGGGAGGGAGTGATCTGAATTGGTTTATGTGACTCATCCTCATTAACTTTTCTCTCTAACCTTTTTTATAGTACAAATAAATTGTTCCTTCTTCTGTATTTGACCACTGTTTATTGTGGTTTTGATTTTGTTACAGTGTTCTCAAGTATAACAACATAGTGGGATCATTTTGCAGATTCCAGCAAACAACATAGTGGGATCATTTTGCAGATTCCAGCAAACAACATAGTGGGATCATTTGTCAAGGCCAGCATCGGAGTGCTAATTTACATGTATAAATAGATAAAAGATTCAGAGTGTAGCTCTTTGTGCTCCCTGCATCCTTTTTCTGAGCTGTTTGTGCTCCCTGCATCTTTCAGCTCTCATTTTCAGTGGAGTTGTTGAATTATATGCTCTTATTGGACATGTTTTACGTGTTGATCCATCAATTGCTAGTTTGCTGGGTTTTGTCTGCGACCATCGTGTCGTGATGATTTTGCAGGTACCCCGAGAGGCCCTTGAGTTTGCCGGAATGTCGATTAACTTTCGTTCTGGCAAATTCGGGTACTCCATATGTCCTATTTTCAGCAAAGGTCATGCTGAAATTTTCCGTGAATTTTAGCATGACTTTGCTAAAAATAGGACATATGGGGCACTTCCGACTAATGCATGGGCCGGGGTATCTTAGTACTTAATTAAGTAGGATCAACTGCCTCTTGTGTTATTCATATAGAAGTGTGATATCTACTCATAGTTATTACTAATGTCAGTTGCTCGTCATCGATAAACCCTAATCTGGTAGGATGACCTACTAAAAAAGCCCATACCACATATTCTATTTGGATGGGCGTGTTTTCACCACACTGTGGATTATCTTATTGGACCCAACAGAGATGATGTAGTTTTGAATTATGAACATAGGAAATGTCGTCATCGGACGACGAAAGTCTCCCGGGGGAGTGCGACTGGTGCCACGACGGTCGAGGTCTGTGCGACAGGCCTCACCTGGACGATGATCGGCGCTTCAGCATTAAGCTCGAGGAGACCTTCGAAATTGAAACGGTACGCAACGACGACAAGTATTTTTTGCATAATTAAGCATGACTTCAACTATTTCAACGTGTAATTTCATCTTTTACAATTCGAGTATAGTTTATCCCATGCCATGCAAGACGCTATGTCTTGGAGAGGATGGATTTTGAAGATCATGAAAATTTTGAAACAAAGAAAATTCACCTAAGGACACATCATGATGTGGATTTTGAAGTAAATCTATATAATGCTGAGAGCGTAACCCATTTTGGTTGCAAAAATTGGGAAGCATTTTGCAAGATGTATGGTTTTGATGAGGGTATGCTTGTCACCATGGATCTTGGTGATCCTGGCATCGACCAAGACAATATGGACATTTGGGTCCTTGTTGATACGCCTCCAGTTCTACCGCTATGTGAGTTTCTCAAACATAGTTAATTATTAACTAATCTATATTGTTTATTTCAAAATAGTTGACAACTTATTTCCATTGACAGCTTATTTTGATTGTTCAAAAAATGTGCGGAAAATGGTAGACAAAACCCACTACACCGATGGCTCCGAGTTAACTTATCAGGAGAAAAATCATCTGGTCGGATTTTGTACTGATCTTGAGAATTACAATATCTACAATCAAACTCCTCAACATTATGGTCAATACGTGCCACTAGTGCACGTGTTGAACTACGGTAACTACCATGGAGATACCCTGATAAGATTTTTTACTATTACGACATCCGTGCATCTTTTGCATACTTCTAAAACTAGTACATCATTGCTAACTATGAAGTTATTACTATGTTTTTCAACAGAGAATCCCAGAGGATTGTGTGCCTCATTTGATGTATCAGAATGGCAGCCTTCAAGTTTTGAACTTATATCCAGGTCATCCTACAAATCTCAACTGTCCATACCGGATTTCTAGAAGAAGTGGAGACATGCTAATCAGAGAATAGAAAAAATGTATGGACAGTCGTAAGGAGGTTCTTGGAAGCAAAAGGAAGCGCCGCGCAAGAATTGGAGACAGGATGATCTCCATTCTCCATAATGGAGAGTCAGGGTCTATATCGTTTTATGCTATTTTACCTTAAATAGGGTATTTTAGGTCCTGCCTAATACTGATGATCATGTGCTAAGAACAATTAAGTAGGGTTGGTTCGATGACTATCAGGATGATGATCGTATGACTTGTTATTAATAACGAGTAGAAGTTGTATGATGATGATTAGTAGGACTTGTTAGGATTAGTATTAATTTCGACAAACTCGCTACTCGCGGTCTCGAGACTTGTAATGTTCTATCTTTGTTCGGTCTTTTGATTTCGGAGACTAATATGATGAATTGTATTCGGAGACTAATCTTCTATTGTATTCGATGAATCTGCTGTTGCTGTGTGGTGTTGTTTATATTCTGTCCAATAATATATTTTGTAATCTGTGCAAATATCAGAAAAGAAAAAAAAATCCCTAATATACATACTAATGGCGCATCACCCAAACGTGCGCCATTAGTATGCCAAAGGATACTAATGGCGCATCACCCAGCAGTGCGCCATTAGTATGGCAAAGCACATGCCCACTGGGAGGCATACTAATGGCGCACCGGGGCCTATACTAATGGCGCACTGCCCGGTGCGCCATTAGAGTACCAGATACTAATGGCGCACCAGCGGTGCGCCATTAGTAAAAATTACTAGTGGCGTGATGCTAGTGGCGCACCAGTAGTGCGCCATTAGTAGGCAAAACTGGTGCGCCACTAATAAGCCTTTTTCTAGTAGTGAGGGGAGTTAAATGAGGAGAGAGGACTAATCCACATTTTAATAGGGGTACCCCTGACTAAATTTTTTTAGTCTCAAGACTAGTTTTAGCCCCTCTTTAGTCAGGGGTGCTTGGAACTTTAGCCTATTAAAGAGACTATTTTTAGTCAGACTAAAATAAGTCTCTTGGATCCAAGCACCCTCTTACCTCAACTAAACATGGCAAAGTCACAAGTGTTTACTTTTACGGGTAGATGGGCTGAACCAACCCTAAAAAAGAAAAGAAAAGAAATTCTCCAAATTTACAAGGTTCCAAGTGCGTGTGTGTGCGTGTCTACATGTGTGTTGTAGCTGCATAAAGAAGCACCTTGACCTTGGAGGCAACCTTGCTGTTGAAAATGGACCTCCATTATCCTTGTAAAGAAAACTCGATGCACAAACATCGCAATCGTGTGAGCCAATCGACTCACTAGCAAATACAGTACTTCTTGATATTTCAGGTTTGCGCGTGTGCGTCATCCACGTAATTGCGAGAAAAAGCGCTTTGACTTTGTAATAACTTTGTTTTTGAAATCTGATTTTTTATTACCTTGTAAAGAAAAACTCGATGAGATAACTCCGCAAACGCGTGGGCCAATCGGCTCATTAGCAAATACCACTTGCTATTTCACATTTACGCGTGGCCTTGACTTTGGAAAGTAACATTGTTTTGAAATCTGACATTTTATTATCGCTGTAAAGAACGCCGCAAACGCGTGGGCCAATTGGCTCATTAGCTACGTGCCATTTTACATTGATCGACCGAAGACAAAATTGGGCAAGGCAAAACAGGAAGAGAAACCCAGCTCACCGTCGACCAGAACTACGCGTGAACCATAACGAGAAACAGCAAATAATCAGCAAAATTAGGCAAGGCGATCGCGGGAGAATTTCCCGTGAACTAAAAGAAAGAAAATTATGCCTGCCAGCTGTTGGGATTGAGCTAGATTTTTCTGCTCGTTTGGAAAAAAACTTGGTTGCCGTTCAGAAGTCAGAAGTTCGGAGAAGAAAAAAGAGTTGAAGCTTTCCACCCAGACCGGCTGTTGGATGTCGATCGGACGGCTACCCAGCATGGAAATTAGCATCAAGGCCCCTGATAGTGCACGTAATTCATCGTCGTAGCCCCGTCCGCGGCCCCTTTATAAACTCCCGGCCCAATACCGTCTCGGACACCATTACAGTACACACCACCACCACCACCACCTCGAGCAAAAGCAGAATCCACAACCCAAGCTCAAGCTCAAGCTCTCCTCTCCACTCCTCCAATGGCGCGCATCCAGCTCGTGGCTCTGGCCCTGACCATGCTCTTCGCCGCCACCGCGGCCCAGGCCCCGGCGGCCACCCCGCTGCCCGCGCCCGTGGCCCCGGTGTCCCCGCCTCCGATGATGCCGCCGCCGACCCCGGCGCCGGTGTCCCCCCCGCCGGCCGTGGCCCCTGCCACCCCTCCCCCGGCGCCGGCGCCCGCCGCACCCGCCCCCGCGCCCGTGGTGCCTGCCCCGACCCCCTCGTCCGTCGCCCCCACCCCCGAGATCAGCTCGCCGCCGGAGCCGTCGATGATGGCGCCCGCCCCCGCCCCGTCAATGGACACGCCCACCACCCCCGCCGGCGCCGCCGGCACCGTCCACCCCGCCGCTGCGTGGGTCGCCACCGCCGCCGTGGCCGCCGCCGCCGCCTTCTACTGAGAGATCCGCAGATCGGCTGCGATTTAATTTATCCGAGGGGCCCCGCTCCCTCTCCTTTTGTGGTGGTGTTCTTCGAGCTGTTCATCTTCCTTCTTTTTGTTGCTTTGATGATGATTACATTCGGCATTCGATTCGGTTACCAGTAGCAGTATGTGTGTGTTGGGCGTGGATGGACAGATCTGATTGTTTGGTCGTCGTCGTCGCTGGTGGTGGTGTTTGATCCATGTCCGTTCCATTGTACAATCCCCCGGTTAATTCATCTCACCATATGTATCATTATTCTTTTACTTTTACTGTGCCCTTCCTGCATCCTCGTTACTACTACTGCTGCTCAGCTCGTAGCATGATTTTTAGCTCTTGCTCCGGCAGATCGGATCTTGAAGAGCGTACGTGATATCGTACACGTATTGGTATAGTAGTAGTAGTACGTAGTAGGTCGCAGAAGAATGCTCGTGCTCGTTCGTACGTGCATCACGCGGACGGAAGCGGAATGGATCTGAGGCTGGGCGGGGCGCTCTGCTCCAGATCTGGCCTGGCCTGGTCACCTTTAAAAAACCGCTGGTGGTACTGTAGAAGCACACCACGCGTATGGCAGCATCTCGAGGCGAGGGGAGGAGAGGAATTCTTTGTTGCTTTCTCGCTTTGTGAGAGGAGCGGAGCCGAGTGAGTGAGAGTGGGGTGGAGGCCAGCTCGGGGACAGCCGTGGAATGCGCCGCGGGGTCGGTGGAGAAAGAAAGGTCGAGCATCGGTCGTGGCGACGGCGAGGTGTCCCTCCCTCGGCTCGGCCTCGAGGGGGCAGAGCGCTAGGGCTGGGCTGGCAGGCGGCACGTGCCCGCGTGCCGGAGCCAACGCTCTGGGCGCGGGCGCTCGGTGTCCTGTTTTGTCCCGTCCCGTGCGCGTCCGCTCCTGCCATGCCCTGCCGCGACACGGACCGAGCAGCCCTGCATTGCACTGTGCTCGTCTCGTGTGCGGTCGCGGCCGCGTGGGCGCGAGCAGGGTGCGCGCGTACGTACGGCGCCCAGGGTGGCCGTGCAGCGCCTTGGCCGGTAGATCGGCTGTGTCTCGCAAGGAGTTGTCCGTCGCAGGAGAGGTAGATAGATTCGCGGTGCGCGTCGCGTTGCCACTCCGTGATGATTGCGACGGCGACGCCGGCCGGAAAGGCAGATTCGGAGGGACGGAGCGCACACGCCGTAGGATGGATGATCGTCGTAGCCTCGTAGTAGGGCCCGTGACTTTGGCCCCTCCTCAAATGCTCCATTTTCGCGATGCCGTTTTAGGCTTTTTCTTTAGGTAGCCTTTGACAAATCGAGCGATCATGGCCTCATAGGCATCGCGGGGGATTGATTCTTCTCCCCTGAGAGAAAAATGCCGTCGTAGCCTCGCAGGTTCTCGCCAGGCACGGCATACCAGTGGTCGTCCGCCTAAACCTGAACGCCACCCGTCCATCCATCCATGAGCGGGCGGCGTTGCATTTGCAACTTTGGGGCTGGAAAGCAAACGAACCTCTTTCGCTTTCCGTCTGGTGGTGTGGGGGGGACAAAGGAAAGCTCCTGGAGTTGGCTTTTCTCTGGAAATCTCGTTCGGCGAGGCCAAAGCTGGGGTTTACGCAAAAAAAAAAGAAGAAAGCTGGGGTTTACGCGGCGTGTAGGGCTCTCTCTCTGGCCCTGCCTTGCCTGTGCCACGCCCGCACGCCTGGGTAGGCCTGTCGTTTGGCTGTCGTCCCGATACGTACGTCGTCGTGCCGTGCCATGCCATCCAGACCCTAAAATTTTCACGATTCATTCTGAAGAATCTTCATAATCACGCGTTTCTAATGGCCGAGGAATTCAAAGAGTCCCGGTGTACGCCGTGTTGCTCGGGCCCGCTTTGCTGGTCGGCGCAAGTCTCTGCTCTCTGGCTGGTCCTCCTGCCCGTCACGTGCGCTCCATATGGTGTGATGTGATGAAGGGCACAAGGGCCGTTAAATCAAAGGTCCGTGGTACGTTCTCACTAAAACGCTTTGATTACGTTCTTGGCTGATCGAGCTTTCCCACGGCGCTCAACTGAAGCATACTAGAGTACATGGTGAGTGAGAGAGTTCACTGTTTCACTTGTCAGGCGGCGATGCCGATCTTTCAGGCTCAATTATTGTCTGTGTTTTTGAGAAGAGACGAAGCTCTAGGCTGTTTATTGCACATGAGTGGGGTTTAGTATAACTGAGCCATCTCATATGCGCCGTTTTTATCATTTGCTTTTGGCGATTTTTTATGAGGTTTCGTCTTTGCAGTTTTAGCCTTTTGGCGGTGGCGCGTCTTCTTCTGAATCCGGTGTTCGGCTGGGCGGTTTTGAGTGAGTCATACGGCACTAATGCTGTGCACTAATCCTAGGGTGGCCGAGTGCGTGGTGATCTATGCCTCAAGTTGTCATCGATTACCTTAGTCTATAAAAACGTCTTATAATTCCAGACGGAGGTTAGCTTGTAGCGGCACGGTGTCGAACGCAAGTTGCATCATTGTGTACTTGGGTATGCTACGCGAATGTTCTACATGTGGCACATAATTTATTTTTTGAACACATGTAGCACGCATATGTGGATTTTTCTGGTACTACCCTTTTGAGATGCGCAAGTGTGATTCGCATTTTTTTAAAATGCTCTATTATGTGCGTGGCTCTGCAAAAATAATAATAATTGAAAGTACGGGGTATTTTATGTTTTCTAGGCAAGGTCAGTCTTACCGATGTCTAGGCTGGTGGGCTTGAAGCCGGCCTGCGATATTCAAGCCCTCCTCTCTCATGATTGGGGCTTTGAAAATATATTAAGCCCATTTGTTTCTTGACTGGCAAATATTTCAAATATTATGTTCTCAGTTTTAAAATATTCAAGCCAAACAACAGGCACCCTGCTCATACTTGCACGTCATTTGATTGTTTCCCCTTCCTGTCCTGCGTCATTTCAAACCTGAAAAAAAGTAGGCTCACCAGAGTTGGAGGAGTGAATAGCATAAAACTACCACTTTTCGCGTTATGATTTCAAAAAACTATCGAAAAATTGTTTGTGACTGATAACTATTACTTTTGGCGTCGGCTATTTCAAAAAACCCAAAACGCCCGTTGCTAAGAAATTAAACCGGTTTATGAGAGGTCGGACCCGCATCTAAACGAACCGTCAGTTTGACCGTTAGATGACATGTGGGGTCCACATGTCAGTGTCTCTTCCTCATCTCCTTCACTCCTCTCCGCCTCCCTTCTCCTTCTTCGACGTCAACTCCCCACCGGTGACAGACCCCGAAGTTCACTGGAGACAGCGGCGCGACCATGGGCGCCGGCCACACCGCTGGCCTACGCGCACGACCGCATCCATCCACACAACTGCGTCCTTGCGGACGGCGGCGTCCAGCAGGGCCACGGAGCGCCGGCCGCCTCCCCTTCCACCAGCGCCAGCCGCCCTTCTTCCACCTCGCCGGCGTCGGCCGGCCGCTCCTCCACCTCCCCAATTGCCTCCTCTCCCAAGATCCTCTTCTCCTGCCCGTAGTCTGCAGCCCGCCGCGCTACGGCCTGGAGCCATGGCGCCACCGGCCAAAGGCGCTGCGCCGCATTGCCGGGCCAACCTCGACAGCCACCGCTCGTGCAGGGTCCAGGCGGCGATGGGTCGCGGCTGCGGGTGGACCTGGCGGCTAACTCCGGCAGGAGGTCTCCCTGGATGCAGTCCTCCATGGCGGCGTCCAGCAGGGCGACGAAGCCGTCCACCTGCACCTTGCGCGTACTGGATGACGACGAGCGACGGAAGGGAGCTCCACGGCTGGCCGGCGAGCTCCTCACGGCGGCTGCTGGCCGGCGAGCATGGCTACGGGCGCACGGCCATGGGAGGGACCTGATTGCATTTTTAGAACATTTACAGGGACCCAATTGTTTTTTATGAGGAAGAGGCACTAACATGTGGGCCCCACATGTCATCTAACGGTCAAACAAACGGTCAAACTGACGGTTCGTTTAGGTGCGGGCCCGAGCTGTCATAAACCAGATTAATTTCTTAGCAACGGGCGTTTTGGGTTTTTTGAAATAATCAACGCCAAAAGTGATAGTTATCAGTCACAAACAAATTTTCGGTAGTTTTTTTTGGAACCATAACACAAAAAGTGGTAGTTTTATTATGTTCACTCGAGATGGAGCAATTTCACAGAAATGTTGAAGGAGGCCTCCTGATCCTTACAAACCCCGATGAAGGTTGTCGTGTGACAAAGAGAGCTTTTTGCAACAACAATAAAAAAGACTGTGACAAAGGTTTCGACACTAAAAACTGATCCTAAATTCAAGTCCACGAGAACTCGAATTGAGTGGTAAGACTGTGCATCGGCTCATCATGCACTCAGGAGAGTTCTGCTCAAGCTTCTTGTTTGCGGATTGATGTTTAGGACAAGCAATTCTATAGCTGCCTGCTATGTCATTGTGAGCTGCTGCATGCATTGTCCAGATGCAGAGGACGGGGCTATATTCTCTCTTTTTTTTAAAAAAAAGTCCTTGTGCGCTGTAGTTTGATGTCAAGGTTTTCTTAGCTTCAACAGATTGCCAAATTTGCATAGCCATGGAGATTAAAGCAGGGCAGTAGCTTTTCAACAACCATCAGATGCATGATCCGACCGACCATTTTTATCTACTATATCTAAATAGCTAGCCCCCACTATTAGGAATTCTCTTACTTCTCTTTGAGCCACATCACCTAAATTAGTTTAGCTGTTGGATATACTCGATCGGACTACATTAGCCATTGGATCTACCCATTAAGAGCCACCAACGCATGCATGCAGTGCATATAGTAAATCATGCGTAAAGAGTGTTTTAATCAATTAAAAACTGATGCATGCATGCGTCTCATACTCACTATGAAAAAAGTGACGCATGCATGCATATTTTGTTTTGTTTTCATCCAATTCTGCACTTATACATAGAGATGTAAATTTATTTATTTATTTTTAAAATATTAATAAACAAATTACCCTTCTGAGTAGAGATTGTAAAGCCATTAGCTTGGTTGATTAGTTCAGATCACTTTTTATTTCATACAAACTCCTGCAGCAACACGCGGGGCATTCTTCTAGTTTACCATGTTCCTGCCCCTCGACCTTTTTGTTCCTTGGATTCTTGATCCCCTCCTAACTTACCAGCAATCAGATCCATCCTCATATCCTCTAATTTGTTTTTGATTCTATCACAATTCGCATATACTGGGCTTCCCTGATTACCTGAGATCTGCTTCCTCGACGCTTGGGTTGGTTTTTCCTTTTTGGCATATCTCCGCATCGCCTCTGATCTTGATCCAGTCCTCCCGTAGTCCCAGCGGGTCTGCATGATCCCGATGCCTCTCTTCTACATCCCTCTCTCTCAACCTCATCTCTCTCAGTGGTGGCAGATCCCGCCGTCCGGCCGGGATCTTCTCTCACGCATCGGGGTCGCCTCGCGATCGCCTCGGCAGGGCTTCCGCTAATCACGCCCATAGTCTCCTTTTCCTTTTTACCGCTTAGTCGATTTTATTACTCAGCGTGACACATCACCCAACACTCTGGAAGCATGAAGAATATGTACTAATTTTCTAGAAAATGAACTAAGCTACACACAAAATGCTAGGAACCGTCTCTTTGCATCAGAGGAAGAAAGAGGTTTTGTAGTGTAGGGCGCGTGTTGGACTGTGACTTACTTACACTGACCACAAGAAATTTTAGTTGCCCACATCACACAATGTATGCTCAGGCATCACGACGACACTCCAGCGGCACACACAGGCCGCGCCACAAACCAACGAACACGTCACGTACATGGTGAAGAGTGGCGCGCCAGAAAACGTAGCAAAAAACACAGCGAACTTATTAACCGTACACACGAATCAAACTGCAGTGTCTTCGCCCTGACCATACTCACCCACGATGACGGGCTTTCATCAGAATGGTGCGAGCACGATTAGAGCCCCCGCGGCGGCGGTGACGAGGCCGCTCATCGCCGGCAGGAGGGATCCCCCGGCGGCGCCGGCGGGGATTGTGCCTCCCGTCGTGGAGCCCCCCGCGACCGTGACGGTGACGGCGAGCTTCATGCCGCTGGCGCAGTGGCCGGGGACGTCGCAGATGAAGTAGTGCACGCCAGGGGTCGTGAGCGTGATGGTGGTGGCGCCGCTGTCGTCGTTGCTCAGCGAGTTGCCGCCCGAGCAGGCGTCGTAGCCGCTCTTGTTCACCTCCGTCACCGTGTGCGCCTTGCTCGTGTAGTTGAACACTGCGCAGGAAGTACGTAGATCACCGACATGTACGCGTACGTATACGTGCTATTAGTAGCTAAATACTCCTACGTGTGATGATCAGTGGCTAGCTAGTTGTAGCGAGCTATGTATCTCACCTAGCGCGTCGCCGACCGCGAAGGTCTTGTCGGACGTCCAGGCCGTGTAGTCGACGCCGGTCTGCCAGCCGTGCCCGTCGCCGACGTCGAACGTCGTAGCCGCCGCCGCCGCGGCGCAGCTCGCGACCAGCAGCGCGACGAGAGCGGCAGAAAAGGACGCCATGCTCGGCTGATGAAATCCCTGATAAGTGGATAACTGTTGTCGTTCTACGCTCGACAGCAGGTCGGAGCTAGGGTCTATTTATACACAGTTGTAACAAACTCGCACTTTCTTTTCTTCTTTTTGAGACGAACAAATTCGTAGCTGAGAATCGAACTTCTGCCAAATCTCCCCTTTCCGGAGCCGGCGCGGGCGCGGGGTGTGAATGGAATGGGGCCGCCATGGCTTTGGTGCGACACAAGGCTTCCAGCAATCCAATCAGAGGGGAGGAGAAGCTTCGCCTACCGCGCTGGCCTATCTGGCTGGCATCTCTGCCCCTGTTGTGTTTGTGTGCCGCGCGCTGGCAACCGCACTACTCATATATGGGAACGCCTTTGGGTGATCCGATTCGGAGCATCCGCATTTTCTAGGAGCTACTCACGGATCGAGCTTTGTCTTTCGTCTTCCACGTGTTACCACCTTCAACTTCGAATCGGGATATAGTAGGGTCCATGATATTCCGACCAATGGGATTGATCTAGGCACTGCTGGAACCACGCCAACCATGTTCTTTTTACCACCTCGATCGAATACTCTTCCAACTTTACATTACTGAAAATATTAGTAGCCAAATTTCTAGTGTGTGATGCCGTCATCAAATGCGAGCACGGGAGATGATACAACGTAGACCTCTCGTATGAGCACTCACATCTTTTAAGATAAAGCTTGAACGACCCACCTTCATATGGCACGCCGTCCGCATCAATCCAGTCATCAACCTTGAGGGGATACTAGGGTTTCTCCAAATCGATATTGTCGGGGTTACAAATATAGGTAGGCCCAAGTATATAAATGACCCAACAAGAGGCCATGGCCGATCATGGATACAACCCAGAAGATCATGGGCCAAGGGGCGTCACCACCAGCCCATCAAAGAATAGAGGGGTGACTCGGGACAAGACTAAGGGCGTGTTTGGTTGATTACCAGAAGACGCCACACCGAAGATGCGGCCGCGCCACAGGTGCGGCGGACGAAATGAGCGCCAGCGCCACACTTTTGGCGAGCCATGGCGTGAAAAATGAAAGTGCAATGCGTACGCATAGTGCGGCACGCCACAACATCTGCATAAAGCAAACATTGGCTAAACTTAGGCGTATGGAGTTGTGGCGAGCTGTGGCATGCCGTGGTAATGAACCAAACACGCCCTAAGTCCTTACAATCGGGTCTTGAGCCGCCTGGCGGACAAGACCCTACACTCGGCCATCAAGGTGACAGGAGCAGTTAGCTGGGCCTACAACCGAGGGTTACAGATGAAAGCACAAGTGCTCCCTGGGTGATTTTGGTAATTAATGTCAACATATCTCTTGTTGAACTAATGTCTTTATCTTGTGTATTTCAGACAAGTTCAACAATGGCGTGGTATGGACAAGAGGATGTGGAACCCCTTCAAAATGCTAAGGACACATATTGGCAAAAGCTCAAGACTCTTCATTTATATTTTAGTGACCCAAGATCATATTGAGTCCATAGGAAAGCCAATACTATTAAAAGGGCATGAGGTGTTGCTTATTGGTCTACTTGCTCAAAATGCTTAGTGATATTGCTCCAAAGCACTCAACCACTTTCTCATTCCAAATACGTCCAAAACCCAAAGTCAAACTCAGCCCCACCGAACTCTTCTATCCGGCGCCACCGAGTTCACCTGACATAGCCACTGCCAGAAACCCTAACACTTCGATCACACCGACACGGATCTCGGTCTCACCGAGATGACCTTGCAAACTCTCTGTTGCCTGTTGCATTTATTTCGGTCTCACCGAATTTGCGATCGGTCACACGGAGTTTGCTTGACAATTTCTCTTTTGCCCCATTGCTTCACTTCGTTCTCACCGAGTTGATGCAATCGGTGCCACCGAGTTGATATCTACCCTAAGCGCTAGCACATCGGTCCCACCGAGTTGTTCCAGTCGGTCCCACCGAGATTCCTAACGTTCACATTTTGAACTGAATCGGTCTCACCGAGTTCTTCTATTCGGTCTGACCGAGTTGGGTCAAATGTGTGTAACGGTTGGATTTGGTGTGGAGGCTATATATATACCCCTCCACCCTCTTCTCCATATGAGAAAGAGCCATCAGAACGTGCCTACCCTTCCAGCTTACATTTTCTGAGAGAGAACTGTTGGGAATCGTAGCATAATTTAAAATTTTCCTACGCTCACCAAGATGCATCTATGGAGTCTACTAGCAACGAGGGGAAAGGAGTGGATCTACATACCCTTGTAGATCGCGAGCGGAAGCGTTCCAATGAACGTGGATGACGGAGTCGTACTCGCCGTGATCCAAATCACCGATGACCGAGTGCCGAACGTACGGCACCTCCGCGTTCAACACACGTACGGTGCAGCGACGTCTCCTCCTTCTTGATCCAGCAAGGGGGAAGGAGAGGTTGATGGAGATCCAACAGCACGACGGCGTGGTGGTGGATGTAGCGGGTCTCCGGCAGGGCTTCGCCGAGCTTCTGCGAGAGAGAGAGAGGTGTTGCAGGGGAGGAGGGAGGCGCCCAAGGCTTAGATGTTGCTTCCCTCCCTTCCCCCCACTATATATAGGGCCAAGGGAGAGGGGGGGCTCAGCCTTGCCCCTTCCTTCAAGGAAGGGTGCGGCCAGGGGGGAGTCCTTCCCCCCCAAGGCACCTCGGAGGTGCCTTCCCCCTTTAGGACTCTCCCTTCTTTCTTATCTCTTGCGCATGGGCCTCTTGGGGCTGGTGCCCTTGGCCCATATAGGCCAAGGCGCACCCCTTACAGCCCATGTGGACCCCCGGGGCTGGTGGACCCCCTTGGTGGACCCCCGGACCCCTTTCGGCACTCCCGGTACAATACCGATAAAGCGCGAAACTTTTCCGGCGACCAAAATAAGACTTCCCATATATAAATCTTTACCTCCGGACCATTCCGGAACCTCTCGTGACGTCCGGGATCTCATCCGGGACTCCGAACAACTTTCGGGTTTCCGCATACATATATCTCTACAACCCTAGCGTCACCGGACCTTAAGTGTGTAGACCCTACTGGTTCGGGAGACATGCAGACATGACCGAGACGCCTCTCCGGTCAATAACCAACAGCGGGATCTGGATACCCATGTTGGCTCCCACATGTTCCACGATGATATCATCGGATGAACCACGGTGTCGAGGATTCAATCAATCCGTATGCAATTCCCTTTGTCAATCGGTATGTTACTTGCCCGAGATTCGATCGTCGGTATCCCAATACCTTGTTCAATCTCGTTACCGGCAAGTCTCTTTACTCGTACCGCAATGCATGATCCCGTGACTAACGCCTTAGTCATATTGAGATCATTATGATGATGCATTACCGAGTGGGCCCAGAGATACCTCTCCGTCACACGGAGTGACAAATCCCAGTCTCGATCCGTGCCAACCCAACAGACACTTTCGGAGATACCCGTAATGCACCTTTATAGTCACCCAGTTACGTTGTGACGTTTGGCACACCCAAAGCACTCCTACGGTATCCGGGAGTTGCACGATCTCATGGTCCAAGGAAAAGATACTTGACATTGGAAAAGCTCTAGAAAACGAAACTACACGATCTTTTATGCTATGCTTAGGATTGGGTCTTGTCCATCACATCATTCTCCTAATGATGTGATCCCGTTATCAATGACATCCAATGTCCATAGTCAGGAAACCATGACTATCTGTTGATCAACGAGCTAGTCAACTAGAGGCTTACTAGGGACAGGTTGAGGTCTATGTATTCACACATGTATCACGATTTCCGGACAATACAATTATAGCATGAATAATAGACAATTACCATGAACAAAGAAATATAATAATAACCATTTATTATTGCCTCTAGGGCATATTTCCAACAGTCTCCCACTTGCACTAGAGTCAATAATCTAGTTACATTGTGATGAATCGAACACCCATTGCGTCCTGGTGTTGATCATGTTTTGCCCTAGGGAGAGGTTTAGTCAACGGATCTGCTACATTCAGGTCCGTGTGCACTTTACAAATATCTATGTCTCCATTTTGAACACTTTCACGAATGGAGTTGAAGCGACGCTTGATATGTCTGGTCTTCCTGTGAAACCTGGGCTCCTTCGCAAGGGCAATAGCTCCAGTGTTGTCACAAAAGAGAGTCATTGGGCCCGACGCATTGGGAATCACCCCTAGGTCGGTAATGAACTCCTTCATCCAGACTGCTTCCTGTGCTGCCTCCGAGGCTGCCATGTACTCCGCTTCACATGTAGATCCCGCCACGACGCTTTGCTTGCAACTGCACCAGCTTACTGCTCCTCTATTCAATATATACACGTATCCGGTCTGTGACTTCGAGTCATCCAGATCTGTGTCGAAGCTAGCGTCGACGTAACCCTTTACGACGAGCTCTTCGTCACCTCCATAAACGAGAAACATATCCTTAGTCCTCTTCAGGTACTTCAGGATATTCTTGACCGCTGTCCAGTGTTCCTTGCCGGGATTACTTTGGTACCTTCCTACCAAACTTACGGCAAGGTTTACATCAGGTCTGGTACACAGCATGGCATACATAATAGACCCTATGGCCGAGGCATAGGGGATGACACTCATCTGTTCTATATCTTCTGCCATGGTCGGGCATTGAGCCGTGCTCAATTGCACACCTTGCAATACAGGCAAGAACCCCTTCTTGGACTGATCCATACTGAACTTCTTCAATATCTTGTCAAGGTATGTACTCTGTGAAAGACCAATGAGGCGTCTTGATCTATCTCTACAGATTTTGATGCCTAATATATAAGCAGCTTCTCCAAGGTCCTTCATTGAAAAACACTTATTCAAATAGGCCTTTATACTTTCCAAGAATTCTACATCATTTCCCATCAATAATATGTCATCCACATATAATATGAGAAATGCTACAGAGCTCCCACTCACTTTCTTGTAAACACAGGCTTCTCCATAAGTCTGTGTAAACCCAAACGCTTTGATCATCTCATCAAAGCGAATGTTCCAACTCCGAGATGCTTGCACCAGCCCATAGATTGAGAGTTGGAGCTTGCGTACTTTGTTAGCATTCTTAGGATCGACAAAACCTTCCGGCTGCATCATATACAACTCTTCCTTAAGGAAGCCGTTAAGGAATGCCGTTTTGACGTCCATCTGCCATATCTCATAATCATAGTATGCGGCAATTGCTAACATGATTCGGACGGACTTTAGCTTCGCTACGGGTGAGAAAGTCTCATCGTATTCAACCCCTTGAACTTGTCGATAACCCTTAGCGACAAGTCGAGCTTTGTAGATGGTCACATTACCATCTGCGTCCGTCTTCTTCTTAAAGATCCATTTGTTTTCTATGGCTCGCCGCTCATCGGGCAAGTCAGTCAAAGTCCATACTTTGTTTTCATACATGGATTCTATCTCGGATTTCATGGCTTCTAGCCATTTGTCGGAATCCGGGCCCGCCATCGCTTCTTCATAGTTCGAAGGTTCACCGTTGTCTAACAACATGATTTCAAGGACAGGGTTGCCGTACCACTCTGGTGCGGAACGTGTCCTTGTGGACCTACGAAGTTCAGCAACTTGATCTGAAGCTTCATGATCATCATCATTAACTTCCTCCCCAGTCGGTGTAGGCACCACAGGAACATTTTCCCGCGCTGCGCTACTTTCCGGTTCGGAAGGGGTGACTATCACCTCATCAAGTTCCACTTTCCTCCCACTCAATTCTTTCGAGAGAAACTCCTTCTCTAGAAAGGACCCGTTCTTTGCAACGAAGATCTTGCCTTCGGATCTGAGGTAGAAGGTATACCCAATAGTTTCCTTAGGGTATCCTATGAAGACGCATTTTTCCGATTTGGGTTCGAGCTTTTCAGGTTGAAGTTTCTTGACATAAGCATCGCATCCCCAAACTTTTAGAAACGACAGCTTAGGTTTCTTCCCAAACCATAATTCATACGGTGTCGTCTCAACGGATTTAGACGGTGCCCTATTTAAAGTGAATGCGGCAGTCTCTAAAGCATAACCCCAAAATGAGAGCGGTAAATCGGTAAGAGACATCATAGATCGCACCATATCCAATAGAGTGCGATTACGACGTTCGGACACACCATTTCTCTGAGGTGTTCCAGGCGGCGTGAGTTGTGAAACTATTCCACATTTCCTTAAGTGTGTACCAAATTCGTGACTTAAATATTCTCCACCACGATCTGATCGTAAGAATTTTATTTTCCTGTCACGTTGATTCTCAACCTCACTCTGAAATTCCTTGAACTTTTCAAAGGTTTCAGACTTGTGTTTCATTAGGTAGACATACCCATATCTACTTAAATCATCAGTGAGAGTGAGAACATAACGATATCCTCCGCGAGCCTCAACACTCATTGGACCGCACACATCGGTATGTATGATTTCCAATAAGTTGGTTGCTCGCTCCATTGTTCCGGAGAACGGAGTCTTGGTCATCTTACCCATGAGGCATGGTTCGCACGTGTCAAATGATTCGTAATCAAGAGACTCCAAAAGTCCATCTGCATGGAGCTTCTTCATGCGCTTGACACCAATGTGACCAAGGCGGCAGTGCCACAAGTATGTGGGACTATCGTTATCAACTTTACATCTTTTGGTATTCACACTATGAACATGTGTAACATCACGTTCGAGATTCATCAAAAATAAACCATTGACCAGCGGGGCATGACCATAAAACATATCTCTCAAATAAATAGAACAACCATTATTCTCAGATTTAAATGAGTAGCCATCTCGAATTAAACGAGATCCAGATACAATGTTCATGCTCAAAGCTGGCACTAAATAACAATTATTGAGGTTTAAAACTAATCCCGTGGGTAGATGCAGAGGTAGCGTGCCGACGGCGATCACATCGACCTTGGAACCATTCCCGACGCGCATCGTCACCTCGTCCTTTGCCAGTCTCCGTTTATTCCGTAGTTCCTGTTTGAGTTACAAATATGAGCAACCGCACCGGTATCAAATACCCAGGAGCTACTACGAGTACTGGTAAGGTACACATCAATTACTTGTATATCACATATACCTTGGGTGTTGCCGGCCTTCTTCTTGTCCGCTAAATATTTGGGGCAGTTCCGCTTCCAGTGACCACTTCCCTTGCAATAAAAGCACTCAGTCTCGGGCTTGGGTCCATTCTTTGACTTCTTCCCGGTAACTGGCTTACCGGGCGCGGCAACTCCCTTGCCGTCCTTCTTGAAGTTCTTCTTACCCTTGCCCTTCTTGAACTTAGTGGTTTTATTCACCATCAACACTTGATGTTCTTTTCTGATCTCTACCTCAGCTGATTTCAGCATTGAATATACCTCGGGAATGGTCTTTTCCATCCCCTGCATATTGTAGTTCATCACAAAGCTCTTGTAGCTTGGTGGAAGCGACTGGAGGATTCTGTCAATGACCGTGTCATCCGGGAGATTAACTCCCAGCTGAGACAAGCGGTTGTGCAACCCAGACATTCTGAGTATGTGCTCACTAACAGAACTGTTCTCCTCCATTTTACAGCTGAAGAACTTGTCGGAGACATCATATCTCTCGACCCGGGCATGAGCTTGAAAAACCAGTTTCAGCTCCTCGAACATCTCATATGCTCCATGTTTCTCAAAACGCTTTTGGAGACCCGGTTCTAAGCTGTAAAGCATGCCGCACTGAACGAGGGAGTAATCATCAGCACGCTGCTGCCAAGCGTTCATAACGTCTTGGTTCTCAGGGATTGGTGCTTCACCTAGCGGTGCTTCTAAGACATAATCTTTCTTGGCTGCTATGAGGATGATCCTCAGGTTCCGGACCCAGTCCGTATAGTTGCTGCCATCATCTTTCAGCTTGGTTTTCTCTAGGAACGCGTTGAAATTGAGGACAACGTGGGCCATTTGATCTACAATACACAGTGTAAAGATTTAGACTAAGTTCATGATAATTAATCAAATTATTTAATGAACTCCCACTCAGATAGACATCCCTCTAGTCATCTAAGTGAAACATGATCCGAATTCGACTAGGCCGTGTCCGATCATCACGTGAGACGGACTAGTCAAGATCGGTGAACATCTCCATGTTGATCGTATCTTCTATACGACTCATGCTCGACCTTTCGGTCCTCCGTGTTCCGAGGCCATGTCTGTACATGCTAGGCTCGTCAAGTGAACCTAAGTGTATTGCGTGTGTTCCGAGGCCATGTCTGTACATGCTAGGCTCGTCAACACCCGTTGTATTCGAACGTTAGAATCTATCACACCCGATCATCACGTGGTGCTTCGAAACAACGAACCTTCGCAACGGTGCACAGTTAGGGTGAACACTTTCTTGAAATTATTATAAGGGATCATCCTACTTGCTACCGTCGTTCTAAGCAAATAAGATGCAAAAACATGATAAACATCACATGCAATCAAATAGTGACATGATATGGCCAATATCATCATGCTCCTTTGATCTCCATCTTCGGGGCACCATGATCATCTTCGTCACCGGCATGACACCATGATCTCCATCATCATGATCTCCATCATTGTGTCTTCATGAAGTCGTCACGCCAACGATTACTTCTACTTCTATGGCTAACGCGTTTAGCAACAAAGTAAAGTAAATTACATGGCGTTATTCAATGACACGCAGGTCATGCAAAATAATAAAGACAACTCCTATGGCTCCTGCCGGTTGTCATACTCATCGACATGCAAGTCGTGATTCCTATTACAAGAATATGATCAATCTCATACATCACATATATCATTCATCACATCTTCTGGCCATATCATATCACATATATCACTTGCTGCAAAAACAAGTTAGACGTCCTCTAATTGTTGTTGCAAGTTTTACGTGGTTTGTAGGTTTCTAACAAGAACGTTTTCTTACCTACGTATGACCACAACGTGATTTGCCAATTTCTATTTACCCTTCATAAGGACCCTTTTCATCGAATCCGTTCCGACTAAAGTAGGAGAGACAGACACCCGCTAGCCACCTTATGCAACTAGTGCATGTCAATCGGTGGAACCTGTCTCACGTAAGCGTACGTGTAAGGTCGGTCCGGGCCGCTTCATCCTACAATGCCGCCGAAACAAGAAACGACTAGTAGCGGCAAGAAGAATTGGCAACATCAACGCCCACAACTTCTTTGTGTTCTACTCGTGCATAGTAACTACGCATAGGCCTGGCTCATGATGCCACTGTTGGGAATCGTAGCATAATTTAAAATTTTCCTACGCTCACCAAGATGCATCTATGGAGTCTACTAGCAACGAGGGGAAAGGAGTGGATCTACATACCCTTGTAGATCGCGAGCGGAAGCGTTCCAATGAACGTGGATGACGGAGTCGTACTCGCCGTGATCCAAATCACCGATGACCGAGTGCCGAACGTACGGCACCTCCGCGTTCAACACACGTACGGTGCAGCGACGTCTCCTCCTTCTTGATCCAGCAAGGGGGAAGGAGAGGTTGATGGAGATCCAACAGCACGACGGCGTGGTGGTGGATGTAGCGGGTCTCCGGCAGGGCTTCGCCGAGCTTCTGCGAGAGAGAGAGAGGTGTTGCAGGGGAGGAGGGAGGCGCCCAAGGCTTAGATGTTGCTGCCCTCCCTTCCCCCCAATATATATAGGGCCAAGGGAGAGGGGGGGGGCGCAGCCTTGCCCCTTCCTTCAAGGAAGGGTGCGGCCAGGGGGGAGTCCTTCCCCCCCAAGGCACCTCGGAGGTGCCTTCCCCCTTTAGGACTCTCCCTTCTTTCTTATCTCTTGCGCATGGGCCTCTTGGGGCTGGTGCCCTTGGCCCATATAGGCCAAGGCGCACCCCTTACAGCCCATGTGGCCCCCCGGGGCTGGTGGACCCCCTTGGTGGACCCCCGGACCCCTTTCGGCACTCCCGGTACAATACCGATAAAGCGCGAAACTTTTCCGGCGACCAAAATAAGACTTCCCATATATAAATCTTTACCTCCGGACCATTCCGGAACCTCTCGTGACGTCCGGGATCTCATCCGGGACTCCGAACAACTTTCGGGTTTCCGCATACATATATCTCTACAACCCTAGCGTCACCGGACCTTAAGTGTGTAGACCCTACTGGTTCGGGAGACATGCAGACATGACCGAGACGCCTCTCCGGTCAATAACCAACAGCGGGATCTGGATACCCATGTTGGCTCCCACATGTTCCACGATGATATCATCGGATGAACCACGGTGTCGAGGATTCAATCAATCCGTATGCAATTCCCTTTGTCAATCGGTATGTTACTTGCCCGAGATTCGATCGTCGGTATCCCAATACCTTGTTCAATCTCGTTACCGGCAAGTCTCTTTACTCGTACCGCAATGCATGATCCCGTGACTAACGCCTTAGTCACATTGAGCTCATTATGATGATGCATTACCGAGTGGGCCCAGAGATACCTCTCCGTCACACGGAGTGACAAATCCCAGTCTCGATCCGTGCCAACCCAACAGACACTTTCGGAGATACCCGTAGTGCACCTTTATAGTCACCCAGTTACGTTGTGACGTTTGGCACACCCAAAGCACTCCTACGGTATCCGGGAGTTGCACGATCTCATGGTCCAAGGAAAAGATACTTGACATTGGAAAAGCTCTAGCAAACGAAACTACACGATCTTTTATGCTATGCTTAGGATTGGGTCTTGTCCATCACATCATTCTCCTAATGATGTGATCCCGTTATCAATGACATCCAATGTCCATAGTCAGGAAACCATGACTATCTGTTGATCAACGAGCTAGTCAACTAGAGGCTTACTAGGGACAGGTTGAGGTCTATGTATTCACACATGTATCACGATTTCCGGACAATACAATTATAGCATGAATAATAGACAATTACCATGAACAAAGAAATATAATAATAACCATTTATTATTGCCTCTAGGGCATATTTCCAACAAGAACCACCTACTCATGTGTTGAGATCAAGATATTCCAATCCAACCACAAGATTCTTAATTTCTAGCCTTCCTCAAGTTGCTTTCCATTCAAATCATCTTTCCACCATATCCAAATTTGTGTGAGGAGAGTTGAGTGTTGGGGAGACTATCATTTGAAGCACAAGAGCAAGGATTTCATCATCAACACAACATCTATTACCTTTTGGAGAGTGGTGCCTCCTAGATTGGTTAGGTGTCGCTTGGGAGCCTCCGACAAGCTTGTGGAGTTGAACCAAGAAGTTTGTAAGGGCAAGGAGATCGCCTACTTCATGAAGATCTACCCGAGTGAGGCAAGTCCTTCGTGGGCGATGGCCATGGTGGGATAGACAATGTTGCTTCTTCGTGGAGCCTTCGTGGGTGGAGCCCTCCGTGGACTCGCGCAACTGTTACCCTTCGTGGGTTGAAGTCTCCCTCAACGTGGATGTACGATAGCACCACCTATCAGAACCACGCAAAAAATACTCTGTGTCTTCATTGTGTTTGCACACTCCCATCCCATCCCTTTAATTTCTTGCAATTAGCATGCTTTACTCTTTTCGCTGCTCATACTCTTGTCATGCTTGCTTGAAATGTATTGTGAAATGTTTAAACTTGTGCTAAAACTCCACCTTAACTTGAAGAACTTAAAAACTGCCACTTTTACTTGTTGAGAGTCTAATCTCCCCCCTCTAGACCCCTCTTCTCGGCCCTTTCAATTGGTATTAGAGCATTGGTCTCCATTGCTTTGGTTTAATCACCATTGGAGGAAGATGGATGAGTATACAATTGGGAGTATTAGACGTAGAGTGCCTGTGCTTGACGGATAGTTCTATAGTTCTTGGAAGAATGAGATGCTTGAGATTTTTAATGAATATAATTTGAACAAGTACATTACTATAGCCCTTACGCGCCCCTGTTGATCCTTTGCATCCTACCCCCGATGAGTATCTTGACATGACCCACAATCTTAGGACTATTGATCTTATCAGGAGAGGATTGCCTAGGAATTTGCTTGTATGCTTGCCTACATTTGAATGTGCTTATACTATATGGAAATATCTTGAGGAGCGCTTTCCAAACTATTCCTTGAAAAATCTAGATGAGATTCTTCAAAAGTCCATTGCTTTTCAAAATATGGATACTAGTGATCCTAAATTTGATGACTGTCTATTTGAGCTTCGTGACCTTATGCGTGCCAAAGGAGATGTTGGAGTCATTAGTAGCATCATCTCGCAAGTTATTAGAATTCATAAGCATGCACATTGTCATGGTCATACATCTAGTGAATCACTCTCTCTAGGTGATGATCATTCACATGATGATGTTGAGCATGGATATTACGATGAGGATGATGATAGTGACTTTGATCTTGATGAGTCAATGAGACACTTTGGTCTTATGGCTAACCTTCGTGGTTACATGGCCGGAGGAAAGGAATGGGTTCTTGATAGTGGATGTACGGATCATATGACCGTAGATAAGGATAGGTTTCTTTTTTTGACCGTAGATAAGGATAGGTTTCTGTTGGGGAACGTAGTAATTAAAAAAAATCCTACGATCAAGCAAGATCTATCTAGGAGAAGCATAGCAACAAGACGGGAGAGTGTGTCCACGTACCCTCATAGACCGAAAGCGGAAGCGTTTAGTTAACGTGGTTGATGCAGTCGAACGTCTTCACGATCCAACCGATCAAAGTACCGAACATACGGCACCTCCGTGTTCAGCACACATTCAGCACGATGACCCTCGAGCTCTTGATCCAGTAGAGGGTCGAGGGAGAGTTTCGTCAGCACGATGGCGTGGTGACGGTGTTGATGATGTGATCCACGCAGGGCTTCGCCTAAGCACTACTCGATAATATGTTCACTGACAGAACTATTCTCCTCCATTTTGCAGCTATAGAACTTATTGGAGACTTCAAAGATCTCAATTCGGGTATTTGCTTGAAATATTAACTTCAACTCCTGGAACATCTCATATGCTCCATGACGTTCAAAACGTCTTTGAAGTCCCGATTCTAAGCCGTAAAGCATGGCACACTGAACTATCGAGTAGTCATTAGCTTTGCTCTGCCAGACGTTCACAACGTCCGGAGTTGCTCCTGCAGCGGGTCTTGCACCTAGCGGTGCTTCCAGGACATAATTCTTCTGTGGAGCAATGAGGATAATCCTCAAGTTACGGACCCAGTCCGTGTAGTTGCTACCATCATCTTTCAACTTAGCTTTCTCTAGGAACACATTAAAATTCAAGGGAACGGTAGCACGGGCCATAGATCTACAACAACATAGATATGCAACAACTATCAGGTACTAAGTTCATGATAAATTAAAGTTCAGTTAATCATATTACTTAAGAACTCCCACTTAGATAGACATCCCTCTAGTCATCTAAATGATCACGCGATCCATATCAACTAAACCATGTCCGATCATCACGTGAGAGGGAGTAGTTTTCAATGGTGAACATCTCATTGTTGATCATATCTACTATATGATTCACGTTCGACCTTTCGGTCTCAGTGTTCCGAGGCCATATCTGCATATGCCAGGCTCGTCAAGTTTAACCCGAGTATTCTGCATGTGCAAAACTGTCTTGCACCTGTTGTATGTGAACGTAGAGCTTATCACACCCGATCATCACATGGTGTCTCGGCACGACGAACTATCGCAACAGTGCATACTCAGGGAGAACACTTATACCTTGAAATTTAGTGAGGGATCATCTTATAATGCTACCGCCGTACTAAGCAAAATAAGATGCATAAAAGATAAACATCACATGCAATCAAAATATGTGACATGATATGACCATCATCATCTTGTGCCTTTGATCTCCATCTCCAAAGCACCGTCATGATCTCCATCGTCACTGGCTTGACACCTTGATCTCCATCGTAGCATCGTTGTCGTCTCGCCAACTATTGCTTCCACGACTATCGCTACCTCTTAGTGATAAAGTAAAGCAATTACATGGCGATTGCATTTCATACAATAAAGCGACAACCATAAGGCTCCTGCTAGTTGCCGATAACTGCTACAAAACATAATCATCTCATACAACAATTTATATCTCATCACATCTTGACCATATCACATCACAACATGCCCCGCAAAAACAAGTTAGACGTACTCTACTTTGTTGTTGCAAGTTTTACGTGGCTGCTACGGGCTTCTAGCAAGAACCGTTCTTACCTACGCATCAAAACCACAACGATTTTTCGTCAAGTGTGTTGTTTTAACCTTCAACAAGGACTGACCGTAGTCAAACTCGATTCAACTAAAGTTGGAGAAACAGACACCCGCCAGCCGCCTGTGTGCGAAGCACATCGGTAGAACCAGTCTCATGAATGTGGTCATGTAATGTCGGTCCGGGCCGCTTCATCCAACAATACTGCCGAATCAAAGTAAGACGTTGGTGGTAAGCAGTATGACTATTATTTCCCACAACTCTTTGTGTTCTACTCGTGCATATAATGTTGGAAATATGCCCTAGAGGCAATAATAAATAGGTTATTATTATATTTCCTTGTTCATGATAATCGTTTATTATCCATGCTAGAATTGTATTGATAGGAAACTCAGATACATGTGTGGATACATAGACAACACCATGTCCCTAGTAAGCCTCTAGTTGACTAGCTCGTTGATCAATAGATGGTTACGGTTTCCTGACCATGGACATTGGATGTCGTTGATAACGGGATCACATCATTAGGAGAATGATGTGATGGACAAGACCCAATCCTAAGCCTAGCATAAGATCGTGTAGTTCGTTTGCTCAGAGCTTTTCTAATGTCAAGTATCATTTCCTTAGACCATGAGATTGTGCAACTCCCGGATACCGTAGGAATGCTTTGGGTGTGCCAAACGTCACAACGTAACTGGGTGGCTATAAAGGTGCACTACGGGTATCTCCGAAAGTGTCTGTTGGGTTGGCACGAATCGAGACTGGGATTTGTCACTCCGTGTAAACGGAGAGGTATCTCTGGGCCCACTCGGTAGGACATCATCATAATGTGCACAGTGTGACCAAGGAGTTGATCACGGGATGATGTGAGTTACGGAACGAGTAAAGAGACTTGCCGGTAACGAGATTGAACAAGGTATAGGGATACCGACGATCGAATCTCGGGCAAGTAACATACCGCTGGACAAAGGGAATTGCATACGGGATTGATTGAATCCCCGACATCGTGGTTCATCCGATGAGATCATCGTGGAACATGTGGGAGCCAACATGGGTATCCAGATCCCACTGTTGGTTATTGACCGGAGAACGTCTCGGTCATGTCTGCATGGTTCCCGAACCCGTAGGGTCTACACGCTTAAGGTTCGATGACGCTAGGGTTATAGGGAAAGTATGTACGTGGTTACCGAATGTTGTTCGGAGTCCCGGATGAGATCCCGGACGTCACAAGGAGTTCCGGAATGGTCCGGAGGTAAAGATTTATATATGGGAAGTCCTGTTTTGGTCACCGGAAAAGTTTCGGGTGAAATCGGTAATGTACCGGGACCACCGGGAGGGTCCCGGGGGTCCACCAAGTGGGGCCACCAGCCCCAGAAGGCTGCGTGGGCCAAGTGTGGGAGGGGACCAGCCCCAGGTGGGCTGGTGCACCCCCCCACCAAGGCCCAAGGCGCATGGGAGAGTGGGAGGGGGCAAACCCTAGGTCCAGATGGGCCTTAGGGCCCATCTAGTGGGGCGCCCCCCCTCTCCTCCCCTTGGCCGCCCCCCTTGATGGGATCTAGGGCTGGCCGCCTCCTCTTGGGGGTGGAAACCCTAAGGGGGGCGCAGCCCCCTCCTCCCCTATATATAGTTGAGGTTTGGGCTGCCATACAGACATGAGAACGTCTCTCTTTCGGTGCAGCCCTACCCCTCTTCTTCCTCCTCTCCCGCGGTGCTTGGCGAAGCCCTGCGGGATTGCCACGCTCCTCCATCACCACCATGCCGTCGTGTTGCTGCTGGATGGAGTCTTCCCCAACCTCTCCCTCTCTCCTTGCTGGATCAAGGCGTGGGAGACGTCACCGGGCTGCACGTGTGTTGAACGCGGAGGCACCGTTCTTCGGTGCTCAGATCGGAATCAACCGCGATCTGAATCGCTACGAGTACGACTCCCTCATCCGCGTTCTTGCAATGCTTCCGCTTCGCGATCTACAAGGGTATGTAGATGCACTCGCCTTCCCTCGTTGCTAGATTACTCCATAGATTGATCTTGGTGATGCGTAGAAAATTTTGAATTTCTGCTACGTTACCCTACATATAACATCTACGCATAGACCTGGCTCGGATGCCACTGTTGGGGAACGTAGTAATTCAAAAAAAAATCCTACGATCACGCAAGATCTATCTAGGAGAAGCATAGCAACGATACGGGAGAGTGTGTCCACGTACCCTCATAGACCGAAAGCGAAAGCATTTAGTTAACGTGGTTGATGCAGTCGAACGTCTTCACAATCCAACCGATCCAAGTACCGAACGTACGGCACCTCCGTGTTCAGCACACGTTCAGCACGATGATGTCCCTCGAGATCTTGATCCAGTAGAGGGTCGATGGAGAGTTTCGTCAGCATGACGGCGTGGTGACAGTGTTGATGATGTGATCCGCGCAGGGCTTCGCCTAAGCACTACGACAATATGACCGAGGTGGTAAACTGTGCAAGGGGGCAGCGCACACGGCTAAGAAAAAATTGATGTGCCTTTGGAGTGCCCATTGGCCATGTATATAAAGGAGGGGAGGGAGGAGGCCGGCAGCCATGAGGGGGCGCGCCAAGGGGGAGTCCAACTAGGATTCCCAATCCTAGTTGGACTCCCTTTCCTATTCCAAGGGGGAAGGAGGGAAGGAGAGGGAGAGGAAGAGGAAAGAGGGGGCCGCGCCCCTCCCCCTAGTCCAATTCAGACTCCCTTGGGGGGGGGGGCCTGCGGGCTGCCCTCTCCTACTCCCTTATGGCCCATCAAGGCCCATAACTTCCCCGGGGGGTTCCGGTAACCCCTCGGTTCCCCGATAAATATCCGAAACGTCCCGAAACCTTTTCGGTGTCCGAATACCTTCGTCCAATATATCAATCTTTACCTCTTGACCATTTCGAGACTCCTCGTCATGCCCGCGATCTCATCTGGGACTCTGAACAAACTTCGGTCATCAAAACACATAACTCATAATACAAATCATCATCGAACATTAAGCGTGCGGACCCTACGGGTTCGAGAACTATGTAGACATGACCGAGACACATCTCCGGTCAATAACCAATAGCGGAACCTGGATGCTCGTATTGGTTCCTACATATTCTATGATGA
This sequence comes from Triticum aestivum, assembly GCF_018294505.1. Lineage (NCBI taxonomy): Eukaryota > Viridiplantae > Streptophyta > Magnoliopsida > Poales > Poaceae > Triticum > Triticum aestivum. The sequence continues at coordinate 364,964,145 of NC_057808.1, read as the reverse complement.
TCTTTATCGGTCAAACCGCATAACAACATACGTCATTCCCTTTGATCAACATCGGTATGTTACTTGCCCGAGATTTGATCGCCGATATCATCATACCTAGTTCAATCTTGTTACCGACAAGTATCTTTACTCGTTCCGTAATGCATCATCCGTAACTAACTCATTAGTCATATTGCTTGCAAGGCTTATAGTGATGTGCATTACCGAGAGGGCCCAGAGATACCTCTCCGATACACGGAGTGACAATTCCTAATCTTGATCTATGCCAACTCAACAAACACCTTCAGAGACACCTGTATAACATCTTTATACTCACCCAGTTACGTTGTGACGTTTGATAGCACACAAAGTGTTCCTCCGGTATTTGGGAGTTGCATAATCTCATAGTCAGAGGAATATGTATAAGTCATGAAGAAAGCAATAGCAATAAAACTAAACGATCATTATGCTAAGCTAACGGATGGGTCTTGTCCATCACATCATTCCCTAATGATGTGATCCCGTTCAAATGACAACACATGTCTATGGTCAGGAAACTTAACTATCTTTGATTAACGAGCTAGTCAAGTAGAGGCATACTAGGGACACTCTGTTTGTCTATGTATTCACACATGTACTAAGTTTCCGGTTAATACAATTCTAGCATGAATAATAAACATTTATCATGATATAAGGAAATATAAATAACAACTTTATTATTCCCTCTAGAGCATATTTCCTTCAGTTTCGTGAGCTTGCTGAAAATGACGGTCCCCGCAAATATGTCACTTTTGGTGACAACTCCAAGGGTAAGGTAGTTGGCCTTGGTAAGGTGGCCATCTCCCATGATAGCTCTATCCGAAATTTCATGCTCGTTGAATCCCTTGGTTATAATCTACTTTCCGTATCTAGACTAGCTGACTTCGGTTTCAACATCCTATTACTGAAATAGATTGCCAAGTGTTTCGAAGAGATAATCATAATATGGTCTTTACCGGTATTTGTAGAGGTGATCTATACATTGTTGATTTCACTAAGAGAGCTCAACCTCATACTTGCTTAATTGCTAAATCTTCTAAAGGTTGGTTATGGCATAGAAGGTTAGGTCACGGGGGTATATGAAATCTTGATAAGCTTATTAAAGGTGATCACTTCCTTGGTGTTAAAGATGTCATATTTGACAAGGATAAACTTTGCAGTGCTTGTCAGGCAGGAAAAAAAGTTGGAGGAAGTCACCCCGTGAAGAACATCATGACCACGAGAAGACCGCTTGAGCTACTTGATATGGATCTTTTTGGTCCCAACGCCTACAAGAGTCTTGGTGGTAACTCGTTCGGTTTGGTCATTGTTGACGACTTTTCAAGATTTACGTGGGTGTTCTTTCTTGATGATAAATCACATGTCCAAAAGATCTTCAAGAACTTCGCTAGGAAAGCCCAAAACAAATTTGAAGTGAAGATCAAGAAGGTTCGAAGCGACAATGGAACAGAGTTCAAGAATGCCAATGTGGATACCTTTCTTGACGAAGAAGGGATCTCACATTAGTTCTCGGCTACATACACACCTCAACAAAATGGAGTTGTTGAGAGGAAGAACCGGACACTTATTGAGATGGCAAGAATGATGCTTGATGAATACAAGACGCCAAGACACTTTTGGGCGGAAGCGATTGAGACAGCTTGTCATGCTACGAATCGACTGTATCTTCACAAGCTTCTCGACAAGACGACATACGAGCTTCTCACCGGTAACAAATCCCAAGTTGGATACTTTCGAGTATTCAGCTCAAAGTGTTACATTCTTGATAAGCATCGTAGCTCGAAATTTGCTCCTAAATCTCATGAAGGTTTCCTACTCGGTTATGGGTCAAACTCTCACACTTACCGTGTCTACAATAATTTCACCCGAAAGGTTGAAGAGACGGTAGATGTGAAGTTTGATGAATCTAACGGCTCGCAAGTAGAGCAATTGTCAATTGATGTAGGAGACAAAGATCCTTCGGAAGCAATCCAAGATTTGTCTATTGGCAAGATTCGCCCAAAGGAGGTGAAGGAGAGTACCTCGTCCGTTCAAGTGGAAGCCTCAACTTCACATCAAGGTGAACCACAAGTTGATTTGGAGGCATCCACAAGTGGAACACGTCAAGACGAAGGAAGTGAGGAAGTACAACAAGATGAACCACATCGACCTCCCTCTCCACCTCCACAAGAGAACGACATGCCAACAACAATGAAGGAGGACAAGAAGAAGAAGAAGACAATGAAGAGGATGTTCCACCCCAACCCAAACAAAAGCTCTCACGAGTTAGAGCAAGTAGGGCTGGACTAACGAGCTACTCGGCTTGTTAAGACTTGGCTCGTTAAGGCTCATGATCGTTAAGGCTCAGATTGTTAATCTCGTTAAGCATAACGAGCTAAATATAAAGATTGGCTTGGTTCGTTACATGTTCATGAGCGCTCGCGAGCAACTCGTTAGGAAAATGCATTAGTAAACAAGGTACTCACATGCATATAATTACAAACATACATAGGTCCAGCCAGTAGGATTCAATAAATCGAGAATATGAGAAGACGAGAAAGATGTGAATGTGGCAAATAGCCCGTCCATAGACTTAGGAGTGATCGAAGTCACCGAAAAATTCTCTATAATGAAAAAAATCACGCTACTACCGAGCTTAACGAGTAGCTCACAAAACTCGCAATCTCGATCGTTTAACTCGTTAGTGTTAACGAGCAAAAATTGTTGCTCGGCTCGGTTCATTAAGAAAACGAGCCGAGCTCAAACAAGTCGAGCAGCCGAGCGCTCATTAGACTCACAAGAGACCATCCCGTCGAACAAATATTTGATGACATTAAAACTGGGAGAATTACTCGCTCTAAAACTCGTTTAGCTAACTTTTGTGAACACTACTCATTCATTTCTAGTATTGAACCTATGAAGGTTGAAGAAGCTCTTGAGGATCCGGATTGGGTGAACGCTATGCATGAAGAGCTACACAACTTAGAGAGGAATCAAGTGTGGACATTGGTTGAAAAGTCAAACGATAACCACAATCTCATTGGAACCAAATGGGTGTTTCGGAATAAGCAAGATGAGGATGGATACGTTGTACGCAACAAGGCCCGTTTCGTTGCCCAAGGCTACACTCAAGTCAAAGGTATGGACTACGGTGAGACATATGCCCCCGTTGCTAGACTTGAGTCCATACGCATCTTACTTTCTTATGCCAATCACCATGATATCACTTTATACCAAATGGACATTAAAAGTGCTTTTCTAAACGGAGAAATTGAGGAGGAAGTTTATGTTAAACAACCTCCCGGCTTTGTCAATCCTAAGAAACCTAATCATGTCTACAAACTTCACAAAGCTCTTTATGGTCTTAAACAAGCTCCTAGAGCATGGTATAAATGCTTGACCAAGTTCCTTATTGAAAAAGGCTTTGAAATGGGGGAAGATTGTTTCTACAATTTTTACTAAAAGGGTTAATGGTGAATTATTTGTGTGCCAAATTTATGTGGATGATATCATATTTGGTTCTACTAACCCCCATTTTAGTGAAAAGTTTGGAAGGCTAATGTCGGAGAAGTTTGAGATGTCTATGATGAGTGAACTCAAATTCTTTCTTGGTTTGCAAATCAAGCAAACTAAGGAAGGTACCTTTGTTTCTCAAACAAAGTGTACCAATGATCTTTTCAAGAAGCTCAACATGCAAGAAAGCAAAGGAATGAAAACACCCATGCCTACTAGTGGACATCTTGACTTGACTAAGGATGGCAAACCGGTTGACCAAAAGGTTTACCGCTCTATGATTGGTTCATTGCTATATCTATGTTCATCCAATATATCTATGACAAGTTCAAGGAGTTGACTACGATGAGACTTTCTCACCCGTATCGATGCTTAAGTCCATCCGAATCATGTTAGCAATTGCCGCATTTTATGATTATGAAATTTGGCAAATGGATGTAAAGACTGCATTCCTGAATGGATTTCTGGAAGAAGAGTTGTATATGATGCAACCTGAAGGTTTTATCGATCCAAAGGATGCTAACAAAGTGTGCAAGCTCCAGCGATCCATCTATGGACTGGTGCAAGCATCTCGGAGTTGGAATAAACGTTTTGATAGTGTGATCAAAGCATATGGTTTTATACAGACTTTTGGAGAAGCCTGTATTTACAAGAAAGTGAGTGGGAGCTCTGTAGCATTTCTAATATTATATGTGGATGACATATTGTTGATTGGAAATGATATAGAATTTCTGGATAGCATAAAAGGATACTTGAATAAGAGTTTTTCAATGAAAGACCTCGGTGAAGCTGCTTATATATTGGGCATCAAGATCTATAGAGATAGATCAAGACGCTTAATTGGACTTTCACAAAGCACATACCTTGATAAAGTTTTGAAGAATTTCAAAATGGATCAAGCAAAGAAAGGGTTCTTGCCTGTGTTACAAGGTGTGAAGTTGAGTCGGACTCAATGCCCGACCACTACAGAAGATAGAGAGAAAATGAAAGGTGTTCCCTATGCTTCAGCCATAGGCTCTATCATGTATGCAATGCTGTGTACCAGACCTGATGTGTGCCTTGCTATTAGTTTAGCAGGGAGGTACCAAAGTAATCCAGGAGTGGATCACTGGACAGCGGTCAAGAACATCCTGAAATACCTGAAAAGGACTAAGGATATGTTTCTCGTTTATGGAGGTGACAAAGAGCTCGTCGTAAATGGTTAAATCGATGCAAGCTTTGACACTGATCCGGATGACTGTAAGTCACAAACCGGATACGTGTTTATATTGAACGGTGGAGCTGTCAGCTCGTACAGTTCTAAGAAAAGCGTCGTGGCGGGATCTACGTGTGAAGCGGAGTACATAGCTGCTTCGGAAGCAGCAAATGAAGGAGTCTAGATGAAGGCGTTCATATCCGATCTAGGTGTAATACCTAGTGCATCGGGTCCAATGAAAATCTTTTGTTACAATACTAGTGCAATTGCCTTGGCAAAGGAATCCAGATTTCACAAGAGAACCAAGCACATCAAGAGATGCTTCAATTCCATCCGCGATCAAGTCAAGGAGGGAGACATAGAGATTTGCAAGATACATATGGATCTGAATGTTGCAGACCCATTGACTAATCCACTCTCACGAGCAAAATATGATCAACACCAAGACTCCATGGGTGTTAGAATCATTACTGTGTAATCTAGATTATTGACTCTAGTGCAAGTGGGAGACTGAAGGAAATATGCCCTAGAGGCAATAATAAAGTTGTTATTTATATTTCCTTATATCATGATAAATGTTTATTATTCATGCTAGAATTGTATTAACCGGAAACTTAGTACATGTGTGAATACATAGACAAACAGAGTGTCACTAGTATGCCTCTACTTGACTAGCTCGTTGAATCAAAGATGGTTATGTTTCCTAACCATAGACATGAGTTGTCATTTGATTAACGGGATCACATCATTAGTGAATGGTGTGATTGACTTGACCCATTCCGTTAGCTTAGCATTTGATCGTTTAGTATATAGCTATTGCTTTCTTCATGACTTATACATGTTCCTATGACTATGAGATTATGCAACTCCTGAATACCGGAGGAACACTTTGTGTGCTACCAAACGTCACAACGTAACTGGGTGATTATAAAGGTGCTCTACAGGTGTCTCCGATGGTACTTGTTGAGTTGGCATAGATCAAGATTAGGATTTGTCACTCCGATTGTCGGAGAGGTATCTCTGGGCCCTCTCGGTAATGCACATCACTATAAGCCTTGCAAGAATGCAACTAATGAGTTAGTTACGGGATGATGTATTACAGAATGAGTAAAGAGACTTGCCGGTAACGAGATTGAACTAGGTATTGAGATACCGACGATCGAATCTCAGGCAAGTAACATGCCGATGACAAAGCGAACAACGTATGTTGTTATGCGGTTTGACCGATAAAGATCTTCGTAGAATATGTGGGAGCCAATATTAGCATCCAGGTTCCGCTATTGGTTATTGACCGGAGACGTGTCTCGGTCATGTCTACATAGTTCTCAAACCCGTAGGGTCCGCACGCTTAACGTTCGGTGACGATTGGTAATATGAGTTTATGTGTTTTGATGTACCGAAGGTAGTTCAGAGTCCCGGATATGATCACGGACATGACGAGGAGTCTCGAAATGGTTGAGACATAAAGATCGATATATTGGATGACTATGTTTGGACTTCTGAAGGGTTCCGAGTGAGTTTGGACGAATACCGGAGTACCGGGGGGTTACCGAAACCCCCCGGGGAGTGTAATGGGCCTCATGGGCCTTGGTGGAGAGAGGAAGGGGCGGCCAGGGCAGGCCGCGCGCCCCCTCCCCCTCTAGTCCAAATTGGACAAGGAAGGGGGGGGGACGCCCCCCTTTTTCCTTCCCCCTCTCTCCTCCTTCCTTCCCTCCTACTCCTACTCTTGGAAGGGGTGGAATCCTACTCCCGGTGGGAGTAGGACTCCCCTTGGGGCGCTCCTAGGAGGCCGGCCTCCTCCCCCTCCTCCACTCCTTTATATACGGGGGAGGGGGGCACCCCATAGGCACACAAGTTGATCATTGATCTCTTAGCCGTGTGCGGTGCCCCCCTCCACCATAATCCACCTCGGTCATATCGTAGCGGTGCTTAGGCGAAGCCCTGCGTCGGTAGCTTCATCATCACCGTCATCACGCCGTCGTGCTGACGGAACTCTCCCTCCAAGCTCTACTGGATCGTGAGTTCGTGGGACGTCACCGATCTGAACGTGTGCAGATCACGGAGGTACCGTACGTTCGGTACTAGGATCGGTCGATCGTGAAGACGTACGACTACATCAACCGTGTTGTCATAACGCTTCCGCTTACAGTCTACGAGGGTACGTGGACGACACTCTCCCCTCTCGTTGCTATGCATCACCATGATCTTGCGTGTGCGTAGGAATTTTTTTGAAATTACTACGTTCCCCAACATATGCATTCACATGTTCTTATATTCTATCTTCACATTATTGCATACATGTAGGGGGAGCTTATGCATGTTACATGTCTTTCCAAAGCATTACCCATTACTCTGCATATCTTTAATCTAAAGCTTTGATGTATGTTGTCATCAATTACCAAAAAGGAGGAGATTGAAAGCACAAGTGCTCCCTGGGTGATTTTGGTAATTAATTTTAACATATCTCTTGTTGAACTAATGCCTTTATCTAGTGTATTTCAGACAAGTTCAACAATGGCGTGGTATGGACAAGAGGATGTGGAACCCCTTCAAAATGCTAAGGACACATATTGGCAAAAGCTCAAGACTCTTCATTTATATTTTAGTGATCCAACATCACATTGAGTCCATAGGAAAGACAATACTAATAAAAGGGGATTAGGTTTTGCTTAATGGTCTACTTGCTCAAAATGCTTAGTGATATTGCTCCAAAGCCCTCAACCACTTTCTCATTCCAAATATGTCCAAAACCCAAAGTCAAACTCGGCACCACCGAACTCTTCTATCCGGCGCCACCGAGTTCATCTGACATAGCCACCGCCAGAAACTCTAACACTTCGGTGACACCGATACGGATCTCGGTCTCACCGAGATGGCCTTGCAAACTCTCTGTTGCCTGTTGCATTTATTTCGGTCTCACTGAATTTGTGATCGGTCACACGGAGTTTACTTGACAACTTCTCTGTTGCCCCATTGCTTCACATCAGTCCCACCGAGTTGTTCGAGTCGATCCCATCGATATTCCTAACGTTCACATTTTGAACTGAATCGGTCTCACCGAGTTCTTCTATTTGGTCTGACCGAGTTGGGTTAAATGTGTGTAACGGTTGGATTTTGTGTGGGGGCTATATATACCCCTCCACCCTCTCCTACATATGAGAGAGAGAGCCATCGGAATGTGCCTACACTTACAGCTTACATTTTCTGAGAGAGAACCACCTAGTCATGTGCTGAGATCAAGATATTCCAATCCAACCATAAGATTCTTGATTTCTAGCCTTCCCCAAGTTGCTTTCCACTCAAATCATCTATTCACCATATCCAAATCTATGAGAGAGAGTTGAGTGTTGGGGAGACTATCACTTCAAGCACAAGAGCAAGGAGTTCATCATCAACACAACATCTATTACCTTTTGGAGAGTGGTGTCTCCTAGATTGGTTAGGTGTCGCTTGGGAGTCTCTAACAAGATTGTGGAGTTGAACCAAGAAGTTTGTAAAGGCAAGGAGATCGCCTACTTCGTGAAGATCTACCTAAGTGAGGCAAGTCCTTAGTGGGTGATGGCCATGGTGGGATAGACAAGGTTGCTTCTTCGTGGAGCCTTCGTGGGTGGAGCCCTTCGTGGACTCGAGCAACCGTTACCCTTCGTGGGTTGAAGTCTCCATCAACGTGGATGTACGATAGCACCATCTATCGGAACCACACCAAAAATCTCCGTGTCTTCATTGCGTTTGCACACTCCAATACCAACACTTTACTTTCTTGCAATTAGCATGCTTTAATCTTTCCGCTGCTCATACTCTTGTCATGCTTGCTTGAAATGTATAGTGAATGTTTAAACTTGTGCTAAAACTCCACCTTAACTTGAAGAACTTAAAAACTGCCACTTTACTTGTTGAGGGTTTAATCACCCCCCTCTAGATCCCTCTTCTCGATCCTTTCAATAGAGGATACCGAATCACCCATGATGCCTTAATGACTTCAGTTACCCAACGATTACATAATTTAGTTAAAAGACAACAATTACTAGCAGTAATAGCCAGGGAACAGGCGGCCACACCTGAGACCATGAATAGCGTTATTACCAACCAATCATGTACCCCCTCCTAGCGCACTATATAAGCCGGGAGAGGAGCACCAGGCTTAAGGTTGAGCATTCACACCTTGTACCTTGCGTCAAGAGTTAAGAGCACCACTGGAGTAGAGTATTACCTCTGCTGGAGAGGGCCAGAACATGTATAAATTCTTGCGCGTACTCCCATCTATACCGCTCGATAGACACGATTGCCTCCACATACATACCCCCTAGTATTGTCAGAATTATATCCACGACTGGTACAATGCGGATATTTCAACCAACAAAAGGAGGAGGAACATGGGAGAATACCTTGAGGTGTTGAAAGGGAAGATAACTCACCGATTTTGAGCTCCGATCCACTAAATATTGCGGGCATTAGGGAGGGGAGAGAGAGAGGGGAAGTCGAGGTGGAGAAAGTGGAGAAAGAGAGGGTTTGAGCATTTGAGAAAAAGAGTGGGGGTTGGCCACGTTAGGTTGATCCATGGGGCATGTTGCACTAGGCAAGGGGTGTTGTGCTATTGGCTGTGGCGCCCTCGTCCAAGGCGTCATGGTCCAAGACACGTCTGGTCTGGCAAGTCATTTCTGACGACATGTCGCTCTTAACCAGGGCATCGTGCTGTCTAGCATGATGTCCAGGGCGTCATGAAAATGAGACATTTTATGAAATCTTTTTAAACCAGGTTCATTTTGTGCTAAACTTTAAAAAAGGATCAATCTTGTTGTTTTTCACGTCATGGGAGGGGCAGGTGGACACTTTCGGGGCGAGTGAGACAAAGAGCAAGCATAAACCACTTCTTTTTAGTCCCCCAAGTCCTAGACTGAGCTGGCATGCAAAGTCAACATTGACTACAGTCAAAACCACTTGACTTTGTCCAAACCAAGTCCGGGGTTGATTTTTGCACCCCAAGGTTAGGTGAGGTTGTATTTCGACCGATTCCAAGTAGAGGATTGTACATTAGCCTGTGTAGTTAGTTTGAGGTTGAAATGTAAACTTTTGTTTTTATGCAGCGTAACACATTACTGAACACTCTGCAAGCGTGAACTCTTTATCTGATAACTGTTCTCTAGTTAAGAATATATACTTTTCTAGAAAAGGAAATAGCTATACACAAAAGGCTCTACACGTCGTGAAAACCATTTCTTTCCATCCGGAGTTCTTTTCTAGAAACGAATGTATTCCAGGAAGAAAGAGGTTTGTGGTGGAGGGACGCGTGTTGGACTGTGGCTTGCACTGACCCCAAGAAATTGTAGTTGCACAAATCACACAATGCTGAGAGCATCTACAACTGGACCTCTCAAACATGTCTCAAACACCCGGGCAGGTCGTTTGGTCACAGACCGGTCACAAAAGTCAATCCAATCGGAGCTTCCAAACCGCGGACAAATGCCCGGGCTGACCGACACCCCTCATATCCAGCCTAAATATAGGGCGGATATGAGGCGGCCCGGGCCCGTCCGCCACGTCAGCCCAGCCCACCGCTGGCCCACCCCGACCCCACAAAATCCCCCTCCTAAGCAAACCTTAGCTCACTTCAATCCGCTCCGCTCCCCGACGCTCCCCTTTCCCCAATCTGTCAAACCCCTAGCGCCAGGGAATATGTCAAGCACCGGCAGCCACTCCGACGACACCTCTGGAGACGAGGACGAGCTGACGCTCCGTATCGCGCTCGAGCGCTCGCTGGTCGATACCGGCGGCAGCTCCGGGTCCAGTGTGACGCCACCTGTCGCGTATCGCCGCAGCGCCAATGCCAGCACCAACCCTTCTCGTCCCGTGCGCGGATCTGCGCGGCCTGCCCGACGGCGTCCTCCACCTCCGGCCGCTGTTCCGCGCGGGCAGCGGTGGGTTCTAGTGCCCTCTCTGTCGGCGGTGCGGATGCGGACTCCGGAGTCGGAGGCACGCACCACCCGCAGTGAGAGGCAGAGGGCAAGGGAGACGGGGGCGGGTCCGACGTGGCTGCTCAGTCCGCCCGCCGCCGCCACGTGATGCCGGTGCTCGACGAGGAGGAGCCTCTCCTCCAGTGGGTGTACCGTCGATCACTTGCCACGGCGGAGATGGACGCCCCGGGAAGATCAATGCCAAGCAGATCCGGCTCGGCATTGAGCAATCCGAGCGGTTGGTGGCGGCGGCAGCAGCAGAGGCGGCGAGGGTGGCCAAACTCAAGCGCAAACAAGACCGCATCGTCCGGCGCTTGGAAGGCTACATCGTCATCTCCAATTCCTCCTCCTCCGACGTCGACCCACCTCCTGCTGCGGACGCCTACAGCAGCGCTGACGACCGGAAGGCAAAGGGTTGGCGAGGAAGTGGTGAAGCTCGCCCCCTCCTTTTACATAATCTAGTTCTAGTATGTAGTTACAATGTGACGGATCGTTGAACTGTATGAACTATGCCCGTTTGTTGATATTTTGGTGATGCGTATGTGAATTATGCCCGTTTGGTATTGGTTTATATGTCTGTTTCCATTTCATTTTGATCGTTTAGTGATCTACGTACAACTTTGCATGAATTTGTATGGATATAGGGTGCCGGATATGAGATACCCGGGTGCAGAGACACGAATTTAGGAAACGCTCGGTGAGTGTCCGCAGACGCGCCACGCGTCTGCGGACGTTTTAAGGGTCGGATTTGTAGACACTCCCGCGGCACACACAGGCCACATCGCAAACTAACGAACATATGTCACGTAAGTACATGAGCGATTGAGCGTGCACGGTGAACGTAGCAAAAAAACAAGTGAACTATTGTTCGTACACACGAATCAAACTGCACGGTCTGTCCGTTTCTGGCCTGATCATACTACTCATGACGGGTTTCATGAGAAGAGCGCGAGCGCGACCAGAGCCCCCTCGGCAGCGGCGACAGCGGCGCTCACCGCCGGCCCGCGGGACACACCGGAGGCGCCCGTAGGGACGGTGCCTCCGGTCGTCGAGCCCCCGGCGACCGTCACGGTGACGGTGAGCTTCATGCCGTTGGGGCAGTGGCCCGTGACGTCGCAGATGAAGTAGTGCACGCCGGCCATCGTGAGCGTGACGGTGGTGGCGCCGCTGTCGTCGTTGCTCAGGGAGTTGGCGCCCGAGCAGGCGCTGTAGCCGCTGTCGTTCACCTCCGTCACCGTGTGCGCCTTCCTAGTGTAGTTGAACACTGCACATGAAGTACGTAGATCACCGACATGTACGTACGTACGTTCCAACTCACCTAGGCTAGCGTCTCATCAGTCATCACTCATCGGCGACCAGGTAGCTTAGTTGTGGCGAGAGCTATATATCTCACCTAGCTTGTCGCCGACCGCGAAGGTCTTGTCGGACGTCCAGGCCGTGTAGTCGACGCCGGTCTGCCAGCCGTGCCCGTCGCCGACGTCGAACGTCGTGGCCGCGGCCGCCACGGCGCAGCTGGCGAGCAGCAGCGCGACGAGGGCGGCAGAAAAAGACGCCATGGTCGACTGAAACCCTTGACGAGTGGATAAGCGAGGATCACACTGTTGCTGACTCGCTGTCGTTGCACACTCGACAGCAGGTGGTCGGAGCTACGGTCTATTTATACACAGATTTTTCAGCTGAAAACCGAACTTCTGCCAAATCCCCGTCCCCTTTTCAGAACCGGCGTAGGCGCGGGGTGTGAATGGAATGGGACTGCCATGGCTTTGGTGCGACACAAAGCTTGGAGTAATCCAACCAGAGGGGAGGCGAAAGCTTGGCCTATCTGGCTGGCATCTCTGCCCCCGTTGTGTTTGTGTGCCGCGCGCTGGCAACCGCACTACGCACATATGGAAATGCCTTTGGGCGATCCGATTCGGAGAATCCGCGTCTTTTAGGAGCTACTCACGGATCGACACGTCGAGGGCACTCGAAGCGTAAAAGGAGGAGCTGGTGATATGATAGACTGGTGATGGTGGGGCCGATGGTAAAATAACTCGACCGTGATTGTGCCAAAATAATGAGTCAATTACACTGGTGGTGCTACAACTTGGCATAAACTGTCACTTTGGTGCTAGAAGTTGTGGGGTACATCAAAGTGGTGCAAAAACTTGGCATTGGCGTGCAAATATAGTACTTATCTCGTTTGTACACGTAATCATTGCTGACTAGGCGCATGGGGCCCGCTGTCAGCCAGTAGACCAGAGAGAAGGGGCTTATGGCCTGATTTTTTTGAAAAACACCCTTGAGATAAAAAAAACACAAAAGAGCCCAAAGTTCCATCCAATACTATATAAATATTAAATTCATGACGGATCTAACTATATTGATTTAGTATTGTGAATGTTGTCTATAAAGTTGGTCAAACTTTAGGAAGTTTGATTTCAGACAAATCCTATATGCAGAGTAAAAATGACCGGAGGGAGTATGTAAATTATACAAAATGAATATTCATATGAACAGTTTAAATTATAAATTATGAATATTTCTAGTTAATGTAATTATTTAAATGTTATATAAAAAATATTTTTTTGAAATTGTAATTTATCCTTTTTATTATAAATTATGCAAACATTCATATAATTTGTAAATTATTACTATGAGTATTTTAACTTAATTGGTGAACAATGTTTTAAAATAAATTATTCTTTTTTATGTACAATATTTATAAACACAAATATCCATGCGTTATTTTTATTACTGAGATTATAATTTGGATTTTTAAGGCAAATATAATTTAGATACTTTCTACAATTTTTTTTAAAAAACTAACAGGTGCCAACTGGGCCGGAAGATCTGTAGCGCATTTAACCTCCTCTAGCGCCGATGTCAAATACATAAAATGTTGTTATCCAATTTGTGTAGTTTGATCGTAATGGGTGTAGTGGTTTGCCGGCTCCGGTGCCCTGGCAAGGTGGTGTGTTCGAGACTTGCCGGTGCAATTGCCATTTAGTTTTCGCTCTTAGGTTACAGGCGGACCCACTTCTCATATTGAGGTTACAAAATTTCCCACGTCAATTGCTATTTTTTTAAAGAAAAAAAATATTTCGAGGGCGTTTTTGAAAAAAAAACAGGCCACACTTTCCTTTTCTCTGGTCTAGTCGATGACAGCCGGCCCCACACGCCTGGTCAACACCGACTCCGTATACGAACGAGATAAGCACCGTATTTGCACGCCAATGTCAAGTTTTTGCACCATTTTGATGTACAACACAACTTCTAACACCAAAGTGACCGTTTACGCCAAGTTGTAGCACCAACAGTGTAATTGACTCCAAAATAATCGATCTGCCCACTCCGCCCCGGCGCGTCGATAGCTCGCCCGCGGTGAGGGCGAGCGTCCCGTCGCCTCTACCGGGGCCCGTTAGTTGCTAGTACAAATGTTAGTTCGTTCGTCTTTTTCACTCCCTCCGATGCATCTAGAATGATATTACTTTACTTCATTTTTTAATGATTGTCCGACTTTTAAAATATGTTGATAGCATTAAACAAACTTCATAATATCTACAAAATGTTCACGTGTTTCAAAAAAAAATGTGACATTTTAAAAAAATGTTCTCACAATGTAAAAAAAAATTCGCATAATTTAGAAAAATGTTTACGCACTTCAGAAAATGTTCGTAACATTTTATATAATGTAAAACAATGTTTGTCTAAGTTTAACACAAAGCATCGTACCATTAAAAAAATGTACATGGCATTTACAAAATCTTATATGTTCAATAAAATGATGTGACATTTAAAAAAATATTCAATGTAAAAAATGTTTTGTACCATTTAAAAAAATCGTGACATTTAAAAAGTGTTTGCGCATTGAAAATATGTTCACAACATTAAAAAAATAGATATATTGTAAAACATGTTCATGTTATATAAAAAATGTTTCATACCATTCAAAAAAATGTTAAGCATGTAGTTGAAAAAGTTTGAAGCACATATTTGAAAAATGTTCAACATATATGAAAAAAATGTTACGGGTGTATACGGAAATGTAAAACATGTATTGAAAGAGGTTGGCATGTATTTAAAAGAAGAAAAAGAAAAACCCCAAAGAAAACCAGTAAATAAACACATGAAAAAATAGTAAAAAATAAAATAAAATAAAGGGACACAGAAAACCAAAAACCGCAACAAAAAACATAGAACACATAAAAAAGCACATGAATACCGGTCATAGAAGCTTCCCTAAAAACCGCTCTCCTATGACCCGGATTGGGCCAGTCCATCTGGCTCTCACCTTGTGCAAGACAGAGTACCACCTCGTAGTAGGCGATATATCTATACCCCTATATAGTGTGTGAAAAACTTTAAAAGATGATTGTTGGATGAAGCCAATCCGACGGTGCGGAGATGGCAAATCCGAGCATTACTGGCCGTTGGATATCATCTACATTCCACCAGATTTTGCCACATGTACAATCTAGAAGACTTCATGGTTGAACTTAAGCATAATGCACAAACCTCAAAACACAATCACTTCTCCTTTGTTCTAGAATCTTCCGTATCATAATTGACCAATTTTTTTTCTACATGAACTGCCATTATTTATTTTTACTTTATGCTTTACAACGTACAATTCCATGAATCTTAAAATATATTAGCTTTTTTATAAAAACTAATTGATTTTGAATGAGACGAACTATAAGAATTAAACGAACATCTACATCATGCATATATGACTCAAAGCTTACATGCTATAATGTGGTATTTATTCATAATTTGGTTGCCAAATCTCATGCGTACAATGCACGTGTACCTTACTAGTAGCTCATGCGACTCAACCCCACCTGGAGCATAGTTAGGAGTTCTGTCATGCCAGTAGCCAGTAGCCCCTTGGGCTATAACTTAGGTTGCTACATGATGTTTGGGCTTGGCCCAACTATAACTACGTGGAGCAGCACCTATAAGACAAGCGACCAAAGCATAGAAGAAGCAACGAAGAATGGGATTCGCTGATTTCCTTCCCTCTCATGTATCTCTCTGCGCATAACCCATTATTGTCGTTCTGTTCTACCCAATCTCTCTCTGAAACCTGCATGAATGTATCAAATAGTTACCGATTTGTGTTGTGTTATTCTCGGGGCATCACTGTTAGTATCCAGAGCTTGCTTGATCCGGGCGCGCTGCTCAAAATCTCTTGATCGTACTGGTAACATCCACATCCACCATGACGGTTGTTGATCACTTTTGGGCTTGATATGGCGTAATTCCTGGTTGGGGTTTGGTTGATTTGGAGGAAAGGTCGCTAAGGTTTCACTCAAGTGGACTGCGGAGTGAGGAACATGTAGGAGATATGCCCTAGAGGCAATAATAAATGATATTATTTATCTTCAAGTTCATAATTATGTTTATGTTCCATGCTATAACTGCAATGATTCTCGAGTCTGCAATATCCACGAGGCTCGGAGGGAGACTCATATGCACGTGTGGAATAATAAACGGTAAGAAGTATTCCTAGTCTGGCCTCTAAGACTAGCTCAAGTGTTGCATGATGGTTCTGTTTTCCTGATCATGGGCATGTCTATGCCATCAACTTTGAGGGCACAATGTTAAGAGAACATTTGTGTCGAATCGACCCGGATTGATGTTATGCTATGAGATTCATTCGTCACAAGTTAATGGTACATAACACAGAGATAGTTAACGTTTGCATGATTCCTTAGACCATGAGAGTATCGAGTTTCTTCATGCTTGCTTCATGAACTTTGGGGTTTGTTAAACGTCATCCGTAAATGGGTGGCTATTACGGCGGCTTACGGGTTCATGGAAAAGTATGTCAAATAACTTGATAGCTCAAGATTGGGATTTGCTCCTCCGACGATGGAGAGATATTCTCGGGCCCTCTCGGTGTTACGGTATCCATAATCGTCTGGCCAGACACCTTGTGATTTGATCACTGGGATGCCAGAACATGGAAACGAGAAAAGAGAACAAAACCGGTAACGAGGTAACTTGCATGGTGGACAAATTGTTCGTCCACGGGGATGCAATAAATCTCACCTCGGGTGTTTGTGACATATCGCGAAGCAACAGGAATAGCTCACTGCAACTGGAGGTTCACTCGAATATTTATTCGTGTGGGTATAGGGGTCAATATGGGTGTCCACGGCTCCGATGTTGATCATTGATCGGAAGGGGTTCCGGGTCATGTCTATACTTCACCGAACCTATAGGGTCACACGCTTAAGGGTCATCTATCTGTTGAATACTAGACAGGGAGTCTGAGAGAAAATCACCGAAAAAGTTTCGGACACCGAAAAGTTTCGGACAGCGGAATCGTACCGCAGAGAGAGGTCATCGGATAAGTTTCGATGAAACCGAAAAGTTGTTTCGGGATATACTATTAAGTCAAATTGGTTTCGGAACATGCATGATAATTCTTTGAGGGTGCCAGAGTCATTCTGGAAACTTTCTGGAATTTTCCGGGATAAAAGCTGGAATTGCTCCGGAGCTGCCGGAACCACTTCAGATGCTTTTCGCAGATGAAAATCACTAATCCGAAATTGTTTCGGAACGCGTTGAAAATTATTTGAGTGGGTACTGGAAATGTTCTAAGCCCACATAAATATTTTCAGTTCGAACGGACGCTGAAAAATGTCGTCGTGAATGTGAAAGTGCTTTTTGGGATATTTATGGAAAGCCACCTTTTGGGGCTTTTCCCAAAAGGCTTCTAGAAGGACTTGGGGATCAAGGAACCCCCTTTGGGGGGCCCCCATGAAGGTGGGACGTTGGAGGGTGCAGCTCCTCCATGGGGCTCCACTTGTCATCCCTTTATGCCCTTTATGTGTGACATAAAGTGTGGGCATTTGTGGGTTTTTCATGTGTCCCCTACCCCTTGGGTTTTCCTATAAATAGAGGTGGAGAGGCACTCTCCACACTCACTCTTTCTCACATACAAGTGCCATTGCAATGATCTGGCTTCTTCTCTCCCTCCCACGAAAAGAGTTTCGTAGAGCCGTAAGGCTGTCTGGGTTCCGGCAGGAACTAGTTCTGGACGGCGAAGCCCTGCCGGATAGATGACACCGTATGTGTGCAACTCTGTAGAGAGATCGTAGTTTTGGTCTTAGTTCGTGAGTGCCTCCCGAAGGGCTGTCCGTGTGACCGTCCGAGTTTCGAAGGTCCTCCCGAAGGGCTGTCCGAGTGACCGTTCGAGTTTCGAAGGTCCTCCCGAAGGGCTGTCCGCGACACCGTCCGGGGGGGCTGTTCGACCGCCTCCCGGAGGGTTGTCTGAGGAGCAGATGAGGGTATACATCCTCGCGGTTGAGAGGTTGTAAATCCTAGCTGCGGGGATCTGCACCGCCGATCGTCATCGACTCTACTTCCCGCTGCGCTACGAGTCGGTAACGAAAAAGATCAAACCATGTATGCAGTCTCCATAGTGGTCCTAGGCTGGTGCGTAGGCCGGAATTTTTGTTTTGTTTTCTGCTGCGTTACCCTACAGTGGCATCATGAGCCGTGCTATGCGTAGATGCAGGTAGCGATCTAGAATACATAGAGATGTATGGGTGTTGCACAATATAATTTGTAGTAGATGAGTTCTATTACTGAAAATTGTTTGTGCGTAGCAGATGAAATCTGTTACCCGATGTTCTTGTTGCTTCCCTAGAATTTGCATATTTCTGATCTTGATAACGGCATGGTGGATTTTCAATGTTCTGGCAATCCGCGATCCTGATTGATCAACGAAGTGCTAACAGTTCGTTGAAATCCACCATAGTTAGAAACAAAGATGAAATTTCGCAGACAAAAGGGCAATGCAGATATGATCTGCACGGGGGTCATGCGTATGACGAAGTTTAGTATGGGGCTCGAGATTTAATTATCTTGTGTTTCATACACCCCGAGATGTTAATCTAGCAACTTGAATAATCATACTTGATGATAAAACGTTGGTAGCTTCGGTTTGTTTCGAAACCTTAGAAGCCATAAAAACAAGTTTTTGCATGAACCGATTAGATTAGAGGTGTCTAACTTGGTTTTGCAGGAGGGTTTTGCATGTGCATGTGATTTGGTATAGCAGTGCTCATAATAATTTGATTATGTATGAGATGACTATATGATGTAAATTGATTAACATGACCTGCGTGTCATGATTCGGCATGATGGCTGGAGCCATATGATTGTCACTTTAATGACCTGCGTGTCAACCTTAAGTAATGCACTTATTTTATTAGCTATAGAGATAGCAATATTATCTGGTGCATCAACAAGGTGGTGGCAATCTTCGTGATGGTGAACACCGACGCGAATGCCGAAGACGAAGGAATGAAATACTTCTCCGTCAAAAAGGGCTATACCATATCATGCTATTATGAATTGCCTGAGATGTTTACCCCTTATGATGCACCCTTCTTGATTGCACGGTAGTCGCTTTTTATTAGGGTGATCTCTCACTTAAAATATCAAAGTAGTTAGTGTTCACCCAAGTGTAGCACCGTCTGAAATTCGTATCTTTTCGGGGTGCGCCATGTACACATGAGCACGAACGAATCGAGAGGATGTTGGAAATATGCCCTAGAGGCAATAATAAATGGTTATTATTATATTTCTTTGTTCATGATAATTGTCTATTGTTCATGCTATAATTGTGTTATCCGGAAATCGTAATACATGTGAAAGGATCTAGATGACGACTAGAGGGGGGGGGGGGTGAATAGGCGTTTTAAAACTGTTACGGATTTGGCTTTATCCTAATGCGGAATTAAACTAAACGGATACCTTTCAAGCACAAATCCTAAATATGCTAGGCTCAACTAAGTGCACCAACAACCTATGCTAAACAAGATAGGCACTTAAGGAAACTAGCAAGCACAAACTATATCACAAGACATGGAAATGTAGGAACAACTAAACAATTCAACTAGCACAAGATATATCAATATGAGCAAGTATGAATTGCGGTAAGTAAAGGGTGCGGGTAAGAGATAACCACAAGTGAGTCGGAGACGCGGATTTATCCCGAAGTTCACACTCGTGAGAGTGCTAATCTCCGTTAGAGCGGTGCCGAAGCCAAAGCTCCGGGGCGTCACCAAGTGACTCACCGTATTCTCCTTTTCGAGTCACCCCCAATGGATGAGCCTCGATTCACTCGGGGTTGGTCTTGAAGGCGACCACCACACCTTTACAAACTTCTCCGGAGCACACCACAAGCAAGGAAGCTTCCGGAGGAACTTGACCACCTAGGCCACTTCAACACCCTTCCCCGGAGCACACCACAAGAGGAAGCTTCCGGGGGAACCTTGGCCACATAGGCCTCTTCACAATCTTCACAATGAATATCACCAAACCGTCTAGGAGGCCGAAACCTCCAAGAGTAATAAACTCACGGACTCTCACTCGAACTAATCGATGTGGGGAGCTCAAACCAATGCAACAAATGCAATGCAATGCCAAGCAACAAATGCTCAACACACTCTCTCAATCTCACAAGATGCACTTTCGAAAGTAGGAGATTGAGGAGAGGGGATGCAATGGATATGATCAACAAATGGCTCACAAATCCATCCACAAATCCCCCTTCACATAGAGGGGAGAAAGGGCTTTGGGAGAGGTGTAGAGAGGCTCAAAATGGTGTTTTGGAAGTGTAAGAACCAACCCCCAACCGGTGGGAGGAAAGGGCCCTTAAATAGCCAAACTCAGAAACTAGCCGTTGGGGCTCCAACGGGCATTTCCTGGGCACCCCGTGTGCACGGTACGAGCCCGTGTGCACGGAGTACCCAGAATTCTGGACACCCCGTGCGCACGGGGGTCAAAGACCCCGTGCACACGAGGTCCCCAGGACAGCCAGCAGCAGCCCACTAAAACATCGATAACTTGGGCATACGGACTCCGAATTCGATGATCTTGGGCTCGTTTTGAAGCTATGGAAAAGCCCAAGGTCCTCACATAGAGAACCACCCAAGATCAACAAGAAAGAATGATGCAAGTAATGCAAAGGTTTGAGCTCTCTACATGCGACGTGATCAAGCTACTTGCCCGAGAGTCCTCTTGATAGTACGGCTATCAAACCTATAATCCGGTCTCCCACCAAGCACTATGAGACCAGCAAAACTAGGAAAACCTAGCTAAGGTATACCTTTACCTTGCACATTCAACTTGAGCTTGATGATGACTTTAATGCTTGCCTCAAGTTGGAATCCCTTTCTTGTCCACGACCACTTGGTGAAGATACTCGAATTGCTTCCTCATGATGCAATGAGGGAAGCCTTATCTCAAGCCCATCTTCACATGCACATTATCATGATGTGGACCGCAAGCTTCAAAGCATATAACCTCCGGCTTCTCATCTTGCACCTGGACTCCCCGAACTCGATGACCATCACCACTTGATGTCATCTCATCTTGCACTTGGACTCCTCGAATCCGATGACCATCACCACTTGATGTCATCCACACATAGGCTACACGAGATCTTTCCTTTTGATGCAAGCCTATGAGAAACACCTAACCCACATAGACATAACAAACATATAGCATGGGTTAGGTAACAAAGCACAATTCACAATTACTTACCATACCACTAGATCACTTGATCTCACGTGGCACATTGTTTGTGCTTTGTGATTTGACCACTTAGATATACTCTTCGAGCTTCATCTTGGTCAACCAACATCTTTACTTCAAGCTCCATCTTGGTTTCTTGAAAGCCACAATGAACTCTTCATTTCACTTCATTGCTTCAAGACAATATCACCAAAGACTCTTTCATGACCATATCAAGTTCCACTATGAATATCATCTTGGTCACCACTTGCCCTTCTAAAAACTCCATCCCAAACTCTTGAGAGGCATAATGAATTCGTCACTCTAGTTGCTTGCTTCAAGACTTGATCAACATGATCTTGTCTTGAGAGGCATAATGAATTCTTCACTCTAGTTGCTTGCTTCAAGGCTTGATCAACCGAAACCCAACACATGAGCTCACCATGATCTTGTCTTGAAACCATAACTCGAATTCTTCTCTTTGATTATTCTCTCAAGCCTTGATCCTCAGAAGACCAACTTGAAACCTCGCTGGATATGGAATCTCGAGAGCCAACACCTAGGCCCCGTGAGCACGGGGTATCCAGAGAGTTGACACTCAACCCCGTGCGCATGGTATAAGCCCGTGTGCATGGGGTATCCAGAGAGGGATACCATGAGGACTTCTTCGGATGCTTTGATGGCAATCTTCACAAAACAACCCAAAGAACTTCAAGCATCACTATGGAACATATATTCATATAAGATCCAATGCACTTGATGCTCCATAGGAATTGTCATTTAATACCAAAGCTTAGAGCAAATATAACTTCATCTATACGGACTTCATCCTTGATTCCATCCAATATCCTTGAGGCATTATCTTCATATATATGGACTTCATCCTTGATTCCATCCAATATCCTTGAGGCACCATCTACGGACAAAACCTTCAAATATATCTCACTGAAAACATTAGTCCATAGAGATTGTCATTCAATTACCAAAACCACACTTAGGGGCTACATGCCCTTTCAATCTCCCCCATTTTGGTAATTGATGACAATCTCAACAAGAGGGTTTATATAATGAATTTAAAACAAGTATGCAATCTATCCGAGAATAAATTGAATACTTGAGGTGGTTTTGATAGCCTCAAATATCACAAAGATAGTTGATGTTATCAAAACCGGTTGTACTAGCATCAAAATACTACACAAGAATTTGATGCTAGTAGAACCACACTATATAGAGCAAACTCCCCCACAATATATGCATGGAAGAACTTGGTGGAGTTTCCTCTATATACACATCCATGCAACAACCACAACAAATGTAGATATGTAGAACCACACTATATAGAGCAAACTCCCCCACAATATATGCATGGAAGAACTTGGTGGAGTTTCCTCTATATACACATCCATGCAACAACCACAACAAATGTAGATATGCATGAACCAACCTACTTCACCTAAACCCTCTAAACTTCTCCCCCATTGGCAACAAAAATGGAGAAAAAATCTAGAAGACCAATATAGTATGAGTTCCTCCTTAATTTGTGCATTTCTCATATTGTGAGTGGAATCAAATGCACATATCCAGTTACGAACAAATGAAGAAATTCACACTATATTGAGGATCCATAAAATGCACCAAAAAGATATTATGATATGAGCATAGGAGTGTTCTAAAGAACATAGAGAAGCTCCCCATGATTTGTGCATTATTTAGTTTTGTACTTGGATACAACGTGCACAAAATAGGATCATCACTTGACTAAGCAAGGGTCCAAAATATATCCAACAACTCATGAGTGCAATGATATATGCAATACATACAAGCACTCACTACTCAACCTCTTACCGGATCCACCAAAGAATAAAAAGAGACAATTCCAAGGACCGGCAAGGAAACGAAAGGATATCAAAGAGGGATATGCACTTTCTCATGTGTATAAGTTTCTTACGTGGCCAATAATCATCAAGATGAGCATCCACAAAGAAACTTGCACACACAAAAAGATACAAAAGATAAGGACATGATATCCAAGAATGAATCCATTATTTATACAAACTTGATCTTAGCGAAGGGCTTTGTCACATGGTGTTGGAAATATGCCCTAGAGGCAATAATAAATGGTTATTATTATATTTCTGTGTTCATGATAATAGTCTATTATTCGTGCTATAATTGTATTGTCCGGAAATCGTAATACATGTGTGAATACATAGACCACAACCTGTCCCTAGTAAGCCTCTAGTTGACTAGCTCGTTGATCAACAGATAGTCATGGTTTCCTGACTATGGACATTGGATGTCATTGATAACGGGATCACATCATTAGGAGAATGATGTGATGGACAAGACCCAACTTAAGCATAGCATAAAAGATCGTGTAGTTTCGTTTGCTAGAGCTTTTCCAATGTCAAGTATCTTTTCCTTAGACCATGAGATCGTGCAACTCCCGGATACCGTAGGAGTGCTTTGGGTGTGCCAAACGTCACAACGTAACTGGGTGACTATAAAGGTGCATTACGGGTATCTCCGAAAGTGTCTGTTGGGTTGGCACGGATCGAGACTGGGATTTGTCACTCCGTGTGACGGAGAGGTATCTCTGGGCCCACTCGGTAATGCATCATCATAATGAGCTCAATGTGACTAAGGCGTTAGTCACGGGATCATGCATTGCGGTACGAGTAAAGAGACTTGCCGGTAACGAGATTGAACAAGGTATTGGGATACCGACGATCGAATCTCGGGCAAGTAACATACCGATTGACAAAGGGAATTGCATACGGATTGATTGAATCCTCGACACCGTGGTTCATCCGATGATATCATCGTGGAACATGTGGGAGCCAACATGGGTATCCAGATCCCGCTGTTGGTTATTGGCCGGAGAGGCGTCTCGGTCATGTCTGCATGTCTCCCGAACCCGTAGGGTCTACACACTTAAGGTCCGGTGACGCTAGGGTTGTAGAGATATATGTATGCGGAAACCCGAAAGTTGTTCGGAGTCCCGGATGAGATCCCGGACGTCACGAGAGGTTCCGGAATGGTCCGGAGGTAAAGATTTATATATGGGAAGTCTTATTTTGGTCGCCGGAAAAGTTTCGCGCTTTATCGGTATTGTACTGGGAGTGCCGAAAGGGGTCCGGGGGTCCACCAAGGGGGTCCACCAGCCCCGGGGGGCCACATGGGCTGTAAGGGGTGCGCCTTGGCCTATATGGGCCAAGGGCACCAGCCCCAAGAGGCCCATGCGCAAGAGATAAGAAAGAAGGGAGAGTCCTAAAGGGGGAAGGCACCTCCGAGGTGCCTTGGGGGGGAAGGACTCCCCCTGGACGCACCCTTCCTTGAAGGAAGGGGCAAGGCTGCGCCCCCCCTCTCCCTTGGCCCTATATATAATGGGGGGAAGGGAGGGCAGCAACATCTAAGCCTTGGGCGCCTCCCTCCTCCCCTGCAACACCTCTCTCTCTCTCGTAGAAGCTCGGCGAAGCCCTGCCGGAGACCCGCTACATCCACCACCACGCCGTCGTGCTGTTGGATCTCCATCAACCTCTCCTTCCCCCTTGCTGGATCAAGAAGGAGGAGACGTCGCTGCACCGTACGTGTGTTGAACGCGGAGGTGCCGTCCGTTCGGCACTCGGTCATCGGTGATTTGGATCACGGCGAGTACGACTCCGTCATCCACGTTCATTGGAACGCTTCCGCTCGCGATCTACAAGGGTATGTAGATGCACTCCTTTCCCCTCGTTGCTAGTAGACTCCATAGATGCATCTTGGTGAGCGTAGGAAAATTTTAAATTATGCTACGATTCCCAACAGTGGCATCATGAGCCAGACCTATGCGTAGTTACTATGCACGAGTAGAACACAAAGAAGTTGTGGGCGTTGAGTTTGCCAATTCTTCTTGCCGCTACTAGTCTTTTCTTGTTTCGGCGGCATTGTAGGATGAAGCGGCCCGGACCGACCTTACACGTACACTTACGTGAGACAGGTTCCACCGACTGACATGCACAAGTTGCATAAGGTGGCTAGCGGGTGTCTGTCTCTCCTACTTTAGTCGGAACGGATTCGATGAAAAGGGTCCTTATGAAGGGTAAATAGAAATTGGCAAATCACGTTGTGGTCATACGTAGGTAAGAAACGTTCTTGCTAGAAACCTACAAACCACGTAAAAACTTGCAACAACAATTAGAGGACGTCTAACTTGTTTTTGCAGCAAGTGCTATGTGATGTGATATGGCCAGAAGATGTGATGAATGATATATGTGATGTATGAGATTGATCATATTCTTGTAATAGGAATCACGACTTGCATGTCGATGAGTATGACAACCGGCAGGAGCCATAGGAGTTGTCTTTATTATTTTGTATGACCTGTGTGTCATTGAATAACGCCATGTAAATTACTTTACTTTATTGCTAAACGCGTTAGCCATAGAAGTAGAAGTAATCGTTGGCGTGACGACTTCATGAAGACACAATGATGGAGATCATGATGATGGAGATCATGGTGTCATGCCGGTGACAAGGATGATCATGGTGCCCCGAAGATGGAGATCAAAGGAGCATGATGATATTGGCCATATCATGTCACTATTTGATTGCATGTGATGTTTATCATGTTTTTGCATCTTATTTGCTTAGAACGACGGTAGCAAGTAGGATGATCCCTTATAATAATTTCAAGAAAGTGTTCACCCTAACTGTGCACCGTTGCGAAGGTTCGTCGTTTCGAAGCACCACGTGATGATCGGGTGTGATAGATTCTTACGTTCGAATACAACGGGTGTTGACGAGCCTAGCATGTACAGACATGGCCTCGGAACACACGCAATACACTTAGGTTGACTTGACGAGCCTAGCATGTACAGACATGGCCTCGGAACACGGAGGACCGAAAGGTCGAGCATGAGTCGTATAGAAGATACGATCAACATGGAGATGTTCACCGATCTTGACTAGTCCGTCTCACGTGATGATCGGACACGGCCTAGTTGAACTCGGATCATGTTTCACTTAGATGACTAGAGGGATGTCTATCTGAGTGGGAGTTCATTAAATAATTTGATTAGATGAACTCAATTATCATGAACTTAGTCTAAAATCTTTACACTATGTCTTGTAGATCAAATGGCCAACGTTGTCCTCAATTTCAACGCGTTCCTAGAGAAAACCAAGCTGAAAGATGATGGCAGCAATTATACGGACTGGGTCCGGAACCTGAGGCTCATCCTCATAGTAGCCAAGAAAGATTATGTCTTAGAAGCACCGCTAGGTGATGCACCAATCCCACAGAACCAAGACGTTATGAACGCTTGGCAATCACGTGCTGATGATTACTCCCTCGTTTAGTGCGGCATGCTTTACAGCTTAGAACCGGGTCTCCAAAAGCGTTTTGAGAAACATGGAGCATATGAGATGTTCGAGGAGCTGAAACTAGTTTTCCAAGCTCATGCCCGGGTCGAGAGATATGATGTCTCCGACAAGTTCTTCAGCTGTAAAATGGAGGAGAACAGTTCTGTTAGTGAGCACATACTCAGAATGTCTGGGTTGCACAACCGCTTGTCTCAGCTGGGAGTTAATCTCCCGGATGACACGGTCATTGACAGAATCCTCCAGTCGCTTCCACCAAGCTACAAGAGCTTTGTGATGAACTACAATATGCAGGGGATGGAAAAGACCATTCCCGAGGTATATTCAATGCTGAAATCAGCGGAAGGGGAGATCAGAAAAGAACATCAAGTGTTGATGGTGAATAAAACCACCAAGTTCAAGAAGGGCAAGGGTAAGAAGAACTTCAAGTAAACCAGTTACTGGAAAGAAGTCAAAGAATGGACCCAAGCCTGGGACTGAGTGCTTTTATTGCAAGGGAAGTGGTCACTGGAAGCGGAACTGCCCCAAATATTTAGCGGACAAGAAGAAGGCCGGCAACACCCAAGGTATATGTGATATACAAGTAATTGATGTGTACCTTACCAGTACTCGTAGTAGCTCCTGGGTATTTGATACCGGTGCGGTTGCTCATATTTGTAACTCAAAACAGGAACTACGGAATAAACGGAGACTGGCCAAGGACGAGGTGACGATGCGCGTCGGGAATGGTTCCAAGGTCGATGTGATCGCCGTCGGCACGCTACCTCTGCATCTACCCACGGGATTAGTTTTAAACCTCAATAATTGTTATTTAGTGCCAGCTTTGAGCATGAACATTGTATCTGGATCTCGTTTAATTCGAGATGGCTACTCATTTAAATCCGAGAATAATGGTTGTTCTATTTATTTGAGAGATATGTTTTATGGTCATGCCCCGCTGGTCAATGGTTTATTTTTGATGAATCTCGAACGTGATGTTACACATGTTCATAATGTGAGTACCAAAATATGTAAAGTTGATAACGATAGTCCCACATACTTGTGGCACTGCCGCCTTGGTCACATTGGTGTCAAGCGCATGAAGAAGCTCCATGCAGATGGACTTTTGGAGTCTCTTGATTACGAATCATTTGACACGTGCGAACCATGCCTCATGGGTAAGATGACCAAGACTCCGTTCTCCGGAACAATGGAGCGAGCAACCAACTTATTGGAAATCATACATACCGATGTGTGTGGTCCAATGAGTGTTGAGGCTCACGGAGGATATCGTTATGTTCTCACTCTCACTGATGATTTAAGTAGATATGGATATGTCTACCTGATGAAACACAAGTCTGAAACCTTTGAAAAGTTCAAGGAATTTCAGAGTGAAGTTGAGAATCAACGTGACAGGAGAATAAAATTCCTACGATCAGATCGTGGTGGAGAATATTTAAGTCACGAGTTTGGTGCACACTTAAGGAAATGTGGAATAGTTTCACAACTCACGCCGCCTGGAACACCTCATAGAAATGGTGTGTCCGAACATCGTAATCGCACTCTATTGGATATGGTGCGATCTATGATGTCTCTTACCGATTTACCGCTCTCATTTTGGGGTTATGCTTTAGAGACTGCCGCATTCACTTTAAATAGGGCACCGTCTAAATCCGTTGAGACGACACCGTATGAATTATGGTTTGGGAAGAAACCTAAGCTGTTGTTTCTAAAAGTTTGGGGATGCGATGCTTATGTCAAGAAACTTCAACCTGAAAAGCTCGAACCCAAATCGGAAAAATGCGTCTTCATAGGATACCCTAAGGAAACTATTGGGTATACCTTCTACCTCAGATCCGAAGGCAAGATCTTCATTGCAAAGAACGGGTCCTTTCTAGAGAAGGAGTTTCTCTCGAAAGAATTGAGCGGGAGGAAAGTGGAACTTGATGAGGTGATAGTCACCCCTTCCGAACCGGAAAGTAGCGCAGCGCGGGAAAATGTTCCTGTGGTGCCTACACCAACTGGGGAGGAAGTTAATGATGATGATCATGAAGCTTCAGATCAAGTTACTGAACTTCGTAGGTCCACAAGGACACGTTCCGCACCAGAGTGGTACGGCAACCCTGTCCTGGAAATCATGTTGTTAGACAACGGTGAACCTTCGAACTATGAAGAAGCGATGGCGGGCCCGGATTCCGACAAATGGCTAGAAGCCATGAAATCCGAGATAGTATCCATGTATGAAAACAAAGTATGGACTTTGACTGACTTGCCCGATGAGCGGCGAGCCATAGAAAACAAATGGATCTTTAAGAAGAAGACGGACGCGGATGGTAATGTGACCATCTACAAAGCTCGACTTGTCGCTAAGGGTTATCGACAAGTTCAAGGGGTTGACTACGATGAGACTTTCTCACCCGTAGCGAAGCTGAAGTCCGTCCGAATCATGTTAGCAATTGCCGCATACTATGATTATGAGATATGGCAGATGGACGTCAAAACGGCATTCCTTAACGGCTTCCTTAAGGAAGAGTTGTATATGATGCAGCCGGAAGGTTTTGTCGATCCTAAGAATGCTAACAAAGTATGCAAGCTCCAACGCTCAATCTATGGGCTGGTGCAAGCATCTCGGAGTTGGAACATTCGCTTTGATGAGATGATCAAAGCGTTTGGGTTTACACAGACTTATGGAGAAGCCTGTGTTTACAAGAAAGTGAGTGGGAGCTCTGTAGCATTTCTCTTATTATATGTAGATGACATACTATTGATGGGAAATGATATAGAATTCTTGGAAAGTATAAAGGCCTATTTGAATAATTGTTTTTCAATGAAGGACCTTGGAGAAGCTGCTTATATATTAGGCATCAAAATCTATAGAGATAGATCAAGACGCCTCATTGGTCTTTCACAGAGTACATACCTTGACAAGATATTGAAGAAGTTCAGTATGGATCAGTCCAAGAAGGGGTTCTTGCCTGTATTGCAAGGTGTGCAATTGAGCACGGCTCAATGCCCGACCACGGCAGAAGATATAGAAGAGATGAGTGTCATCCCCTATGCCTCGGCCATAGGGTCTATTATGTATGCCATGCTGTGTACCAGACCTGATGTAAACCTTGCCGTTAGTTTGGTAGGAGGGTACCAAAGTAATCCCGGCAAGGAACACTGGACAGCGGTCAAGAATATCCTGAAGTACCTGAAGAGGACTAAGGATATGTTTCTCGTTTATGGAGGTGACGAAGAGCTCGTCGTAAAGGGTTACGTCGACGCTAGCTTCGACACAGATCTGGATGACTCGAAGTCACAGACCGGATACGTGTATATATTGAATAGAGGAGCAGTAAGCTGGTGCAGTTGCAAGCAAAGCGTCGTGGCGGGATCTACATGTGAAGCGGAGTACATGGCAGCCTCGGAGGCAGCACAGGAAGTAGTCTGGATGAAGGAGTTCATTACCGACCTAGGGGTGATTCCCAATGCGTCGGGCCCAATGACTCTCTTATGTGACAACACTGGAGCTATTGCCCTTGCCAAGGAGCCCAGGTTTCACAGGAAGACCAGGCATATCAAGCGTCGCTTCAACTCCATTCGTGAAAATGTTCAAAATGGAGACATAGATATTTGTAAAGTACACACGGACCTGAATGTAGCAGATCCGTTGACTAAACCTCTCCCTAGGGCAAAACATGATCAACACCAGGACGCAATGGGGTTCGATTCATCACAATGTAACTAGATTATTGACTCTAGTGCAAGTGGGAGACTGTTGGAAATATGCCCTAGAGGCAATAATAAATGGTTATTATTATATTTCTGTGTTCATGATAATAGTCTATTTCGTGCTATAATTGTATTGTCCGGAAATCGTAATACATGTGTGAATACATAGACCACAACCTGTCCCTAGTAAGCCTCTAGTTGACTAGCTCGTTGATCAACAGATAGTCATGGTTTCCTGACTATGGACATTGGATGTCATTGATAACGGGATCACATCATTAGGAGAATGATGTGATGGACAAGACCCAACTTAAGCATAGCATAAAAGATCGTGTAGTTTCGTTTGCTAGAGCTTTTCCAATGTCAAGTATCTTTTCCTTAGACCATGAGATCGTGCAACTCCCGGATACCGTAGGAGTGCTTTGGGTGTGCCAAACGTCACAACGTAACTGGGTGACTATAAAGGTGCATTACGGGTATCTCCGAAAGTGTCTGTTGGGTTGGCACGGATCGAGACTGGGATTTGTCACTCCGTGTGACGGAGAGGTATCTCTGGGCCCACTCGGTAATGCATCATCATAATGAGCTCAATGTGACTAAGGCGTTAGTCACGGGATCATGCATTGCGGTACGAGTAAAGAGACTTGCCGGTAACGAGATTGAACAAGGTATTGGGATACCGACGATCGAATCTCGGGCAAGTAACATACCGATTGACAAAGGGAATTGCATACGGATTGATTGAATCCTCGACACCGTGGTTCATCCGATGATATCATCGTGGAACATGTGGGAGCCAACATGGGTATCCAGATCCCGCTGTTGGTTATTGGCCGGAGAGGCGTCTCGGTCATGTCTGCATGTCTCCCGAACCCGTAGGGTCTACACACTTAAGGTCCGGTGACGCTAGGGTTGTAGAGATATATGTATGCGGAAACCCGAAAGTTGTTCGGAGTCCCGGATGAGATCCCGGACGTCACGAGAGGTTCCGGAATGGTCCGGAGGTAAAGATTTATATATGGGAAGTCTTATTTTGGTCGCCGGAAAAGTTTCGCGCTTTATCGGTATTGTACCGGGAGTGCCGAAAGGGGTCCGGGGGTCCACCAAGGGGGTCCACCAGCCCCGGGGGGCCACATGGGCTGTAAGGGGTGCGCCTTGGCCTATATGGGCCAAGGGCACCAGCCCCAAGAGGCCCATGCGCAAGAGATAAGAAAGAAGGGAGAGTCCTAAAGGGGGAAGGCACCTCCGAGGTGCCTTGGGGGGAAGGACTCCCCCTGGACGCACCCTTCCTTGAAGGAAGGGGCAAGGCTGCGCCCCCCCTCTCCCTTGGCCCTATATATAATGGGGGGAAGGGAGGGCAGCAACATCTAAGCCTTGGGCGCCTCCCTCCTCCCCTGCAACACCTCTCTCTCTCTCGTAGAAGCTCGGCGAAGCCCTGCCGGAGACCCGCTACATCCACCACCACGCCGTCGTGCTGTTGGATCTCCATCAACCTCTCCTTCCCCCTTGCTGGATCAAGAAGGAGGAGACGTCGCTGCACCGTACGTGTGTTGAACGCGGAGGTGCCGTCCGTTCGGCACTCGGTCATCGGTGATTTGGATCACGGCGAGTACGACCCCGTCATCCACGTTCATTGGAACGCTTCCGCTCGCGATCTACAAGGGTATGTAGATGCACTCCTTTCCCCTCGTTGCTAGTAGACTTTATAGATGCATCTTGGTGAGCGTAGGAAAATTTTAAATTATGCTACGATTCCCAACACATGGCACATGGCACAAGGCACATGGCGCAAACTGATCTCATTTGCATAAAAATGAATTACTAAGCATGAGAGCAAATACCACAACCAAAAAGATTGTTTCTTGCAATTTTATCAATATTGCACATAAGAGCACTTTTGAGGAATTGGTATGCAATAAATTGCTTAATTGGCATATTTGGGATAAGTGAACCATGAGCATGGTTTTATAGATCCCCATGATATGCTTCTTCTCAAAAGTCTCATAGATGCAATAAGGAGGTTTAAGCTGTTGCAAGAAACACAAACTCAACAAGTAGTAAACATGCCATGATGCAACATACACAATGTTGACTCTAATTTAAACAAACGCATGAAGTAAGTACTTGTTACCGAGAGAGCATTGGTTCAAGGGGCCCTTGATCTAGCCCATGAACATGAGGGACTTGAACTTGTTCTTGGATAGGTAAATGATCTCCCATAGCATCTTGTTCTTGTGTTGGGGGTGATGACTTCCCTTGTGGTGGATCCACAAGAGGGGCTCTTACTCCTTCTTCTTCTACATGGACAAAGGGTGTTTCTTGTGGAAGAATATGACCAATCCCCATTGTACTTGTAGCTTGGGAAGGAGCCTCATCACCTACAACACTTGAAACAAATTGCTCCGCATGGAAGCTGTTATTCTCATCACACTCCACATTCACCATTTCCTCAATACATACCGTGGATTTATTGAGAATACAGTAAGTGTGGGAGTTTGATGCATATCCAACAAAAAGACCCAAATTATGTTAACCGGGTTGAATTGATGAGAATGAAACACTTACAACCGAATCGGGTTTTCATTTATCTTCTCCCTCAAATCAAAGAATCAACCAAGCTTGGCTCTAATAATTTTCCATGGTGTCTCCACCTTCCTTGTGAATAAGCCAAGCATCCAATGCTTCTCCACAGTACCTAAAGCACATTAAGGTACAATTTGGTCCCCAAACATATTGGGTCCGAAGTAGTTAGGACAACCACAATATATAGGGCAAACTCCACATTAAATATGTGCAAAAGGATATGAACTTGAAGTTCATGCACACTTTTAACCATTACTGATTTTATGGAGTTTACCCTACATAGAGGATCAAGTAGCAAGCAAGGCATGAAGAAGAATATAAATAAATATGCATGCTCATGCCTACTAAGATCCAGAGAGATACGATTTGGACAAAAGAACACTTAACCGAAGAATACTCCGATAATATCACAAAGTATTCAAGTTGTCCAAATTATATCAAAGTGACGAATCCACACAGGACCGCACACAAAGTACAACATATGAACTAAGCAAAAACCAAAGAGCATATAGGATATACAATACACACATGCTCAAAGGCTTATCTTACTCAAGTAGATAAAAGATAGCACAAGCAGTGAGATAAGGCAAGTTGAAGCACAAGCCGAGAAGAAGATGATCATAAGGTTCTACCACATGAGGAAATACCAATTGTAAGAGAATACAAATGGTATTTGGAATTAACACTCGGGGGTAGATTACGAAGATGCACAGGATCATCAACAACTCCAAAGCAAAGAAAGATAAATAAAGCGTACTTGGTCGGGTGGACATTTCTGCCCATAGGACCCCGTGCGCACGGGCTAGGTCAGCCCCGTGCGCACGGTGTGTCCAGAGAAAAAACACCACCCCGTGCGCACGGGGGTCTAGGACCCCGTGTGCACGGGGTGTCCAGTGATTTTCACCCACCGCGTGCGCACGGGGGTCCAGGACCCCGTGCGCACGGGGTGTCCAGTAAGTTTCGTGGTACCCCGTGCGCGCGGGGGTCAGAGACCCCATGCACACGGGGTGTCCAGAAACTTACTGAAGAACCTCACAGGACACCGCGACGAAGCACGCAACAAAGGTAAATAACAACCAACAAGAGATAATTAGTGGATACTCTGAGAATTTGAATTTCAAATGAGCTTGACATACCACATAGTGACTAGATAAGATTGAATATCAATACCATGTGGCATTTCTCATATTCACATTTTGGGTTTGTGATGTGCACACAACAAAACACTCCCCCATAATGTGATGATCCACTAATATCTTGCAAGAGCCAATCATGATACAATACAGGCTCAAAACAGCAAACACCACTATATAATGTGCAATGCAACCTACACATGCTAGATAACCCAAATCAAGCATACTAAGAAACACAACATATAGATGCACATGCTAGATACAAAACCTAAGCATGCAAGGGGCGAGCAACTTTCAATGTAAGCAATATAAATACAAGTTACCGCAAAGAGGAACATTGGATAGATAATATGAAGATAATCCACATGACTTGGCTCGAACAAATAAATGGTGGATATCCTTTTCTTTATGAACTAGCCAAATCTCCAATGTCCTCCACACACCTATTGATCAAGTTTGAGCTTGATGGTACCCAACCAAGTTGGGTCCTAAGAAGTTAGTCACAATAGGCTTGGCAACCCAAATGGCCTTTTCCATTTCCAAGCCACTTTGGGCGCCAACAAACTTGGCAAACAAATTGCCAACAACATCCTTCCTAAGCGAATAATGATCATTGACTAGAGGAGGCTTAGGGATGTTACCGTTGGGACAAGATGAGGATATGTGTCCCTTCTCACGACAATTATAGCAACATGTGCTCCCCCTTCTCTTCTTCTTTATTTTCTCAACTTGGGGAGCATTATCTTGGTTCATCATTGGTAGTGGCCTTTCTTCAAGTTGAGGTTGACCTTGAGATTGAACTTGAGGCCGCTTCCCTTGTTGCTTCACATTTGAAGCCTTCTTCTTCAATGGACAATATGTCACATGGTGTCCAACATTCTTGCACTTGAAGCATGTAATGTTGGCATCATTCTTGACTTGGTCTTGTCCCTTCTTCTTTTTCTTGGACTTCTTGTTGTTGGAGATGAAACCAAGTCCACCCTTGTCATGAGGGGGTTTTTGAACACTCAAGATAGTGTTGAGAGTGGAATTTCCTTCATGACACATTTCCAAGTCTTTCTTCAAATTAGTGACTTGGGCCTTGAGCTCTTTGTTTTCCTCTACAAGGTTAGTATCAACAAAAGTACTAGAGGAAGTAGAAACTTCATTGTTAGAGCAACAAGGCAAGGAGAGTAATTCATCACAAGAATTGGGAATAATATGTCTAGATGAATCACTAGGACTAGCACATGTCAATAAAGCATTTTGAGTAGAAATAGTGCTAATGTCCACATGAGGCTCACAAGATGTTACCTTAGTCACAATAGCCTCATGAGCTAACTTTAGCCTTTCATGGGAGATTAGAAGGTCATCATGAGAGCCCGAGAGCTTTTCATGACTTTCTTCTAATTTCCCATAATTGCTAGTTAGCAAAACAAGTTGAGCCCGTAGCTCAACATTCTCCTTCAAGATAGATGCTTCACAAGAAGTAGAGTTAGTAGCACAAGCATCATTGACAATATGAGAGGAGCTAGAAGAAACTAGAGACTTCACATGAGTAGCTTGAAGTTCCTCATAAGACTTAGAGAGTTTGGCGAGCTCTCCTTTGACATTCTTGTAGCCAAGGTCAAGGTGCTCAAAATCCTCTTTAAGTTTATCATGAGCAACTTCAATCTCTTCTTTGGAAGATTCTAAGTCTCTAAGAGTTTCTAGAGCATCAAGAAGGTTACAATCAAGTTTATCATTTTGTTCTTGCTCTTCGTGAAGTAAATCATTACACTTTCCAAAATGAGTAATAAGATCTTTAAATATCTCATAAGTGTTCTTATTTACTCCACGAAGAGAATTACCAATTTCATATATTTCTTGACTCATATCCCTATCACATTCATCATCACTCTCATCATTATCATTACTAAGAGTAGATGATACCTCGGTAGTACCTCTTGCCATGAGGCACATGTGAACATCGGAGGTTGATGATGATTCTTTTGGAGAGGGAGATTCTTCATCATTAAGAGTAGGATATCCATCTCCATCCTCTTGACAATCATAGCATTTCCTCTCCAACATAGTGATTTCCTTCTTTGCTCTTCTAGCAAATTCTCCATTAGTGATGTGTGCACCATTTTCTCTTATTTCCTCTACATGGTTAGTCAAACAACAACTAGAGGAAATAGAAGCATAGATATCATGGCAACAAGGAGAATCAAGCATATCATCACAACAAGTATTCAAGGAATCTCTATATGATATGTAAGGACTATCAACACAAGAATGTATGTCATTTTTGCTAGATGTGTTCAAGTCCAAAGAAGCTACAAAATTAGCATTTATGCATGAAAGATCATCAATGTTGAGCACAACATCATCATCACAAATTATATTTCCACTCACCATGTCATTACCTTGGGACATGTCATATGATGGTGAGGTGGAAGAAGTTGAAATGTCCAAGCACACGGAGGAAGAAGCAATATGGAGTTCTTCATGATATTAAGATGTGGAGAACTCCTCAAGAGACACCTCCGAAATATGATTGACCCCATCAAGATTGGACCCACCATATATTTCTTCAAGTTTTGTCCACATCTCATGAGCCGACGCACACGTCATAATTGACTCAAACACTTCGAGGGATATAGACCGGATTAAGGCATTCTTTGCACCATACCCACAAAGCATATCATCATTTTCCTTAATAGATGGAAAAAGTTCATCCTTTCGGAATGGTCCGGAGGTGAAGAATTATATATAGGAAGTCCAGTTTCGGCCACCGGGAAGGTTTCGGGGGTTATCGGTATTGTACCGGGACCACCGGAAGGGTCCCGGGGGTCCACCGGGTGGGGCCACCTATCCCGGAGGGCCCCATGGGCTGAAGTGGGTAGGGAACCAGCCCTTAGTGGGCTGGGGCGCCCCCCCTTGGGCCTCCCCCTGCGCCTAGGGTTGGAAACCCTGGGGGTGGGGGGCGCCCCACTTGGCTTGGGGGGGAAGCCACCCCCCTTCCCCCTTGGCCGCCGCCCCCCTTGGAGATCTGATCTCCCAGGGCCGGCGCCCCCCAAGGGGCCTATATATAGTGGGGGGAGGGAGGGCAGCAGGACCACAGCCCCTGGCGCCTCCCTCTCCCCCTGCAACACCTCTCTCTCCCGTTTGTGCTTGGCGAAGCCCTGCCGGGAACCCCGCTACTTCCACCACCACGCCGTCGTGCTGCTGGATCTCCATCAACCTCTCCTTCCCCCTTGCTGGATCAAGAAGGAGGAGACGTCGCTGCTCCGTACGTGTGTTGAACGTGGAGGTGCCGTCCGTTCGGCACTCGGTCATCGGTGATTTGGATCACGGCGAGTACGACTCCATCAACCCCGTTCACTTGAATGCTTCCGCTCGCGATCTACAAGGGTATGTAGATGCACTCCTTTCCCCTCGTTGCTAGTATACTCCATAGATGGATCTTGGTGATGCGTAGGAAATTTTAAAATTCTGCTACGATCCCCAACAGTGGCATCATGAGCCAGGCCTATGCGTAGTTACTATGCACGAGTAGAACACAAAGCAGTTGTGGGCGTAGATGTTGCCAATTCTTCTTGCCGCTACTAGTCTTATCTTGTTTCGGTGGCATTGTGGGATGAAGCGGCCCGGACCGACCTTACACGTACACTTACGTGAGACAGGTTCCACCGACTAACATGCACTAGTTGCATAAGGTGGCTAGCGGGTGTCTGTCTCTCCCACTTTAGTCGGAACGGATTCGATGAAAAGGGTCCTTATGAAGGGTAAATAGAAATTGGCATATCACGTTGTGGTTTTACGTAGGTAAGAAACGTTCTTGCTAGAAACCTATAGAAGCCACGTAAAAACTTGCAACAACAATTAGAGGACGTCTAACTTGTTTTTGCAGCATGTGCCTTGTGATGTGATATGGCCAGAAGATGTGATGAATGATATATGTGATGTATGAGATTGATCATATTCTTGTAATAGGAATCACGACTTGCATGTCGATGAGTATGACAACCGGCAGGAGCCATAGGAGTTGTCTTTATTTTTGTATGACCTGCGTGTCATCGAATAACGCCATGTAAATTACTTTACTTTATTGCTAAACGCGTTAGCCATAGAAGTAGAAGTAATCGTTGGCGTGACAACTTCATGAAGACACAATGATGGAGATCATGATGATGGAGATCATGGTGTCATGCCAGTGACGAAGATGATCATGACGCCCCGAAGATGGAGATCAAAGGAGCGGAATGATATTGGCCATATCATGTCACTACTTGATTGCATGTGATGTTTATCATGTTTTGCATCTTATTTGCTTAGAACGACGGTAGTAAGTAAGATGATCCCTTATAATAATTTCAAGAAAGTGTTCCTCCTAACTGTGCACCGTTGCGAAGGTTCGTTGTTTCGAAGCACCACGTGATGATCGGGTGTGATAGATTCTAACGTTCACATACAACGGGTGTTGACGAGCCTAGCATGTACAGACATGGCCTCGGAACACACGCAATACACTTAGGTTGACTTGACGAGTCTAGCATGTACAGACATGGCCTCGGAACACGGAGGAATGAAAGGTAGAGCATGAGTCGTATAGAAGATACGATCAACATGGAGATGTTCACCGATCTTGACTAGTCCGTCTCACGTGATGATCGGACATGGCCTAGTTAACTCAGAGCATGTTTCACTTAGATGACTAGAGGGATGTCTATCTGAGTGGGAGTTCATTGAGTAATTTGATTAGATGAACTTAATTATCATGAACTTAGTCTAAAATCTTTACAATATGTCTTGTAGATCAAATGGCCCACGTTGTCCTCAACTTCAACGCGTTCCTAGAGAAAACCAAGCTGAAAGATGATGGCAGCAACTATACGGACTGGGTCCGGAACCTGAGGATCATCCTCATAGCTGCCAAGAAAGATTATGTCCTAGAAGCACCGCTAGGTGAAGCACCAATCCCAGAGAACCAAGACGTTATGGACGCTTGGCAATCACGTGCTGATGATTACTCCCTCATTCAGTGCGGCATGCTTTACAGCTTAGAACCGGGTCTCCAAAAGCGTTTTGAGAAACATGGAGCATATGAGATGTTCGAAGAGCTGAAAATGGTTTTCCAAGCTCATTCCCGGGTCGAGAGATATGAAGTCTCCGACAAGTTCTTCAGCTGTAAAATAGAGGAAAATAGTTCTGTTAGTGAGCACATACTCAGAATGTCTGGGTTACACAACCGCTTGTCTTAGCTGGGAGTTAATCTCCCAGATGACGCGGTCATTGACAGAATCCTTCAGTCGCTTCCACCGAGCTACAAGAGCTTTGTGATGAACTTCAATATGCAGGGGATGGAAAAGACCATTCCTGAGGTATATTGAATGCTGAAATCAGCGGAGGTGGAGATCAGAAAGGAACATCAAGTGTTGATGGTGAATAAAACCACTAAGTTCAAGAAAGGCAAGGGTAAGAAGAACTTCAAGAAGGATGGCAAGGGAGTTGCCGCGCCCGGTAAGCCAGTTACTGGGAAGAAGTCAAGGAATGGACCCAAGCCTGAGACTGAGTGCTTTTATTGCAAGGGAAGTGGTCACTGGAAGCGGAACTGCCCCAAATACTTAGCGGACAAGAAGGCCGGCAACACCAAAGGTATATGTGATATACATGTAATTGATGTGTACCTTACCAGTACTCGTAGTGGCTCCTGGGTATTTGATACCGGTGCGGTTGCTCATATTTGTAACTCAAAACAGGAACTGCAGAATAAGCGGAGACTGGCGAAGGACGAGGTGACGATGCGCGTCGGGAATGGTTCCAAGGTCGATGTGATCGCCGTCGGCACGCTACCTCTGCATTTACCTACGGGATTAGTTTTAAACCTCAATAATTGTTATTTAGTGCCAGCTTTGAGCATGAACATTGTATCTGGATCTCGTTTAATTCGAGATGGCTACTCATTTAAATCCGAGAATAATGGTTGTTCTATTTATATGAGAGATATGTTTTATGGTCATGCCCCGCTGGTCAATGGTTTATTCTTGATGAATCTCGAACGTGATGTTACACATATTCATAGTGTGAATACCAAAAGATGTAAAGTTGATAACGATAGTCCCACATACTTGTGGCACTGCCGCCTTGGTCACATTGGTGTCAAGCGCATGAAGAAGCTCCATGCAGATGGACTTTTGGAGTCTCTTGATTACGAATCATTTGACACGTGCGAACCATGCCTCATGGGTAAGATGACCAAGACTCCATTCTCCGGAACAATGGAGCGAGCAACCAACTTATTGGAAATCATACATACCGATGTGTGCGGTCCAATGAGTGTTGAGGCTCGCGGAGGATATCGTTATGTTCTCACTCTCACTGATGACTTAAGTAGATATGGGTATGTCTACCTAATGAAACACAAGTCTAAAACCTTTGAAAAGTTCAAGGAATTTCAGAGTGAGGTTGAGAATCAACGTGACAGGAAAATAAAATTCTTACGATCAGATCGTGGTGGAGAATATTGAAGTCAGGAATTTGGTGCGCACTTAAAGAAATGTGGAATCGTTTCACAACTCACGCCGCCTGGAACACCTCAGCGAAATGGTGTGTCCGAACGTTGTAATCGCACTCTATTGGATATGGTGCGATCTATGATGTCTCTTACCGATCTACCGCTCTCATTTTGGGGCTATGCTTTAGAGACTGCCGCATTCACTTTAAATAGGGCTCCGTCGAAATCCGTTGAGACGACACCGTATGAATTATGGTTTGGGAAGAAACCTAAGCTGTCGTTTCTAAAAGTTTGGGGATGCGATGCTTATGTCAAGAAACTTCAACCTGAAAAGCTCGAACCCAAGTCGAAAAAATGCGTCTTCATAGGATACCCTAAGGAAACCATTGGGTATACCTTCTACCTCAGATCCGAAGGCAAGATCTTTGTTGCCAAGAATGGGTCCTTTCTGGAGAAAGAGTTTCTCTCGAAAGAATTAAGTGGGAGGAAAGTGGAACTTGATGAGGTGATAGTCACCCCTTCCGAACCGGAAAGTAGCGCAGCGCGGGAAGATGTTCCTGTGGTGCCTACACCGACTGGGGAGGAAGTTAATGATGATGATCATGAAGCTTCGGATCAAGTTACTGCTGAACTTTGAAGGTCCACAAGGACACGTTCCGCACCAGAGTGGTACGGCAATCCTGTCCTGGAAATCATGTTGTTAGACAACGGAGAACCTTTGAACTATGAAGAAGCAATGTCGGGCCCGGATTCCGACAAATGGCTAGAAGCCATGAAATCCGAGATAGGATCCATGTATGAAAACGAAGTATGGACTTTGACTGACTTGCCCGATGATCGGCGAGCCATAGAAAATAAATGGATCTTTAAGAAGAAGACAGACGCGGATGGTAATGTGACCATCTATAAGGCTCGACTTGTCGCTAAGGGTTATCGACAAGTTCAAGGGGTTGACTACGATGAGACTTTCTCACCCGTGGCGAAGCTAAAGTCCTTCCGAATCATGTTAGCAATTGCCGCATTCTACGATTATGAGATATGGCAAATGGACGTCAAAACGGCATTCCTTAACGGCTTTCTTAAGGAAGAATTGTATATGATGCAGCCGGAAGGTTTTGTCGATCCTAAGAATGCTAACAAGGCATGCAAGCTCCAGCGCTCCATCTATGGACTGGTGCAAGCATCTCGGAGTTGGAACACTCATTTTGATGAGATGATCAAAGCGTTTGGGTTTACACAGACTTATGGAGAAGCCTGTGTTTACAAGAAAGTGAGTGGGAGCTCTGTAGCATTTCTCTTATTATATGTGGATGACATACTATTGATGGGAAATGATATAGAATTCTTGGAAAGTATAAAGGCCTATTTGAATAAGTGTTTTTCAATGAAGGACCTTGGAGAAGCTGCTTATATATTAGGCATCAAGATCTATAGAGATAGATCAAGACGCCTCATTGGTCTTTCACAGAGTACGTACCTTGACAAGATATTGAAGAAGTTCAATATGGATCAGTCCAAGAAGGGGTTCTTGCCTGTATTGCAAGGTGTGCAATTGAGCACGGCTCAATGCCCGACCACGGCAGAAGATAGAGAAAAGATGAGTGTCATCCCCTATGCCTCGGCCATAGGGTCTATTATGTATGCCATGCTGTGTACCAGACCTGATGTAAACCTTGCCGTAAGTTTGGTAGGAAGGTACCAAAGTAATCCCGGCATGGAACACTGGACAGCGGTCAAGAATATCCTGAAGTACCTGAAGAGGACTAAGGATATGTTTCTCGTTTATGGAGGTGACGAAGAGCTCGTCGTAAAGGGTTACGTCGACGCTAGCTTCGACACAGATCTGGATGACTCGAAGTCACAAACCGGATACATGTATATTTTGAATGGAGGGGCAGTAAGCTGGTGCAGTTGCAAGCAAAGCGTCGTGGCGGGATCTACATGTGAAGCGGAGTACATGGCAGCCTCAGAGGCAGCGCAAGAAGCAATCTGGATGAAGGAGTTCATTACCGACCTAGGGGTGATTCCCAATGCGTCGGGCCCGATGACTCTCTTCTGTGACAACACTGGAGCTATTGCCCTTGCCAAGGAGCCCAGGTTTCACAAGAAGACCAGGCATATCAAGCGTCGCTTCAACTCCATTCGTGAAAGTGTTCAAAATGGAGACATAGATATTTGTAAAGTACATACGGACCTGAATGTAGCAGATCCGTTGACTAAACCTCTCCCCAGAGCAAAACATGATCAACACCAGAACGCTATGGGTGTTCGATTCATCACAATGTAACTAGATTATTGACTCTAGTGCAAGTGGGAGACTGTTGGAAATATGCCCTAGAGGCAATAATAAATGGTTATTATTATATTTCTTTGTTCATGATAATTGTCTATTGTTCATGCTATAATTGTGTTATCCGGAAATCGTAATACATGTGTGAGTATATAGACCACAATGTGTCCCTAGTAAGCCTCTAGTTGACTAGCTCGTTGATCAACAGATAGTCATGGTTTCCTGACTATGGACATTGGATGTCATTGATAACGGGTTCACATCATTAGGAGAATGATGTGATGGACAAGACCCAATCCTAAGCATAGCATAAAAGATCGTGTAGTTCGTTTGCTAGAGCTTTTCCAATGTCAAGTATCTTTTCCTTAGACCATGAGATCGTGTAACTCCCGGATGCCGTAGGAGTGCTTTGGGTGTACCCAACGTCACAACGTAACTGGGTGACTATAAAGGTTCACTACGGGTATCTCCGAAAGTGTCTGTTGAGTTGGCACGGATCGAGACTGGGATTTGTCACTCCATATGACGGAGAGGTATCTCTGGGCCCACTCGGTAATGCATCATCATAATGAGCTCAATGTGACTAAGGAGTTAGCCACGGGATCATGCATTACGGTACGAGTAAAGTGACTTGCCGGTAACGAGATTGAACAAGGTATTGGGA
Source organism: Triticum aestivum (assembly GCF_018294505.1). NCBI lineage: Eukaryota > Viridiplantae > Streptophyta > Magnoliopsida > Poales > Poaceae > Triticum > Triticum aestivum. The sequence continues at coordinate 364,920,766 of NC_057808.1, read as the reverse complement.
TACCCACGATCGAATCTCGGGCAAGTAACGTACCGATTGACAAAGGGAATTGTATACGGGATTGATTGAATCCTCGACATCGTGGTTCATCCGATGAGATCATCGTGGAACATGTGGGAGCCAACATGGTATCCAGATCCCGCTGTTGGTTATTGACCGGAGAGGCGTCTCGGTCATGTCTGCATGTCTCCCGAACCCGTAGGGTCTACACACTTAAGGTTCGGTGGCGCTAGGGTTGTAGAGATATTAGTATGCGGAAACTCGAAAGTTGTTTGGAGTCCCGGATGAGATCCCGGACGTCACGAGGAGTTCCGGAATGGTCCGGAGGTGAAGAATTATATATAGGAAGTCCAGTTTCGGCCACCGGGAAGGTTTCGGGGGTTATCGGTATTGTACCGGGACCACCGGAAGGGTCCCGGGGGTCCACCGGGTGGGGCCACCTATCCCGGAGGTCCCCATGGGCTGAAGTGGGAAGGGAACCAGCCCTTAGTGGGCTGGGGCGCGCCCCCCCTTGGGCCTCCCCCTGCGCCTAGGGTTGGAAACCCTGGGGGTCGGGGGCGCCCCACTTGGCTTGGGGGGGAAGCCACCCCCTTCCCCCTTGGCCGCCGCCCCCCTTGGAGATCTGATCTCCCAGGGCCGGCGCCCCCCGAAGGGGCCTATATATAGTGGGGGGAGGGAGGGCAGCAGGACCACAGCCCCTGGCGCCTCCCTCTCCCCCTGCAACACCTCTCTCTCCCGTTTGTGCTTGGCGAAGCCCTGCCGGGAACCCCGCTACTTCCACCACCACGCCGTCGTGCTGCTGGATCTCCATCAACCTCTCCTTCCCCCTTGCTGGATCAAGAAGGAGGAGACGTCGCTGCTCCGTACGTGTGTTGAACGCGGAGGTGCCGTCCGTTCGGCACTCGGTCATCGGTGATTTGGATCACGGCGAGTACGACTCCATCAACCCCGTTCACTTGAACGCTTCCGCTCGCGATCTACAAGGGTATGTAGATGCACTCCTTTCCCCTCGTTGCTAGTATACTCCATAGATGGATCTTGGTGATGCGTAGGAAATTTTAAAATTCTGCTACGATCCCCAACAGAGGAATGAGGCAGGTGAGGTCAGACCTCGCAGCAAGATCACTTGGTTGACTTTGATATTCAGGCAGGAGAGTCCTGAGCTCAGAACACGCCCATCGAAAGACGAACAAGAATCACATAGAGATGTGATCGGCAAGTTGGCCTACCGATTGAAATTCGTGTCATTAGTGATGAACCCGTGAATGGCATCGAATAGAAATATGGATCTTGAATCACTCTAAATCAATTATGAGAGATATTGATTTGAGTGGGAGCGCACTGTTGAATTAACATGTTTAATTCTCAGTGCAATTAATTATGAACACTGTCTAAGTGTTTCTTGCAAAATAATTGTAGAATAATGGCTCGCGATTCCACTTTCCCTGTTAAAATTGAATAGCTGTTAAATATCTGGTTAAAATTTTACGATTGGTAACGTAATATGAGGATTGTCCTAAAAAATGCCGAGAAGGACTTTGTCCTATCGCATGCTTTCCGTATCCTCCCGCTAATGCTATGGATCATGTGACTCTTGTCCTTCGATCCAAAAGCTAGAATTCTGTTACGGTCAAGTGGAATATGTTTGCTTCCATGAAACCCAAACTTCGAAAGTTGGGATAGTTATATGATATTCATGGAACTGAAAATTATTTTTAGATACAAACAAAGCAATGTTTGTTTGCAAGTATTAGTAAAAGTGTTTACTATACATTTGACTGTTGGGAAAGGGATCCAGAAGAAGGCCTGTCATATAATGAAAGGTGAATAAAACAACAACTTAAAGAGAAAGGAAGTGTCCAAAGGGTGTTAGCATGACTTACACGCCTAGGAAGTCCGGGGCTAACGCCACTCTTAAGTTGGGTGCTTCTTTTGCGAGTAGGAGAAATACTAAAAGTTAAACTGTTAGAAGTATAAAGGCAGAAAGAAAGATGACTGGAATATCCAGCTCATGTATGAATGTCATACAAGTTTTTGATGTATAGTAGGCTGGTCAAATATATAGTTCTTGGGAATTATGGTTAAACATGTTAATCACTAATTCTTGGGTATTGTGAGTTAATCACAAAGATACCCGCTCGATTGCATTCTGTTACGAATCAATGTAAGAGCTACTATGGCCTAAAAAGACTAGCCTGAAATGAGGTTAAGGTATACACAGGGAACATAGTAAATGTTACTATACCTTCCATCGGTGTATTGCCGTCTGTATTTATTTTCATAATTCATTTAGAGTTTTACAAACTCTAGCCCATTGCATAAGGTATCTTGCAAGAAGGTTGTTCATAAGAGAACTTTTTATGTTCGATGTTATGAATAACACAAGGGCCATACTTTCATTATGAATGAGATGTATGTTATGAATATTGATAATAATACAATACCTCTGGGTTTACTTTCATAATTCATTTTAGAGTTTCATACACTCTAGCCCATTGCACAATGTTTGTTGCAAAAGAGTTGTTCATAAAAACAAAAATTGTTGTTAAGTATTATGAATAACATGAAGGGCCATGCTTCCATTCAAGATGGCATGTATGTTATGAATATTGATGGTAATATGATACATCCATAACACTGACGCTAAATGTCGCAAGACTAAAAGAATACCACACAAGTGTGGCACTACATTTGGTCACATTGGAGAAACCCGCATGGAAAATTCCATTATGATGGATTTTGAAGTCTTTTTGATTTTGAATCATCTGACACTTGCAACTTTCCTCCGAAAAGTGAGGTGACTAAAATACCGTTCACAGGCCATAAGGAACGAACAACAAACTTATTAGTGATCATACATTTGATGTGTGTAGTCCGATAAGTGTTGTTAGTGCTGGATTTATTTATCTTCAGAAATGACTCAAGTAGATATATGGATATTTACTTGATGAGACGTAAGTCTGGATCTTTTGAAATCATTCGAAAGGTTTTCAAAAATTAAGTAGAAGTTATTGTAACAAGAAAATTATGTTTCTGCAATTTGATTGCACAAAGGAATATTTGAGTTACATGTTTAGCGAATGTCTGATGAGTTGTGAAAGGGGTTTCATAACTTGCACCTCCCGGAACACCACTGCAAGTGGAAAGTCCGTGGAGATGTAATCAAACCATTTATGACATGGTAAGGTCAAAGATGACATAAATAAATTTGCCATTATCCCTTTTAAAGTGATGCTTTAGAGACTGCGGCTTTTACACTGAAAAGAGCTCCATCGGGTCTGTTGAAATGAAGCCATGGTATGGTACACCCAACCATGTTATATCTTTTCTTAACATTTGGAATATGGGGCTTATGTAAAAGGTTACAAACCTATTCCAAATCAGACAAGTGCTACTTTGTAGGTTATACCAAAATGTTGGGTATTCCTCCCTCACTATACCGAGGCAAATAGTTTTGCCGCGAAACAGTGTGCTTTTAAAGAGAATGGTTCTTTCAAAAAGGTGAGTGGGAGAATAGTGCAACTCGATGAGATAAACAATATCTTCGTCATCAGGTCAAAGGAAAGAGACCTTGGAAGAAATTCCAGAGTTTCCTACTGCGACTGATATGGAAGTCTCTACAATAAAATGTATGGACTTCGGTCGAACTTGCAGCTGAACCACGTAGGCAAGGCTCGTGCAAACCTCTCAGGTGCGCAGACGAGATATTGTTGTTGGACAACAGTATACCTACGATACACAAGGAAGCGTTGATGGGCCCTGACTCCGGAATTGGCTAAATGCCAATACAATCCGAGATAGTTCCCATATAAGTGATTCAAGATTAAAACCTTGATACACCTTTCGAAAGACTTAGAGTCTAACGAATTTTATGGAACTAAAAACTGATATGGATAAAAATGTTTTATCCATTAAGCTCGACTTGTTGAAATAACAAGTTCAAGGAGTTGACTACAATGAGATTGTCTCACCATAGCAATGCTTAAAGTCGGTTCGGGTAACTAGCAATTAATACATATTTCAAACATGAGATATGCAACATGGATGACAAAATAATTTCCATGAAATGGAAATACAACCTAGGACTTGTATGTGATACAATCCAAAGTATTTTGTCAGTCCAGAGTATGCTAGTAAGTATGCAAACTCCAGAGTTCCAGCGATGGACAGAAGAGAGCAAAATGGAGTTGGAATCTTCGTGCTTTGATGAAATGGTCAAAGGGTTTTGACTTCATCAATGGGTAACGAAGATGCTTGTAATTCAAGAAAGTAAGTGGGAGCGTAATAATATTTCTAAAAACCTTGTGTGCTTGACACATTGTTAATTGGAAATAAATTTCTTGACACGAATTAGGACTTCATTTGAAAATAGTTTTTTGATGAAGTGCTTAGGCTAAATAGCCTCAATATTAGGCATAATGATCTATGGAGATAGATTTACATAATAGGGCTAAGCAATGAATACATATTGACAAGGTGCTAAAACCTTTTAGCATTTAAAACCGCCAAGGAGTGATTCTTGCCGGAGTCACATGGAACCACACACTTTTGTGTTTGGATTAATCATGTATTCCATGGTATGTAAAACAACCAGATATGTACGATACTCCCAAGGTGTTGCGAGTATGGATACTAAAGTGATCAAAGTACTGATCGTGGGACAACAGTGAAAGATGTCATTGAGTACTAGAGTAAGTACTGATGATATGTTTTCTCGCAAGCGGAGATCATGAAGAGTTCGTTGTAAAATGATACATCGATACAATCTTCATCATTTCACCATGCGATTTTCGATTTAAATTGAGGGTTTTGTGTAACACACAATATGGTGGTGCAGTTAGTTGGAAATTGTTCCAAACAAGTTACTGTGGCAAATTCTATAACAGAGGTGAAGTATGTTGCCGCTTTAGAAGCGACCAAGACAAAGATGTTGAATCATATAGTTCACTCATGAACTTAGTATGGTTCCAAGAAGGCTTTGGTCAATGGGACACTATTGCAGATAGTTGCTCCATAACTCACTCTGAGGAATCATGTTTCGAACAATGATTCACATATATACAAAGCCAAGTCTGCACAAAATATGAATTTTGTGAAAGCGTGAAAATGCGAGGATATGCAGAGATACACATGGAGCTGAAGTTGTCAGATCCGATGGACATCAGGCTATACCACATGCGAAGCTTTTTTTACACCGGTATGCCATAGGTGTAAAGTGCATTAGCATTAACTAGATTATTGACTCTAGTGCAAGTGGGAGTCTGTAGGAGATATGCCCTAGAGGCAATAATAAATGATATTATTTATCTCCAAGTTCATAATTATGTTTATGTTCCATGCTATAACTGCAATGATTCTCGAGTCTGCAATATCCACGAGGCTCGGAGGGAGACTCATATGCACGTGTGGAATAATAAACGGTAAGAAGTATTCCTAGTCTGGCCTCTAAGACTAGCTCAAGTGTTGCATGATGGTTCTGTTTTCCTGATCATGGGCATGTCTATGCCATCAACTTTGAGGGCACAATGTTAAGAGAACATTTGTGTTGAATCGACCCGGATTGATGTTATGCTATGAGATTCATTCGTCACAAGTTAATGGTACATAACACAGAGATGGTTAACGTTTGCATGATTCCTTAGACCATGAGAGTATCGAATTTCTTCATGCTTGCTTCATGAACTTTGGGGTTTGTTAAACGTCATCCGTAAATGGGTGGCTATTACGGCGGCTTACGGGTTCATGGAAAAGTATGTCAAGTAACTTGATAGCTCAAGATTGGGATTTGCTTCTCCGACGATGGAGAGATATTCTCGGGCCCTCTCGGTGTTACGGTATCCATAATCGTCTGGCCAGACACCTTGTGATTTGATCACTGGGATGCCGGAACACGGAAACTAGAAAAGAGAACAAAACCGGTAACGAGGTAACTTGCATGGTGGACAAATTGTTCGTCCACGGGGATGCAATAAATCTCACCTCGGGTGTTTGTGACATATCGCGAAGCAACAGGAATAGCTCACTGCAACTGGAGGTTCACTCGAATATTTATTCGTGTGGGTATAGGGGTCAATATGGGTGTCCACGGCTCCGATGTTGATCATTGATCGGAAGGGGTTCCGGGTCATGTCTATACTTCACCGAACCTATAGGGTCACACGCTTAAGGGTCATCTATCTGTTGAATACTAGACAGGGAGTCTGAGAGAAAATCACCGAAAGAGTTTCGGACACCGAAAAGTTTCGGACAGCGGAATCGTACCGCAGAGAGAGGTCATCGGATAAGTTTCGATGAAACCAAAAAGTTGTTTCGGGATATACTATTAAGTCAAATTGGTTTCGGAACATGCATGATAATTCTTTGAGGGTGCCAGAGTCATTCTGGAAACTTTCTGGAATTTTCCGGGATAAAAGCTGGAATTGCTCCGGAGCTGCCGGAACCACTTCACATGCTTTTCGCAGATGAAAATCACTAATCCGGAATTGTTTCGGAACGCGTTGAAAATTATTTGAGTGGGTACTGGAAATGTTCTAAGCTCACATAAATATTTTCAGTTCGAACGGACGCTGAAAAATGTCGTCGTGAATAGTGAAAGTGCTTTTTGGGATATTTATGGAAAGCCATATTTTGGGGCTTTTCCCAAAAGGCTTCTAGAAGGACTTGGGGATCAAGGAACCCCCTTTGGGGGGCCCCCATGAAGGTGGGACGTTGGAGGGTGCAGCTCCTCCATGGGGCTCCACTTGTCATCCCTTTATGCCCTTTATGTGTGACATAAAGTGTGGGCATTTTTGGGTTTTTCATGTGTCCCCTATCCCTTGGGTTTTCCTATAAATAGAGGTGGAGAGGCACTCTCCACACTCACTCTTTCTCACATACAAGTGCCATTGCAATGATCTGGCTTCTTCTCTCCCTCCCACGAAAAGAGTTTCGTAGAGCCGTAAGGCTGTCTGGGTTCCGGCAGGAACTAGTTCTGGACGGCGAAGCCCTGCCGGATAGATGACACCGTATGTGTGCAACTCTGTAGAGAGATCGTAGTTTCGGTCTTAGTTCATGAGTGCCTCCCGAAGGGCTGTCCGTGTGACCGTCTGAGTTTCGAAGGTCCTCCCGAAGGGCTGTCCGAGTGACCGTTCGATTTTCGAAGGTCCTCCCGAAGGGCTGTCCGCGACACCGTCCGGGGGCGGTTCGACCACCTCCCGGAGGGTTGTCTGAGGAGAAGATGAGGGTATACATCCTCGCGGTTGGGAGGTTGTAAATCCTAGCTGCGGGGATCTGCACCGCCGATCGTCATCGACTCTACTTCCCGCTGCGCTATGAGTCGGTAACAAAAAAGATCAAACCATGTATGTAGTCTCCATAGTGGTCCTGGGCTGGTGCGTAGGTCAGAAATTTTTTGTTTTCTGCTGCGTTACCCTACAGAACCATGGAAGGGAAGTGAGCATTGCCCTGGTGCCCAGGAGGTGTTATATCGAATGCTTGGTTCACCTCTGAATGTGATTCAACAAGAGGAAGTCCCCGAACTGCATCTTACCAGTGGCCATCCACGAGTCAATCTATTATATGACGGAAGAGGTGATTCATATGGTCTTCGATCCTTATGGAGGTGGGAAGGGTGTGTCTATGATGGTGCTCGAGAAGATAGACCATGTGTTGGCTTTGTCGCATTTTCATTGCCTCAAGAAGCCACACGAGCTCGGGAAGCTCTTCACGGTTAGAACATCTATGATGAGTGTTGTCAGATTGACATCAAGCACTCAACGCCACGCCATGTATGAACACCACATTCATAGCACCAACCCTGCCTCAACATGACCGACGCCTTGCTCAGCCCATACACTCAAGGCAGTCGATCTCAACGAGCATGGTGTCACAACTATGGTCTCTATTCACACAAGTCCCCTACACAATTATGTGGAATTGGAAATAGCAACCACCTCTCAAGATTTGTCGGCCATCAATGAGCCTCTTCGTGCCAACCAAGTGCTCGATAGAATGTCGGTCAAGTCGAATGACAAGAAGCTAGTGCAAGAGGAAGTTAACAAAGAGTAACTCGGTGTTCTTCGAGTGTTTGATAGAACACATGAGAAAGTAACAAGTGAGACAAAGTTCTGCTAATTTGGATGTGGGTATCTCAAGTGCGCATCACACTACTCCCTGTGAGTTGGGACCCAAGGAGCAAGTTCCGCGACTCTATGGCCAGGACATCACCACCTACAACACCTCTACATCCATCTGATCAGTCGGCCAATTCCTTGGACCCTTGTTTACCACCTGCTCCACCTCACCCTCCAGAGTCACCCTTAGGAATTGGGTTTGTGGTTACACACATGCTGCATGTTTTTGTCATACAACATATGCGGCCCATCTTAGTTTCGAACATCAGAAGCATGGAAAGGTGCAGAGAGATATTTATATGTTTGAGCGACTATTGGGTTTAGCTACAAGTTCCATGATCATTGATGAAATTTCTTTGATCAAGAATGAGTTGTTACGAGTGTTTTTGATGCAAAGCTTAGTGGTCATGAGTGCAGGCGCAATATTGCTATGGCGCTGCACAATGATAGATGCAACAAGGAATGTCAATTCAGTTATAACAGTTGAACTTTATGGGAAATGGGACTCAGGAATTAGGAAGATTTTTCTTATCATTACCCTACCCAGTATTAGAGATCTGGAGTTAAAAGAGGTGCATGCATCTTCATTGTCATCTATCAGTGGGGTGCTTGCCCAGAATGCCATGCGAGAGATAATACATCATGCTCAGTTCAGTGCTCAGTTGAATGCTTTCACGTGTCATTGTAGTTTTTCTTGTGTTATTGGTGCCCTATAACACTAGTTGATAGGAAGCTGTTTCATCATGAAGCAAGCCATTGTTTGCAGTATCAATGCCAAAATCTGGTGCATGTTAGTCCTCCTTGGCACAATGAATCATGCGTGGCATTGCTCCGTGTACTTCAACTTTGGGCTCAACTGTGCTTCATTGAAGTACCTCCAAGTGTTTCCATGGACCAGGGGACAAGTGAAGTCCCGTTGTTCACAGAAGCTATGTCCCCACTTCTGTCATACGATTTTGATGTACAATGGGGATTTTTTGCAGGCCACAATGGATTTTATTCCGAGCAATCTAGAGGAGAGAGTGATTGTGTCGTATGCATAAAGGAGCCCTTGTAGAACAAAACTTAAACATGCATGGCAAAAGTATCAGAAAAGATTTGCCATGTCAGAAGAATATAGATAAAAGATAAGCTATCTAGAGGACGACAAAAAGACACTAATACAACAGGCTTTGTTTGATGGCAAATTAGCTAAATGGCAATGTCACTAACACTGTTCAATGGCATAAGAAAACAACACTGAATATGCTTTCGTGGCAATTTAGCTAATTATGTGTAAAAGGTTAGATTGGTAGTTGAGAAACTTTTTGATATCTAGGTCATGGCAAGTTGCTGAATTATTTTTTCCCCTAAAAATGTAAAGTTGAGACAAAATTTGCCATGGCAGACAAAAAACTAACCTATTAGTTTTGTTCCCTAAAAATCACGGCCATCTTGCCATCTGAATAAAAATGCAGGCGGCGCCGCGTCGGCGTCGGCTCCGCCGCTTGACCTCCCCCGCCACGCTCCTCCTCCACACCGCGACCACCTCTAGCCCGCCTACGCCGACAGGGAGCGCAGAGAGGGAGGGTCGAGGCCGTCAGTGTGGTCGGTGGGAGGAAAGATGATAAGGGAGAAGTTGGCGACATGAGAGAGAAGGGGTGCGTAGTGCGAAGAGAGTGGATCTGTGCCTTTGTGACGACTTTGCCTTCTCCCGAACAATCTCCTTCACCGACATGGCTGTGGTCTTATGCTTTAAGATGCGTGCTCAATATCCAATGGCGAAAAGGGCGTTCGGTCCCAAATCCTAAAATACCGACGTTAGTTTTTTTTATCATTTCTGTTTCTTTGTATGGACTATGGCCATTGTTTGTTTGTACTTAAAACCCATTTACCTTAATCAATGAAATGTGCAGATCTTTTGCCATTTGTTTTCAAAAATAAAAACCCTAGTGTGCCAATAATCGGTCCTCGACGACAACAGCCTAAATAATCGTTCGCATGTGGACGTAAAGAAGTGGTTGAAGCACAATGATGCTAGTTCTCGTGTTGTCGATAACGATTGCGACTCTTGTCTCTTGACCACAAGAGACTTTTCTTGCACAAAGTACTTTTATTACGCAGAACTCTTCAGCAAAAGAAAATATTTCGTCACAAAACGCACAATCCATAATGCTCAGGCACGACGAAAAACCGGGAGGCACACACACCAACGTGCATACACGACACGAGTGCGCGTCAAAGAACGGCGCCCCCCAAAAAACTTAGCGGAAATTAAGACGATCGAAATCCTCGAAAGCGACCGATGACCTGCACTGCCTCTGCCCTGGCACGCCCGCCGACGTTCAGAACAGCGCCACCTTGATCAGAGCCCCCGCCGCCGCGGCGACGACGGCGCCCATCGCCGGGGCCAGGGAGCCGCCGGCGGAGCCTCCCGGGGACGAGCCGCCCCCGGCGACGGTGACGGCGAGCTTCATGCCGCTGGCGCAGTGGCCGGGGATGTTGCAGATGTAGTAGTGCGTGCCGGGGGTCGCGAGCGTGACGGTGGTGGCGCCGCTGTCGAAGTTGGCCAGCGCGTTGCTCCCGGAGCAGGACGTGTAGCCGCCCTGGCTCACCTCCGTCACCGTGTGCACCTTGCTCGCGTAGCTGAACACTGCAGGGCAAAATTCCCAATGCATAGACAACAGTTTTAGTTTCAACACGTACGCACAACGCATGCAGTATACTGGCGTTTGCGACTATGGCTAGCAAGTGTTGGTGCCAAGAAGGGCCAAGAGCTCGATCGCTCACCTAGCGTGTCGCCGACGGCGAACGACTTGCCGCTGGTCCAGCCGGAGTAGTCGACGCCGGTCACCCAGCCCTTGGTGTCGCCGACGGTGTACGACGTGGCCGCAGCCATGCCCGCGCAGCTCACGACGACGAGCACCGCGAGGAGAGCGGCAGAAGAGGACGCCATATGATCGACGATTAGAGGAAGGAGAGGGAGAACGAGAGGTTGGCACTGCAAAGGATGCAAAGGATATATGACGGTGGATGGATGTACCAGTCACCAAACCCTTCGCACTGTGGATGTAGCGGTGTCGCACACCGGACCGGAGGTTGAGAGGTCTATTTATACACATCAGATCCCCACATCCCCTTGCAAAATTTCCGGTGCGAAAAAGTTTAGAGAAGGAACTAGTAGCCAATGACAGGTTCCTTTTATGAACAATTCCCGTCCGCTACCACGGGATATAACTATTCTAACACGTTAGTTCGTGATTACCTTCTATATTAATGTGATTAAATAAATGTATATCATATCATGTCAGTGATTTATCTATTTATATTAATGCGATTGTGTAAATAAATGTCTACATGCGCATATTACCGTGGTGCGGCTTGGTAAGTAAATTTAAGTGACGGAAAAAAAACGATCAAGAGATGTGGTGGGAGAGAAAATAATTAGTTGACGAAGTGTTCTTACCGACAGAAAAAGTAACCCAATTTTTTAAAGTACTACTACTAGAGATAGAGATATGATTTCTCGTCGACAAAATGCTTTCGGTGTGGGTGCGGTGTGGGAACCGTGAAGGGAATGGAACCGGACGGACGGAATGCCTTGGGTGCGGCTCACTCAAAGCGCCGCCGGAGCCTAGCTGGTCGGCATCTCCGCGCAGTATCATTTCCGCCGTTCGCGCGCTGGCAGCCTCACTCACATAGCAGTATATATCACTTCTCTAGGACCGGAACGTGTGAATTTTCTGCGAGCTTTTGGACAAATGATCGAGGGATCAAGACCTGGGGCGCATTGAGAACGCAAAAGGAGGGCCGGGGTTTCGTTGGCTTTTGAATGAGCAAACATTATGAGTAGTAGGGTGCTCCGCCTGGCTGGTCAGGGAACCGATGCGATGCCAAAGCGTAGGAACAGCAAAGGCAATTGGCTAGTTTTAGTTGGTTTTCCTGCTCCTATGATGGATCGTTTTCGCACAGGGTGCATGATGACGATGATGCTGTGCTTTTTTACGTGAAACGGGCGGACGGAGGAGAAAGCATGTGTGTGCTGTTTCACCTAATCCTTTGACCTGGATGTGCTCCACCTAACGCGTACGGCGTACAGAGACTGGTGAGAGGGCAAAGGATACAACCGGACAGGGCACGCGGTGCGCCTCAGCCTCAGAGCTCAGACTCGGTCTCGAGCACAGTGCATCACGACATGTTCATGCGGATGCAGTGGTCATACACCTTCAATTTTCAGGTGCAGTTTCAGACGCTGTACCGCAGCACTCTATCTGCCTCTGTGTGTATCATGGGTAGCGGAGTAGGTGTGCTTGTGCCGTGTGCCCTCAGCCATTCGGCGTACTCTAGGGGATACGGTGCTCAGTTAGCTACGCACGTAACCGCAGAAATGTATTGGGTGGAAATATAACGCACGCACATACATATCCATTCTTCAGATGCAGTGTTCTTCATATTATATGGATTACAGGGTGAACACACCACCATCCTTCTAGTTCATAGGGCACAACGAACATATTTACAAGTTGGCATCCAGGACCAAGGGAAGATAAAACAGCAACATATGTACATGGGAAGTGTTTACATCTAATTTCCATTTCTGGAGTAAGAGCAACTTTAGCAGATTTGCCATATCAATGATCGCCATCCAGTCATATGGAGAGTGCGCTCCATAGATTTGCCATGTCGGTGATTGCCATTCGCCATATGGACATATGGATATGGAGGCCGCGGTGGCTGTGTGAAAAAAAAAACATATTCAAAAGGAAGCATCCATATTTTTCTTACATGCGTGCCTCACTTGTCATTGATTACAATGTGTTCTTCCCTAAAAGTCAAAAAACCAGGAGACATTTGATTCCATATTAGTTCAATTTCGATTCAAAACAAATTTTATAGATAGTTCATACTATAGTTGGCCACGGCCACCACCACCGCCACGGCCGGCGTAGAATGCGACAATGTTGGTCTGGATGGCTTGGAAATGCGCCTCAGCCGCGTCGACGCGCTCAGGGCCCAAATCTGCTACTCCAGGACAACGTCCATATGCTCAGCCTCCTCCACGGTCACTTTCATCTGGTCCCCAAAGGGGGTTAGCGGATCCGCAGGCTGCTGCTCCTCCTCATCCCCAAAATGGAAGACGAGGGGTGCTCCTCCGGATGTGCTATTGACGAGGAAGTGGGTGGTGGATTGAATGCGGGAGAGATGGGAATGGGTGGCGTCGGAAAGAGGATCGAGGCAAGAAAGCGGAGGGCGCCAGCCTTGCGGGCGGTCAAAAGGCGCGTCTCCTGGTGAGAATGTTGTGGCGGCCTGCTCGCATGCCTCCCATGTTGGGAAATGTAGCATGAAATTTCAAAAAAAATCCTACGATCACGCAAGATCTATCTAGGAGATGCATAGCAACGAGAGGGGGAGAGTGTGTCCACGTACCCTCGTAGAACGAAAGCGGAAGCGTTTGACAACGCGGTTGATTTAGTTGAACTTCTTCTCGTTCCGACCGATCAAGCACCGAACGTACGACACCTCCGAGTTCTGCACACGTTCAACCCAATGACGTCCCTCGAACTCTTGATCCAGCAAAGGTGTCGAGAAACATGAGTTCCGTCAGGACGACGGCGTGGTGACGGTGATGGTGAAGTGATCTGCGCAGGGCTTGGCCTAAGCACTACGAAGATATGACCGGAGGCGTAAACTGTGTGTGTGTGTGTGGGGGGGGGGGGGGGGGCGCCGCACACGGCTAACAATTGTTGGTGTGTCTTCTAGGCGCCCCCTTCCCACATATATATAGGTGGGAGGGGGAGGGGAGAGGCCAGGAGGCGCCCAAGGGCTGGCCGCCGGCCCCCTTGGGGTTTTCCTTGCCCTGCGCCCCCCTTTCCATGTATGCATGAAGGGAGGAAAGAGGGGGGGGGTTGAGGGAAGGAAGTGGGTATCCTAATTCCACCTTTCCTTTCCCTTCCCCCTTTTCCTTCTCCACCTCCTATGGCCCTATAGGGCGCACCAGCCCCTTGTGGGCTGGTGTGTTCCTTCACAAGGCCCATATGGCCCATAGGATTGCCGAGGGTACCCGAAACACCTTCCGGTGACCCGATAAGTACCCGATACTCTCCGGAACACTTCCGGTGTCCGAATACCATCGTCCTATATATTAATATTTACCTATTGACCATTTCGAGACTCCTCGTCATGTCCGTGATCTCATCCGGGACTCCGGATAACATTCGGTCACCAAATCACATAACTCATATAATACTATATCGTCATCGAACATTAAGCATGCGGACACTACGGGTTCGAGAACTATGTAGACATGACCGAGACACCTCTCCGGTCAATAATCAATAGCGGAACCTGGATGCTCATATTGGATCCTACATATTCTACAAAGATCTTTATCGGTCGAACCGTTATGACAACATACGCTATTCCCTTTGTCATCGGTATGTTACTTGCCCGAGATTCGATCGTCGGTATCTTCATACCTAGTTCAATCTTGTTACCGACAAGTCTCTTTACTCGTTCCGTAATACATCATCCCGTGACTAACTCATTAGTCATTTGCTTGCAAGGCTTATTATGATGTGTATTACCGAGAGGGCCCAGAGATATCTCTCTGATACTTGGAGTGACAAATCCTAATCTCGATCTATGCCAACTCAACAAACACCTTCGGAGATACCTGTAGAGCATCTTTATAACCACCCAGTTATGTTGTGACGTTTGATAGCATACAAGGTATTCCTCTGGTATCCGGGAGTTGCATAATCTCATAGTCGAAGGAATATGTATTTGACATGACGAAAGCAATAGCAATAAAACTAAACGATCAATATGCTAAGCTAATGGATGGGTCTTGTCCATCACATCATTCTCCTAATGATGTGATCCCATTATCAAATGACAACGCATGTCCATGGTTAGGAAACCTTAACCATCTTCGATCAACGAGCTAGTCAAGTAGAGGCTCACTAGGGCACGGTGTTTGTTTATGTATTCACACATGTATTTAGGTTTCCGATCAATACAATTCTAGCATGAATAATAAACCTTTATCATGAATAAGGAAATATAAAATAACAAGTTTATTATTGCCTCTAGGGCATATTTCCTTCAGTCTCCCACTTGCACTAGAGTTAATAATCTAGTTCACATCGCCATGTAATTAACACCAATAGTTCACATCACCATGTGACCAACACCCAAAGGGTTTACTACAGTCAATAATCTAGTTCACATCGCCATGTGATTAACACCCAAAGAGTACTAAGGTGTGATCATGTTTTTCTTGTGAGAGAGTTTTAGTAAACGGGTCTGCCACATTCAGAGCCGTATGTATTTTGCAAAATTTTATCTCTACAATACTCTGCATGGAGCTACTCTAGCTAATTGCTCCCACTTTCAATATGTATCTAGATTGAGACTCAGAGTCATTCGAATCAGTGACAAAGCTTGCATCAACGTAACCCTTTATGACGAACTCTTTATCACTTCCATAACCGAGAAATATTCCTTAGTCCTCTTTAGGTACCTAAGGATAATTTTGACCGTTGTCCAGTGGTCTACTCCTGGATCACTATTGTACCTCCTTGCCAAACTCATTGCAAGGTACACAATAGGTGTGGTATGGCATACTTTCTAGAACCTATGGCTGAGGCATAGGGAATAACTTTCATTCTCTCTCTATCTTCTGCCATGGTCGTGTTTTGAGTCTTACTCAGCTTCATACCTTACAACTCAGGCAAGAACTCCTTCTTTGACTGATCCATTTTGAACTCCTTCAAAATCTTATCAAGGTATGTACTCATCGAAAGTCTTATCAGGCGTCTTGTTCTATCTCTATAGATCTTGATGCCCAATATGTAAGCAGCTTCACCGAGGTCTTTCTTTGAAAAACTCCTTTCAAACACTCCTTTATGCTTTCCAGAAAATTCGACATCATTTCTGATCAACAATATGTCATTCACATATACTTATCAGAAAAGGCTGTAGTGCTCCCACTCACTTTCTTGTAAATAGAGGCTTCACCGCAAGTTTGTATAAAACTACATGCTTTGATAAACTCATCAAAGCATATATTCCAACTCCAAGATGCATGCACCAGTCCATACATGGATCGCTGGAGCTTGCACGTTTTGTTAGCACCTTTAGGATTGACAAAACCTTCTGGTTGCATCATATACAACTCTTCTTTAATAAATCCATTAAGGAATGCAATTTTTATATTCATTTGCCAAATTTCATAAAATGTGGCAATTGTTAACATGATTCGGACAGACTTAAGAATCGATACGAGTGAGAAAATCTCATCGTAGTCAACACGCTACTTTCCAATTGGAGAGAATGTACAATTACCTCATCAAGTTCTACTTTCCTCCCACTCACTTCTTTCGAGGGAAACTCCTTCTCTTAGAAAGTTTTCATTCTTGGCAACAAAGATCTTGCCTTTGGATTTGTGGTAGAAGGTGTACCCAATTGTTTCTTTAGGGTATCCTATGAAGACGCACTTCTCCGATTTGGGTTTGAGCTTATCAGGCTGAAGCCTTTTGACATAAGCATCGCAACCCCAAACTTTAAGAAACGACAGCATAGGTTTCTTGCCAAACCACAATTCATGCGGTGTCGTCTCAACGGATTTAGACGGTGCCCTATTTATCGTGAATGCAGCTGTCTCTAATGCATAACCCCAAAACGATAGTGGTAAATCGGTAAGAGACATCATAGATCGCACCATATCTAAAAAAGTACGGTTACGATGTTTGGACACACCATTACGCTGTGCTGTTTTCCAGGTGGCGCGAGTTGTGAAACTATTCCACATTGTTTTAAATGAAGGCCAAACTCGTAACTCAAATATTTGCCTCCACGATCAGATCATAGAAACTTTTATTTTCTTGTTACGATGATTCTCTACTTCACTCTGAAATTCTTTGAACTTTTCAAATGTTTCAGACTTGTGTCATTAAGTAGATATACCCATATCTGCTCAAATCATCTCTGAAGGTCAGAAAATAACGATACCCGCCGCGTGCCTCAACACTCATCGGACCGTATACATCGGTATGTATTATTTCCAATAGGTCATTGGCTTGCTCCATTGTTCCGGAGAACGGAGTTTTAGTCATCTTGCCCATGAGGCATGGTTCGCAAGTATCAAATGATTCATAATCAAGTGATTCCAAAAATCCATCTGCATGGAGTTTCTTCATGCGCTTTACACCAATATGACCTAAACGGCGGTGCCACAAATATGTTGCACTATCATTATCAACTTTGCATATTTTGGAATCAATATTATGAATATGTGTATCACTACGATCGAGATTCAGTAAATCATTTACATTGGGTGTATGACCATAGAAGGTTTTATTCATGTAAACAGAACAATAATTATTCTCTGACTTAAATGAATAACTGTATCGCAATAAACATGGTCCAATCATATTTATGCTCAACGCAAACACCAAATAATATTTATTTATGTCCAACACTAATCCCGAAGGTAGAGGGAGTGTGCGATGGTGATCTTATCAACCTTGGAATTACTTCTAACACACATCGTCACCTCGCCCTTAACTAGTCTCTGTTCATTTTGTAACTCCTGTTTTGAGTTACTAATCTTAGCAACTGAACCGGTATCAAATACCCTAGGGTTACTATGAACAATAGTAAAGTACACATCAATAACATGTATATCAAATATACCTTTGTTCACTTTGCCATCCTTCTTAGCCGCCAAATATTTGGGGTAGTTCCGCTTCCAGTGACCATTCCCTTTGCAGTAGAAGCACTCAGTTTCAGGCTTAGGTCTAGCTTTGGGCTTCTTCACGGGAGTGGAAACTTGCTTGTCGTTTTTCTTGAAGTTCCCTTTCTTTTCCTTTGCCCTTTTTCTTGAAACTAGTAGTCTTGTTAACTATCAACACTTGATGCTCTTTCTTGATTTCTACCTTCACCGATTTCATCATCACGAAGAGCTCGGGAATAGTTTTCGTCATCCCTTGCATATTATAGTTCATCACGAAGTTCCACTAATTTGGTGACAGTGACTAGAGAACCGTGTCAATCACTATTTTATCTGGAAGATTAACTCCCACTTGATTCAAGCGATTGTAGTACTCAGACATTCTGAGCACATGCTCACTGGTTGAGCTATTCTCCTCCATCTTGTAGGCAAAGTACTTGTCAGAGGTCTCATACCTCTCGACACGGGCATGAGTCTGAAATATCAATTTCAGCTCTTGGAACATCTCATATGCTCCGTGGCGTTCGAAACATTTTTGAAGTCCCGGTTCTAAGCCGTAAAGCATGGCGCACTAAACTATCAAGTAGTCATCATATCGAACTCGCAAAACGTTCATAACGTCTGTATCTGTTCCTACAACAGGTCTGTCACCTAGCGGTGCATGAAGGACGTAATTTTTCTGTGCAGCAACGAGGATAATCCTCAAATCACGAACCCTGTCCGCATCATTGCTACTATCATCTTTCAACTTTTCTCTAGGAACATATCAAAAATATATAGGAGCTATATCGCGAGCTATTGATCTACAACATAGATATGCAAATACTATCAGGACTAAGTTCATGATAAATTAAGTTAAATTAATCAAATTACTTAAGAACTCCCACTTAGATAGACATCCCTTAAGTCATCTAAGTGATACGTGATCCAAATCAACTAAACCATGTCCAATCATCACGTGAGATGGAGTAGTCATCAATGGTGAACATCTCTATGTTGATCATATCTACTATATGATTTAAGTTCGACCTTTCGGTCTCCAGTATTCCGAGACAATGTCTGTACATGCCAGGCTTGTCAAGTTTAACCCGAGTATTCCACATGTGCAAAACTGTCTTGCACCCGTTGTATGTGAACATAGAGTCTATCACACCCGATCATCACGTGGTGTCTCGAAACAAAGAACTGTAACAATGGTGCATACTCAGGGAGAACACTTCTACCTTGAAATTTAGTGAAGGGGTCATCTTAAAAGGCTATCGCCGTGCTAAGCAAAATAAGATGCATAAAAGATAAACATCACATGCAATCAAAATATGTGACATGATATGGCCATCATCATCTTGTGCTTTTGTTCTCCATCTCCAAAGCACCGTCATGATCTCCATCGTCACCGGCTTGACACCTTGATCTCCATCGTAGCGTCGTGGTCGTCTCGCCAACTATTGCTTCTACAACTATCGCTAACACATAGAGATAAAATAAAGCAATTACATGGCATTTGCATTTCATACAATAAAGCGACAACCATAAGGCTCCTGTCAGTTGCCGATAACTTTTACAAAACATGATCATCTCATACAATAACGTATATCACATCATGTCTTGACCATATCACATCACAACATGGCCCGCAAAAACAAGTTAGACGTCCTCTACTTTGTTGTTGCAAGTTTTACGTGGCTGCTACGGGTTTCTAGCAAGAACCGTTCTTACCTAAACATCAAAACCACAACGGTGATTTATCCAGTTTGCCGTTTTAACCTTCAACAAGGACCGGCTGCAGTCAAATTCGATTCAACTAAAGTTGGAGAAACAGACACCTGCCAGCCACCTTTAAGCAAAACTAGTTACATGTTTGTCGGTGGAACCGGTCTCATGAACGTGGTCATGTAAGGTTGGTCCAGGCCGCTTCATCCAACAATACCGCCGAATCAAAATAAGACATTGGTGTAAGCAGTATGATGATCACCGCCCACAACTCTTTGTGTTCTACTTGTGCATATCATCTACGCATAGACCTGGCTCGGATGCCATTGTTGGGAAACGTAGCATGCAATTTCAAAAAAAATCCTACGCTCACGCAAGATCTATCTAGGAGATGCATAGCAACGAGAGGGGGAGAGTGTGTCCATGGACCCTCGTAGACCAAAAGCGGAAGCGTTTGACAATGCGGTTGATGTAGTCGAACTTCTTCTCGTTCCGATCGATCAAGCACTGAACGTACGACACCTCCGAGTTCTGCACACGTTCAGCTCGATGACGTCCCTCAAACTCTTGATCCAGCAAAGGTGTCGAGAAAGATGAGTTCCGTCGGCACGACGGCATGGTGACGGTGATGGTGAAGTGATCCACGCAGGGCATCGCCTAAGCACTACGAAGATATGACCGGAGGCATAAACTGTGTATGGGGGCTCCGCGCACGGCTAACAATTGTTGGTGTGTGTTCTAGGCGCCCCCCTCCCCACATATATATAGGTGGGAGGGGGAGGGGAGAGGCCAAGAGGCACCCAAGGGCCGGCCGCCGGCCCCCTTGGGGCTTTCCTTGCCCTGCGCCCCCCTTTCCATGTATGCATGAAGGGGAAGGAAAGAGGGGGGGGGTGATGGAAGGAAGTGGGAATCCTAATTCCACCTTTCCTTTCCCTTCCCACCTTTCCTTCTCCACCTCCTATGGCCCTATAGGGCGCACCAGCCCGTTGTGGGCTGGTGTGTTCCTTCACAAGGCCCATATGGCCCATAGGATTGTCGGGGGTACCCGAAACACCTTCCGGTAACCCGATAAGTACCCGATACTCTCTGAACACTTCTGGTGTCTGAATACCATCGTCCTATATATCAATCTTTACCTGTCGAACATTTCGAGACTCCTTGTCATGTCCGTGATCTCATCCGGGACTCCGAACAACATTTTGTCACCAAATCACATAACTCATATAATACTATATCGTCATCGAACGTTAAGCGTGCGGACCCTACGGTTTGAGAACTATGTAGACATGACCGAGACACCTCTCCGGTCAATAACCAATAGCGAAACCTGGATGCTCATATTGGCTCCTACATATTCTATGAAGATCTTTATCGGTCGAACCGTTATGACAACATACGTTATTCCCTTTGTCATCAGTATGTTACTTGCCCGAGATTCGATCGCCGGTATCTTCATACCTAGTTCAATCTCGTTACGGGCAAGTCTCTTTACTCGTGCCGTAATACATCATCCTGTGACTAACTCATTAGTTATTTGCTTGCAAGGCTTATGATGATGTGTATTACCGAGAGGGCCCAGAGATACCTCTCCGATACTCGCAGTGACAAATCCTAATCTCAATCTAAGCCAACCCAACAAACACCTTCGGAGATACCTGTAGAGCATCTTTATAATCATCCAGTTATGTTGTCACGTTTGATAGCACACAAGGTATTCCTCCGGTATCCGGGAGTTGCATAATCTCATAGTCGAAGGAATATGTATTTGACATGAAGAAAGCAATAGCAATAAAACTGAACGATCAATATGCTAAGTTAATGGATGGGTCTTGTCCATCACATCATTCTCCTAATGATGTGATCCCGTTATCAAATGACAACTCATGTCCATGGTTAGGAAACCTTAACCATCTTTGATCAACGGGCCAGTCAAGTAGAGGCTTACTAGGGACACTGTGTTTGTTTATGTATTCACACATGTATTTAGGTTTCTGATCAATACAATTCTAGCATGAATAATAAACCTTTATCATGAATAAGGAAATATAAAATAACAACTTATTATTGCCTCTAGGGCATATTTCCTTCAGTCCCCCACTTGCACTAGAGTTAATAATGTAGTTCACATCGCCATGTGATTAACACCAATAGTTCACATCACCATGTGATTAACACCCAAAGGATTTACTAGAGTCGATAATCTAGTTCACATTGCCATGTGATTAACACCCAAAGAGTACTAAGGTGTGATCATGTTTTGCTTGTGAGAGAGTTTTAGTCAACGGGTCTGCCACATTCAGAGCCGTATGTATTTTGCAAAATTTTATGTCTACAATACTCTGCATGGAGCTACTCTAGCTAATTGCTCCCACTTTCAATATGTATTCGGATTGAGACTCAGAGTCTTCCGAATCAGTGATAAAGCTTGCATCAACGTAACCCTTTACGACGAACTCTTTACCACTTCCATAACCGAGAAATATTCCTTAGTCCTCTTTAGGTACCTAAGGATAATTTTGACCGCTGTCCAGTGATCTACTCCTGGATCACTATTGTACCTCCTTGCCAAACTCATGGAAAGGTACACAATAGGTCTGGTATGGCATACTTTATAGAACCTATGGCTGAGGCATAGGGAATGACTTTCATTATCTCTCTATCTTCTGCCGTGGTCGGGTTTTGAGTCTTACTCAACTTTATACCTTACAACTCACACAAGAACTCCTTCTTTGACCGATTCCATTTTGAACCCCTTCAAAATCTTATCAATGTATGTACTCATTGAAAGTCTTATCAAGCATCTTGATCTATCTCTATAGATCTTGATGCCCAATATGTAAGCAGCTTCACCGAGGTCTTTCTTTGAAAAACTCCTTTCAAACACTCCTTTATGCTTTCCAGAAAATTCTGCATCATTTCTGATCAACAATATGTCATTCAGGCTGTAGTGCTCCCACTCACTTTCTTGTAAATACAGGCTTCACCGCAAGTCTGTATAAAACTATATGCTTTTCTTCACTCCCAACGAGGTAGCACCAGGTGCGATGGGCGGTAGGCGCGCCAAGACCTTTAGTGCACTGTGACCCTCGCGCCGCCAAGGTCCTTCAGCACATCCCGTCGAGCCCCAACCATGGAATTGGTGACTCCTGACCACACCTCTCGTCAACAAGCGCAAGCTGGAGTTCCCGTCAGCTGACCAACAAGAGCTTCCGTGGAGCCCACCACACACCGCCCAAAAGGTCAGAGCTTGCCCCAAGGGGAGGACGACGGTCACTATCGTCACCTCTTTCAAGGCCCGGCCCTCTTCCTCGGCCACATCGTCCCAACAAATTCCCCTCGGTAACAAAACGCTGATGCACGGTCGTAAGCCCAGCACCGGAGTGGAGGAGGGGATTGGACGGAGATGGCGTTGTTTCCCGTGTCTCCACCCAACTCGCCACTCATTTCAGAAACCTTAGAGCATATAGTATGCCAGGAGGTCCAGGAGAAATCAATAAGCCGAAATGCTGAAAGAAACCAACTAGCTGAGATTTAGTTTGGCTTCATTGATGAGCACAATCGTTGGATTAAAGATATCGCCGTGATTCATGTAGATGTCCCAGCTAACGTTGTTTGCCGCCCGTGGTAGCCCATTTTGTTTATCCCACCGGTGGTCTGTCGCGGCTCATCACGGCCTCCTGTCATTGATAGAAGAGCTTGTGGCGACGTTGCATTGTTTTTTAGTGAGCGAGCTGGGCATGACTATGCCTCCCTTATAGCGAAGTGAAACCAAACTCGCCCGCGCATGCCTACAGGAGCCGTTGATGGGTTGGCCATGTAGGAATGTTGTTTGGTCTCGTTGATAATATGATGATGGCATGCTGACATCATGATAGTTTCACTTTTTCTTTTTTCTTTCTATTTATATTGTGAATGAATATACTAAAAAGCCTAAATTTACTTATAAAATTTTAACACCATGAAAACAAAAAAAGGAATACATTATAAATTCATTAACACAATTTAAAAAATGTTGATAGCTTTTTAGAAAATGTATGCGACATTTCAAAGACATATTCTTGCATTTCAGAAATATTTTTATTATATTTTAAAAAAGTTACATAATGGAAAAACAAGCGTAATATAAAAAAAATGTTTCGCGCGTATAACAAATGAACGTGACATTTTGAAAAATATTTCTTGCGTTTCGAAAAAATGTTAGTGGCGTCTAAAAATATTTATTCGACGTCAAAAGATGTTCACATATATTTTTTCATAACATTAAAAAATGCACATGAAATTTTAAAGAAATATTTTCGCATTTCAACCAAATGTTCATGACATTTATAAATTTTTAAACAATGTAAAACAAATTTTTGCATATTATAAAAAATGATTCATACCATTAAAAAATGTATGTGAAATTTGAAAATAATAATCTCACATTTCACAAAAAAATTGTGACATTATATTGGTTATACAGACTAGATTATAAGCCATAAAGCCATGTTGACAAATTCGTGAAACTTAAGAAAAGTTGAATTTATTTTAGTTGGTGAAGGCTCATTTCACACGACTCATATAATATTTTTAGTATGTTCTATATTCCACTGACTAGCTTGGTACCCATCAGGTCATCCCCCAATGGCAAGATTCAACCACAAGAACACCACAACTAAAGAAATGTAAAAGGCGAGCTGAGTATAAGAAGCACATTGTGGTAGAAGTAGCGGAAGGACCATGAAACAGTTGTGCATGTTCTACAAAAAGATGATTGTCAAAACACATAAAACCAAGTACGAAAATAAGATCACATGCCAATTTATTCTACTTTATATCATTGCACAATAAATATGAGGTTCATAAAAGAAAAGGCCATCAAAATGCTTCCAGGAGAAGTTGAATTCATACTTTGGAGGTTTAAAGACTGTCCCACATGATGCCACATTTTTCTTGATGTTACCTATTGATCCAATTGATAAGTAATTACACATGTGATGGACGCTATATATACATTACAAAACATAATTAAAATAAAATATATAGAATAAAATTGTTTTAGACATACAAAACGGATGGTATATCACATTTAATTTGGTGGGGGTGAAGAGTACTAACTTGTATCCCTTTTTGAGTGAAAGGGAGCATGTTATCGTTTTTTCAAAAGAAACCCAATTTTCTAGTTGTACACTAATATATGTAGTGGTGAAAATATTGAGGGACATATTTTATTTAGCTATCTTTTCCATCTTCCGAATTTGGAGTTTTTCTTTAGACCATTTTTTGGGTACAAAATACAAGTTAATTTAGTCTTTTCTAAAACTCCTCAGTGATTATGGTTTTCCCACCAATTGTTGTTGGGAAACGTAGTAATTTCAAAAAAAATCCTACGCACACGCAAGATCATGGTGATGCATAGCAACGAGAGGGGAGAGTGTTGTCCACGTACCCTTGTAGACCGAAAGCAGAAGCGTTAGCACAAGGCGGTTAATGTAGTCGTACGTCTTCACGATCCGACCAATCCAAGTACCGAACGTACGGCACTGTAACACCCCCAGTGTCATGCTACACTAATCCCCAGTTAATGGTGCCAGGTCACCATGCTTACTGAGCTATTTATCACTTGATGAAAAATCAAAGTCAAATTCAAATTCAAATTATGAGTGAAATTCAAAATTTCTCAAACATGCAAACTAAAATGTTCATTAAATAGAAAATAATTCATAACTAATTATCTTCAGAAAAATAAACATCACCTAAATTCATTATGTGACTCAAACAACATGAAACAAAAATTTAAAGTGCCATATCATTTATTAAAAATTCAAATGAAATCATTTTGGCTCCAAACCATTTTTTTGGTAGTGGTAAATATTGCACTGTAATTGTTGAGAAGTCACATATTTTACAGAACTCTAATGGTGGCTAAGAAATTTGCAAAACAGGAATAAATCAAAAGAAAAGAAAAGAAAAGGAAAGCAGAGGGAAGAGAGAGGAAGCCCATGCCCCTGAGCCTATGGCCACAGAGACAGGCCCAGCCGGCCAGGCCCAGCTACCCTCCCCGGTCGTTCTCCCCTCCCTCATGTTCCCCTGGTGCGTGCCGCTACAGGGGCACGTCCCCGCCCGACCACCTCGCCGGCGCCGACGCCGGGAGGGGATAAGGCCGCCCCGACGCCTCGGGTCTCCTCCCCACTCCACCTCACCCTCCCAGATCTCCGCCTCTCCCTCTCCCTCTCCCCTCAGATCCACTTCGCCACTCCTCCTCTCCCACCGCATCCGAGCGCCGCCATGGACCCGCCACCATGAAACGCGCGGCTACAAGCCACCGCCTCACCTCGCCAGCGTGTCCGTCGTCTCCGCCATCGTCTTCCTCGTCGATCGGTGGCCGCAGCTCGAGCTCGGAGGCGCTGCTGCGACGGTCCCTTTCTTCCACATCTCCGGTCGCTGCCGTTCTTCACCAACTCCGGCGACGCCCCCTGCTGCTACTAAACCATCATGGGCCATCTTGCGTGCCGCACGGTGAGCTGCCTCCCTCCTCTGCCCTCTAGCTCCCCTAGCTCGTGCTGTAGCTAGCTCGTCATCGTGCCCGGGCTCTGGCCGCCGTCACGCTCGCCCGAGCTCACCGTTGTGCTCTTGGGGTTCCTAGGAGCCCAACGCGCCTGCGCACGCTCCCTCCCGTGCCTCCTAACGCCGTCCCCGATGAGCACCCGAATGCATCACCGCGGAGCTCGCCGCCGGCAAGGCTCCGGTGACCTTTTGGTCACGGGCTCAACCCCGTTGCACTCCCCACGCCACGTAGAAACTCCCCAGCCTCTCCGTTTGCTCGCTTGCGCGCCGCAGCTCCGTTTTCGTCGAGCACCCGTGCACGCCGCCGCCTCCGCCGCTCGCCGGCGCCGATTCTGGCCAAGTCCGGCGATGCTACAGCCACCACTGGACGCGGCGCTGTGAGCTTGTTCGAACGTACCTAGCCCCGCTTCTCCCCGAGCCCCGTAGCGCGATTCTGGCCAACTCCGGCGAGGGGCCGCCGTTGTTTTGGTCGCCGGAGTCGCTCCGGCGCCGGCCGCCGACGTGGCCTGCCGCTGGGGTCCAGCAGGGTCACTGCCTGGTGGCCCCAGGAGCCTGGTTGGCCATGTTGACCATGGTCAACTTGCCGACTGGGCTGGTCCCAGCAGCTGACCAGTGGCCCCCACTCAATAAGCTAATTAAATTAGTTAAAATAATTAATCTAGGCTAATTAGTCACTGACTAATGGGGCCCACACTTAATTAATCATAATTAGTTTAAAACAAATCCTATTTCAACTCTGGCTCAATGACAGGTGGGTCCCACTGGACCCACCACTACAGGAATCAGCTACTTTGCCATCTGCTACGGCGGACAGCAAAGGCAAGGATGGCGGATGGCAAAGGCCTTTGCCGTCTGCTGCGGACGGCAAAAGGCTCCGGCAAAGTAGGCTACGGTAAAGAGCTTCTTTGCCGTCTGCTTTCTGAAGCGGACGGCAAAGGGCCTTTGTCATCAGCGGCTGACGGCAAAGAAAGCCGACGGTAATAAATGTGTTGTTAGTCCGTTAGGCGGCTAACGGCAGCCTTTGCCGTCCGCCGCTGATGGCAAAGAGCATCCGGCATTTGTCGTCCGCCGATTGACGTCAGTTGGACGTCACTGCGGGACAAGCCTTTGCCGTCTGCCACTGTAGGCAAAGCCTTTGCCGTCTGCCGCTGTAGGCAAACTGACCAAATGGGTCAGCTCCCAGGGAGCACAGGTGGCCGCCGCGTGGCTTCTTTGCCGTCCGCGGCAGACGGCAAAGGAGCCTTTGCCATCAGCGGCTGATGGCAAAGGTGCCTCTTTTTTCTGTTTTTTTAATCCAGCAATTTTTACAGCAAATATATGACATATATATATATATATTTCACGGGGCTATTTAACAGCAAACATATGACATATCCAGCACATAAGTTTCATCGTGCATACATATATAGTTCCATCCATTCATACATAGCTTGCACATACACATTGTTCCATCCATGCATATTACAATGCAAAGTTTCATCAAGATAACAAGTTCCATCATAGCAAGCTAGAAGAATACTAGAGGAGAATGAAAGAAAAAACAAGCACTCCATCATAGCAAGCTAGCTTCCGTGAAGTGAATGAAATCTGCAAAAAGGCAAATAAGAAAGTTAGAAAAAGGTGACTAGAAGAAGAAGTATATGCCATTTATGAGCTAACTTAGGTGAAATGGATCATTTATGAGCTAATTTAGTTGAAATGGATCGTTTATGAGCTAACCTAGGTGAAATAGATCGTTTATGAGCTAACTTAGGTATAATGCATCATTTTAGAGCTAACCTAGGTAAGATGGGTCGTTTTGGAGCTAACCTAGGTGAAATGGATCGTTTTTGAGCTAAGTTAGGTGAAATGGATCGTTTATGAGCTAACCTAGGTGAAATAGATCGTTTATGAGCTAACTTTGGTAAAAATGCATCATTTTAGAGCTAACCTAGGTGTGATGGCTCATTTTGGAGCTAAACTAGGTAAAATGGATCGTTTGTGAGCTAACCTAGGTGAAATGGATCGTTTATGAGCTAATCTAGGTAAAATGGGTCATTTTAGAGCTAACTTGGGTAAAATGCATCATTTTGGAGCTAACCTAGGTAAGATGGGTCATTTTGGAGCTAACCTAGGTAAAATGGGTCATTTTAGAGCTAACATAGGTAAAATGGATCATTTTGGAGTTAGTCTAGGTAAAATGGGTCATTTTAGAGCTAACTTGGGTAAAATGGATCATTTATGAGCTAACTAAGGTATATGGGTCATTTTAGAGCTAACTTAGGTAAAATGGATTGTTTATGAGCTAACTAAGCTAATTATGCCATTTTTGACATAAGTAAGCTAAGTACATGTCATTATTGAGCAAACCTAGTTAACTAAGCATACTAGAGCTAACTTAGGTCATTTTGGAGGAAACAAAGCTAAGTATAGATCGTTTTAGAGCTAACTTAGGTAAAATGGATGGTTTTGGAGGTCAGTAAGCTTATTAAGTCATTTTGGAGGAAAAGAAGCTAACTCTAGGTCATTGTGGTAAGCATATTGGGGGAAATAAGGCTAAGTCTAGGTCTTTATGCATTTGTTAAGCAAAACACTAGAAGAAACTTACCAGCGCCCACCATCTTTCAACACCTGCCATGACAAAGAGTAAACGAAATTAGTACAACATAAAAAATATCGACATGAATAATAATATGTATATCACTTAAGTGTATCATCATCAAGTACAACATAAAAAAATTATATACCTGACACTACTAATAATCTCGATCACTATCATCAATAAATGCATAATCATCATCATCACTATAATCAATGACGGGCTCATAGGGTTCAGTGGCATCAACATGTGGAAGGCCACCTTGACGTAATCGGTCAAGCATTGACAGGTCATCCGCAGCAGTAACCTCTTCTTGTTCCGGCTCTTCTTGTTCCTCCTCTGGGTTGATGTTGGATTCACTGTCGCTGTCTACTTCAATGTTTTGGGGTGAAGTATAGCGGTTCTTGAAACGCTTTTTGGAAAGACGTGTCTCTTGGAAGAATTCTCCTTCATATGTGTTTGGCTTAATGTGAGGTTTATAATCCTCTTCCTTTCGGGGAGATAGTCTAGCACGTGGCGGCACTTCATAAACGACATCCCAACCTTTCAGATTTGGATTAGTTTGGCAGACCCACGGTAGATAGAATACTTGGGTCGCCTGTTGAGCCGTAATATAGACACCAGGAACATCTAAATGGGTGCTTTGTTTGATTTCAACTAGCCCTATATGTTCATGCGTCCTTCTAGTCTCCTTCGGCTGAAACCAATAACATTTGAAGAGTACGACATTCGGTGGGTCGAGGTGTCGTGTCGGGGTCGGGGTGTCGGGGTCTGTTGTCGGGGTCGGGGTGTCGGGGTCAGGGGGTCGGGGTGTCGTGTCGGGGTCAGGGTGTCGGGGTGTGGTGTCGGTGTCGGGGTGTCGGGGTGTCGGGGTGTGGTGTCGGGGTCGGGGTGTCGGGGTTAGGGGGTCAGGGGGTCGGGGTGTCGGGGTGTGGTGTCGGGGTCGGGGTGTCGGGGTCGGGGTGTCGGGATCAGTGGGGTCAGGGGGTCGGGGTGTCGGGGTGTGGTGTCGGGGTCAGGGGGTCGGGGTGTTTCCTTCTATCCTTCTTCTTCTTTCTTTCTTTCTCTTCTTCTTCTTCTTCTTCTTCTTTCCTTTCTTCTTCTTCTTCTTCTTCTTTCATCTTTTTTCTACTTCTTTTCATTTCTTCTTTTCTTCTTCTTCTACTTTTTCTACTTCTTTTCTTCTTCTTCTTCTTTTTTCATCTTTTTTCTACTTCTTTTCTTCCTTTCTTCTTCTTCTACTTCTTTTCTTCTTCTTCTTCTTCTTCTTCTTCTTCTTCTTCTTCTTCTTCTTCTTTTTTCATCTTTTTTCTACTTCTTTTCTTTTCTTCTTTTCTTCTTCTTCTTCTTCTTCTTTTCTTCTACATATTCTTTTTTCTTCTACTTCTTTTCTTCTAACACTAACACTATATAACACATATCTAGCACTAAATCTATCACTAACAATTAAACAGCAAAAAAATGAAAAAACAGAAAAAAAAGAAAAAATAACTCACCGAAGCAATGCGACGGTCGGGGCAGTGGGGCGCGTGGGCCGACGACGTGGTGGTGCGCCGGGGCAATGGGACGGTCGGTGCAGTGGGGCGGGTGGGCCGGCGACGTGGTGGCGCGCCGGGGCGCCGGGATGGTGGAGCGACGGGGCGTCGGCGGTTGGGGTGGGGTGGAGGGGTAGTGGGGCGACGGGGCAAGTGGGGGCGGGGCGGGGGCGGCGCCGGGCGGCGGGATGGTGGGGCGACGGGGCGTCGGTGGGTGGGGTGGGGACTGCGGGGTGGTGGGGCGACGGGGCAAGCGGGGGCGGGGGCGGCGGCGGTGGCGGGGGCGGCACCGGGCGGCGGTGGGTGGATCTGGTGGCGTGGCGTCGGGGAGGAGAGAGGGAGAGAAACAGAGAGGAGTAACGGGCGGGGGGGGGGGGCTTGATCGGCCGTTAGTTAGGTTAGGTTAGTTAGCCTTTGCCGTCCGCCAAGCCTTTGCCGTCCGCCTTTTTTATCTTTGCCGTCTGCTAGTAGACGGCAAAGAGGGGGCCGTTAAGTTTTTTCTAATCGGCTCGTTAGTGGGGGCCACCTCTCTCTTTGCCGTCAGCCAGCTGACGGCAAAGATTCTTTGCCGTCAGCCAGCAGACGACAAAGAAGTGACAGATGGCAAAGACCTTCTTTGCCGTCTGCCAGTTGTTTGCCGTCTGCTTTTTGGTAGCTGATGGCAAAGACCTTCTTTGCCGTCTGCTAGCGGACGACAAAGAACTGGCAGACGGCAAAATCCCTGATTCCAGTAGTGCACAAGTCAGTTTTGACTCCAGTCAACCCCACTATTGACTGCTGGCATCACACATACGTCATGCTGACGTCATCCCATACTGTTCTGGATAATGTTGGATTTAAATAAATAATTAAAATCAAAAAATGATTAAAATTTTAGAAAATCATATAAAATAATCCGTAACTCAGATGAAAATACTTTCTACATGAAAGTTGCTTAGAACGACGAGACAAATCCGGATACGCAGTCCATGTGTTCACCACGCACCCCTAACATATCGAACACGCAACTTTCCCCCTCCGGTTCATCTCTCCGAAAACACGAAACACCAGGGATACTTTCCCGGATGTTTCCCCCTTTCGCCGGTATCACCTACTACCGCGTTAGGGCACACCTAACACCGCGCATTGTCATGTCATGCATCGTCATGCTTATGTTTGCATTGTATTTACTGTTTCTTCCCCCCTCTTCTCTCCGGTAGACTATGAGACCGACGCCGCTGCTGCCCAGTTCGACTACGGAGTTGACGACCCCTCTTTCTTGCCAGAGCAACCAGGCAAGCCCCCCCTTGATCACCAGATATCGCCTATTCTTCTCTCTACTACTTGCATTAGAGTAGTGTAGCATGTTACTGCTTTCCGTTAATCCTATCCTGATGCATAGCCTGTCCTTGCTACTACTGTTGTTACCTTTACCTGCAATCCTACATGCTTAGTATAGGATGCTAGTTTTCCGTTTGTGGCCCTACATTCTTGTCCGTCAGCTGTGCAATACTATCGGGCCGTGATCACTTGGGAGGTGATCACGGGTATATACTTATATACTTTATACATGATACATGTGGTGACTAAAGTCGGGTCGGCTCGAGGAGTACCCGCGAGTGATTCACGGATTGGGGGCTGAAAGGACCTTTGTCCCGACGGCCCTCTGGGTGGATCTTTGTGGTGGAGCGACAGGGCAGGTTGAGACCGCCTAGGTGAGAGGTGGGCCTGGCCCTGGTCGGTGTCCGTGGTTACATCAATTAACACGCTTAACGAGATCTTGGTATTTGATGTGAGTCTGGCCATTTGGTCTATACGCACTAACCAACTACGCGGGAACAGTTATGGGCACTCGATGTCGTGGTATCAGCCGAAGCCTTCGTGACGTCAGCGACTGAGCGGCGCGCGCCGGGTTGGACCGCATAACGTGACTTCCTTTGAAATGGAGGTTGCTAGGTCTGCTCTCCGGCCACGTACGCAACGTGCAGGTGTGCAATGGGCGATGGGCCCAGACCCCTGCGCGCATAGGATTTAGACCGGCGTGCTGACCTCTCTGTTGTGCCTAGGTGGGGCTGCGACGTGTTGATCTTCCGAGGCCGGGCATGACCCAGGAAAGTGTGTCCGGCCAAATGGGATCAAGCGTGTTGTGTTATGTGGTGCACCCCTGTAGGGAAGTTTATCTATTCGAATAGCCGTGTCCCTCGGTAAAAGGACGACCCAGAGTTGTACCTTGACCTTATGACAACTAGAACCGGATACTTAATAAAACACACCCTTCCAAGTGCCAGATACAACCTGGTGATCGCTCTCTAACAGGGCGACGAGGAGGGGATCGCCGGGTAGGATTATGCTATGCGATGCTACTTGGTGAACTTACCATCTACTCTCTTCTACATGCTACAAGATGGAGGTGGCCAGAAGCGTAGTCTTCGACAGGATTAGCTATCCCCCTCTTATTCTGGCATTCGGCAGTTCAGTCCACCGATATGGCCCTTTACACATATACCCATGCATATGTAGTGTAGCTCCTTGCTTGCGAGTACTTTGGATGAGTACTCACGGTTGCTTTTCTCCCTCTTTTCCCCCTTTCCTTTCTACCTGGTTGTCGCAACCAGATGCTGGAACCCAGGAGCCAGACGCCACCGTCGACGACGACTGCTACTACACCGGAGGTGCCTACTACTACGTGCAGCCCGTTGACGACGACCAGGAGTAGTTAGGAGGATCCCAGGCAGGAGGATCCCAGAATTCCAGCTGCCGGCATTCTCCCTCCTTATGTAAACCTTGTAAAATAAGAGAGAATAGGCATAAGTATTGTGACATAATGTGTAATAACAGCCCATAATGCAATAAATATCGATATAAAAGCATGATGCAAAATGGACGTATCAGTCGGCATTCGCGGTTACTTCATAATAACATGCTTAACGAGATCTTGGTATTTGATCTGAGTCTGGCCACTGGCCTATACGCACTAACCAACTACGCGGGAACAGTTATGGGCACTCGACGTCGTGGTATCAGCCGAAGCCTTCGTGACGTCAGCGACTGAGCGGCGCGCGCCGGATTGGACCGGAACGCCTGCTACGCTAGGTCTGCTTCCGGCCACCCACGCAACATGTAGGTGTGCAATGGGCGATGGGCCCAGACCCCTGCGCCATAGGATTTAGACCGGCGTGCTGACCTCTTTGTTGTGCCTAGGTGGGGCTGCGACATGTTGATCTTCCGAGGCCGGGCATGACCCAGGAAAGTGTGTCCGGCCAAATGGGATCGAGCGTGTTGGGTTATGTGGTGCACCCCTGCAGGGAAGTTTATCTATTCGAATAGCCGTGTCCCTTGGTGAAAGGACGACCCGGAGTTGTACCTTGACCTTATGACAACTAGAACCGGATACTTAATAAAACACACTCTTCTAAGTGCCAGATATAAACCGGTGATCGCTCTCACACAGGGCGACAAGGGGAGGATCGCCGGGTAGGTTTATGCTATGCGATGCTACTTGGTGAACTTACCATCTACTCTCTTCTACATGCTGCAAGATGGAGGTGGCCTGAAGCGTAGTCTTCGACAGGATTAGCTATCCCCCTCTTATTCTGGCATTCTGCAGTTCAGTCCACCGATATGGCCCTTTACACATATACCCATGCATATGTAGTGTAGCTCCTTGCTTGCGAGTACTTTGGATGAGTACTCACGGTTGCTTTTCTCCCTCTTTTCCCCCTTTCCCTTCTACCTGGTTGTCGCAACCAGATGTTGGAGCCCAGGAGCTTGACGCCACCATCGACGACGACTCCTACTACACAGAAGGTGCCTACTACTACGTGCAGGCCGCTGGCGACGACCAGGAGTAGTTAGGAGGATCCCAGGCAGGAGGCCTGCGCCTCTTTCGATCTGTATCCCAGTTTGTGCTAGCCTTCTTAAGGCAAACTTGTTTAACTTATGTCTGTACTCAGATATTGTTGCTTCCGCTGACTCGTCTATGATCGAGCACTTGTATTCGAGCCCTCGAGGCCCCTGGCTTGTATTATGATGCTTGTATGACTTATTTATGTTTTAGAGTTGTGTTGTGATATCTTCCCGTGAGTCCCTGATCTTGATCGTACACGTTTGCGTCCATGATTAGTGTACGATTGAATCGGGGGCATCACAGGCACCTCCGAGTTCAGCACACGTTCAGCTCGATGACGTCCCGCGAACTCCGATCCAGCAGAGCTTCACGGGAGAGTTCCGTCAGCACAACGGCGTGATGACGGTGATGATGTTGCTACCGACGCAGGGCTTCGCCTAAGCACCGCCAGGATATGACCGAGGTGGAATATGGTGGAGGGGGCACCGCACACGGCTGGAATAGATCAACAGATCAACTTGTGTGTCTAGAGGTGCCCCCTGCCCCCGTATATAAAGGAGCAAGGGGGAGGCGGCCGGCCAGGAGGAGGGCGCGCCAAGGGGGGAGTCCTACTCCCACCGGGAGTAGGACTCCTCCTTTTCCTTGTTGGAGTATGAGAGGGAAGGAAGGGAGAGAGGAGGAGAAGGAAAAAGGGGGGCGCCACCCCCCTCCTTGTCCAATTCGGACTAGAGGGGGAGGGGGCGCGCGGCTGCCCTGGCCACCCCTCCTCTTCTCCCACTAAGGCCCATGAGGCCCAATTAACTCCCCGGGGGGTTCCGGTAACCCCCGGCACTCCGGTTTTCTCCGAAACCACTCGGAACACTTCCGGTGTCCGAATATAGTCGTCCAATATATCAATCTTTATGTCTCGACTATTTTGAGACTCCTCGTCATGTCCGTGATCATAGCCGGAATTCCGAACTACCTTCGGTACATCAAAACACAAAAACTCATAATACCGATCGTCACCGAACTTTAAGCGTGCGGACCCTACGGGTTCGAGAACTATGTAGACATGACCGAGACACGTCTCCGGTCAATAACCAATTGCGGAACCTGGATGCTCATATTGGCTCCCACATATTCTACGAAGATCTTTATCGGTCAAACCGCATAACAACATACGTTGTTCCCTTTGTCATCAGTATGTTACTTGCCCGAGATTCGATCGTCGGTATCTCAATACCTAGTTCAATCTCGTTACCGGCAAGTCTCTTTACTCGTTCCGTAATGCATCATCCTGCAACTAACTCATTAGTCACTTTGCTTGCAAGGCTTATAGTGAAGTGCATTACCGAGAGGGCCCAAAGATACCTCTCCGACAATCGGAGTGACAAATCCTAATCTCGAAATACGCCAACTCAACAAGTACCTTCGGAGACACCTGTAGAGCACCTTTATAATCACCCAGTTACGTTGTGACGTTTGGTAGCACACAAAGTGTTCCTCCGGTAAACGGGAGTTGCATAATCTCATAGTCATAGGAACATGTATAAGTCATGAAGAAAGTAATAACAACATACTAAACGATCAAGTGCTAAGCTAACGGAATGGGTCAAGTCAATCACATCATTCTCCTAATGATGTGATCCCGTTAATCAAATAACAACTCATGTCTATGGTTAGGTAACTTAACCATCTTTGATCAACGAGCTAGTCAAGTAGAGGCCTACTAGTGACACTCTGTTTGTCTATGTATTCACACATGTATTATGTTTCCGGTTAATACAATTCTAGCATGAATAATAAACATTTATCATGAAATAAGGAAATAAATAATTATTATTATTGCCTCTAAGGCATATTTCCTTCAATTGTTAGCATCAAGACCGGTGTCTTACCACAATGTCAATCATTTTAGTAAAATACAAAAAACAAAGCCAAGGAGGTTCATTGAAGGATGAACGAATATATTTATTCACGGGTAGATTTAGAACTTGGTCAAGAAAATTGAGCATACATGGTAAAAAAAGAATTAACCATTGTAGTACATGTGAGTATGACATTACCTCTCTTTACTTTTTGTGATAGAATTTGATTCCTTTCTAATAGGTAAAATACTTGAACATACCCAAATGATGAACTAACTAAACACACAACACATTAAAGTAAAATAATGAACTCATCCAAATTTCTTGGCTATGTGCATAATTATGAAAATGAAATGGAATAAAATGACACCAAAATGTTGGTTGATACTTTATATAAGATATATTCAGTTGGGAGGGATGTAAGATGTGTCCAATTGAGATGGGATAATTAAAAAAATTATATGTAGATATAAATACATAGGTAGAAAGGGAATCAAATTCATAGCTCACGTTATACATAGAGGGATGTAAACATCAGAGAATGATCATCTCGTAATAACCACCCAACTTTCACCTTTCTCCACAACCTGCACAAAATAGTAAATATCAAATTAGTCGGTTCATTATGCTCATACAACCTTGTATCAATAAGAAGTGCAAAATTGTAAGGTCCTAGCTTGGCCCAAAGGGAGGACGACGGGCGCCACCATGACCTCTTTTGAGGCCCGGTCCTCCTTGGCACATCAGTCTAGCACGTTCACCTCGGTGACCAAATGCCAATGCGTGGCCGCAAGCCCAATACTGAGATGGGGGACGGGTCGGGAGCACCATCGCCAACGCCTCCACTACAAAAAATACACTTCCGTGATGATACGTGTTTGTCACAGTAGGTCGCGTTTTCTGTCATGCATGTACATCCATGACAAATTTATGACAGAATCAAGATAGTCATACCTGTGCTGTCGTAGAAGTGTTCCATGACATTGCCAAAATTATCATCACGGAAGTGTCCACTTCCATGACGATAAATCGCGCGTCACAGAAGTGCTTTCGTCAAGGGTGACCGACACGTGGCATCCACTGTAACGGAACGCCGTTAAGCTATCGGGTCGGGTTTTCGATCCGATAACCCGTTAACAGCCCCGACCAATGGGGATTTTCCACGTGTAAAATCATCATTGGCTGGAGGAAACACGTGTCGGCTCACCGTTGGGACAGATGTCATCCGCTCATTGGACCGAAGGCGCCTATGATACGGCGACACGTGGCACGGCCCAACAGAGGCCCATTCCTGTGAAAAGGCCGGCCCGTTTGACTTGGTCAAAAGGTGGCGGGCCGGCCCACGGAAAGCCTGTTAACGGCCTGTTCGCATATAGCCCATTTACAGCCCGCTAACCCAGGGCCCGTTACGCCCTATCCGAATTAGGCCCAGTAGCGTCATCTGGGCCGTCCAATATGATTCAGCCCGTTTTAACTTCCGGCCCATGTGTGGCCCATGACTTCTTTCGGCCCATATGAGGACCTTTGTAACTCTTGGCCCATTAACGGCCCGTGGTGAAACTGGCCCGTAATGAACAGTGTATCACTTTATACCCATTAACGGCCCGTTATTCCATTGGGCCGTTTCCAGCCCAAGTTATCTTTCGGCCTTCTCAGGGCCCATTGATTCTTGGGCTCATTTGCAGCATTCGGTTACATACGGCCCGTTACTGTCATTTTCTGCTTGTGGGCCAAATTCAGCCCGTCGTTACAGTCGGCCCATTTGCGGACCGTTAATACGTTGGGCCGTTTTCATGTCAAAAAAACCCGTTGGGCTGTTTTCATAGAGTTATCAAATACGGCCTATTAACGGCCCGTTATGGTCCACGAATAGTACGGCCCATGATTGGCGAAATGATGATACGCCCCGTAGAAGGCCCATGGATCCTACGGCCCGTATGAGGCCCATGGATAGTACGGCCCGTAGAAGGCCCATGGATCGTACGGCCCGTAGAAGGCCCATGGACCCTACGGCCCGTAGAAGGCCCATGGACCCTAAGGCCCGTATAGAAGGCCGATGGATCCTACGGCCGGACGAAGGCCCATGGATCATACGGCCTGCAGGAGGCCCATGGTTACAACAGTCCATGTGTTGCCATGATTATTTTGGCCTAGTTACCAAAAATAGGCTATTGTGGCCACTAGAAAAAACAGAAAAAGAACTGCAGTGACTACAAGCAAACAACTAAACAAGACAATAAGGAAATAAATAAGCAAGCAATTAACGCTAGCCTATTACCGCTATTACACATATTACATCCACTGGGCATCAAAGTTCGCCACCAGTGCAAATATAGGGAACAAAGCAGCACATTACATACACTGGCCGTCAAAATTGGCCACCAGTGCAAATAAACGCGGCAGCAAAACAAGAGCATAACTGAAACAACTTCAGAAGAGCTCAAGAAACGTTATCCTGGGTATCCACCATGCTGGCAATAAGCTTAGCAAGCTGATTAGCTTTGTCCTGTTTGGCGCTAAAATCCTCCAACGCTTGCTGTTGCACCAGAAAGTATGCATCTGAATGCTCCAGGGACTTCCGCAGTCCTTCCGCTTCTTGTCGCAGCACAGCTGATCGATGTCTTTCAGCTTGTAGTTGAGACTCAAGAAACCGAACTGATTCAGACAGTGAGTTTGAATAGCTTGTGCAAGCGGTAGTGGCCAGTAACTCGAACACTAAACCAAGACAGGACTTTGGGGTTGTCTCGCTGTCTTCAAGATAGTCTTCCTTAGCTGTTTTATCAGCTTTGTTGGAGACCAACAAGGATGTGTCACTATCCTGAACCTTATCTGCATTACTTCCTTTACCATTGCTTAATAAGGCACTCTTCCCCAATATTCTGTCAGCATTCTAAAAGAAGAAACAAGCAGACACATAACAAGTTTAGCATGTACTAGTATATGAAACTCATTTCGGTGAACCAGTTCATTAGTAAGGTGGACAGGATTAAACTACCAAGTCTTCTATTGCCAAGTACTAGTACATAATAAAAGCATCAAACAAACATATATCTATGTCCTATGGTCACTGCATTGTCTTGCCAAATCAAAATAGAGACACGGTTCAAATCATATCAGTTCAAGACAAAGCAGCAGTGAAAGAATACAAAGCGTGGGAAACTACACGGCACAACAAGATTTCAGATGGGTACCATGGGTCTACATGTACAACAACACTATTGGCTCTGTTGTGATGCTAGTAATGTGCATGATATGAAAGTCAACTGTATACACAATTGAAATTGAAATCAACAGAGCTATTGATAAGAGCAAACCTGTTAAAGAAACATGCGTGAACATACCTGCTGTGCCATTGGAGTTTCGATTGGATCCTTCAATTTAAAAATAAGTTTGTATGAGTAAATACAGTGATACAAGAGCAAAGCAATCATAGTTAAAAAAGGCGCGCCTAGGCTCTAGGCGTTGGCAAAACGCATTGCGCATAACTACGCATAATCTGTGCATAACTGCGCATAAGCATGCGCTTTGGTCAGTAAAGCGCAAGGCGGTGGCAAAACGCACAATTAACGCCTAGCGCTTTTTTGAACTATGATAGCAATGGAATCTTAAATTAGAACAGTTGTTCTTCAGGTTTAGGCACTTGTTCTACATGAACAGAGTACAGTAAGACGCAAGAATATAATACTTAAAAATAGAAAATGAGCTCATAGACCTTACCACATTCTTGGTTCGGGACCAGTACAGAACAAGGCGTTCCCAGTCATCGTCCAGTAAATGTGTCTCAGGAGAACGTAAGGGAATTTGATGAGTTTCTTTGCCGGTGAAGTACGTTTTCTTCAGGTAATTCCGATACTGCCACCAAGCATTCTTGAAGATAGCAGAGGTATTAGCACAGGTTACCTCATCCTGAGTTTCCAAATCGGTCCTTCTCTATAGAGAAAAATGGGAAAATTTGCTGTATTATAACCATCATGGAGGTAGGATGTATGGGACGAAGCAAAGTAATTGCCATGAATAACATTACTTACACATAACTCCTGGACAAACACCTGCAACTGGCATTTTCCTTCATCTTCAGTATAATATTTCCAAGATGGGAAGATACGCACATACGATTTAACAACATCAAATGCGATAGATGCTAAACTACGACTAGCTGGTTGTGCTTCCTCCACAGGAATAGGCGTACTAACTGGTGGAGTTGGGGTTCGCCGTGATAGTACTGGCCCTTTGGGCACTGGAGCTGCCTTACTAACTGCTCTTGTTTGGGAGCTCTGTGGTGGAGATGGTGCTGTGTCAACAGGAACTGGGTTACTATCGGCTGGGGTTGGGGTTAGATTGGGTGAAGCTGGTTCTCTGTCCATCGCAGTAGGGGTACAATCTGCGAGAGTTTGGGTTATGTGTGGTAGGGCTGGTTCTTGTGCATGTACAACCGGGGTGCTATCTCCACCAAGAGGTAGCACTGTTTTATTTGAAGACCGTGTTTTTAGTCCGCTAGATACTGGCATCACCCGCTCCAATTCAAATGGCTGATAAACAGGAAACATAGTTGAATGTACAGACATTGTATGAGAGACAGATGCAATAGATAGTGTGGAAAAAAGAGGGCATGAAATAGTTGACATGTATATTGTTTAACTAAAACGGATAGCATGACATAATTTCACATATATGATGTCTATCTAAACTGGATAGCATAGCATAACATAATTCAAAGATATGATGAATAACTAAACAGGATCGCATGACATAATTCACCTACATGTTATCTAAGTAATCAGGATCGCATCATTTAATTCACATATGTGATTTATATGCTAAACAGAGGGCATTCGATATGATGTCTGAACTAAGAACATGGTGTTGAATATTGTGTATATGATGTCTAAACTATGCAATGCAAGACACCGTATGCATGATATGAGCAGTATAACCGTGCCAAGTTAGAGCATACACCTCAGTGGGGGAATAGGACTGGTCATCTGTCTCTGAATCCATCTCTGAGGAGCTATCGGGACCCAACAAGAGATCTGCTTCGACAGGTAGCACTGTCTGCTCTGAAGGCCTTGTTTTCACTCCAGATTTTTCCATCTCCCACCCAAATGGCTGATTCACAGGAAGAGTAGTTTAATGTACAAACATTGTCGACAAATGGAAATGTAATGAAGAAAAGGATGGGCAAGATATCATTCAAATATATGATGCCTGGTTAAACAGGATGGCATTGCACATTTCACATATATTATGGCTGGCTAAAAGACATGAGACTGCATAATTCCCATATATGATATAGAAACTAAACAGGTGGCATTACAGAACATGTCTAAACTAAGCAGATGACATATATGATGTCAAAAGTAGGCACTGCAAGGCAACATATGCATGATATGACTAACATCATCATGCCAAGGTAGAGCAAACACCTTGGGGGTAAATAGGAGTGGTCAGCGGCGTCTGAATCCGCCTCAGAACAGATATCTTCCTCTGGATTACAATCTGGAGAGGGGTGGGGAGGGTTTGCCATTGAACCCACCATGGAGCGATGTCTGCATGACATTGTATTGCCGCGCAAAACTCTTCTCTTTTTCTCTACATGTTCAGCATGACTGTGTACAATATCTGACATGCATACGAAAAAAATATGGTGAGATTATGTAAGGAGAGCATGCAGAAATTTAGAGTGATGGTAACAACCAGTGGATCGACGTTTTTCCGTTGAACCAAAATAGCCCTAATGGATCGACGTGAATGTATAGTAATAAGTGATGCAACAAGTGTACAACCTCTTTGCCGTAGCCGTGTCGACCTCAGCATCATTGGGTTGGTCGCTGAAGCAGTTGAGGCAGAGGTGGCTGTCGGAGGTGTGGAGGAAGATCTGAGGAATCTGTAGACGGCGTCCAGGGCACTGCTCTGTTGTGATGGATCGTTCTGTCGTTGGAGCAGCTCCGGTGAGCCGTAAGACGTCAAGGCTGAAGCAGCACAAGACAGACATCGTCAATCTCAAGT
The DNA here is from genome assembly GCF_018294505.1 of Triticum aestivum. NCBI lineage: Eukaryota > Viridiplantae > Streptophyta > Magnoliopsida > Poales > Poaceae > Triticum > Triticum aestivum. The sequence goes on along the minus strand of NC_057808.1, from coordinate 364,878,892 downwards.
GGGATTCTAATAGCATCTCCAATAGATGATGTAAAATGGATGTAAAATTAACATCACCAAAAACCACCTGACTACAACAGATGAGGTAAAAACTGTTGACTCTGAACTTAACTGTCGAAACTGAAATTTACTGTGGAATCTGAATGCTACTGTCGAAACTGAACGCAATGGTAGCAGAGAGGCACTTGACATGTAGTTTAGGGAGGGCCTGCAGTTCATCTTCAACCTGCCCCCCCTGAGCCGCCAGCCACCACCGGCCGAACCGCCGGCCCCAGCGCCGCCTCGCCGCCCTGAAACAACTCGCCACCGCCGCCCCGGCCAGCCCTCTAGGCCCCCGCCCCCACCCTGAACCCTAAGATTGATAGTGGGGTACCTCTCCGGCGAGCCCCCGTCCCTGCTGCGGGTGGTTCTTCGTTAACTCCGGGGAGCCCCCCAACCCCTAAAAATTGACTGATCCAAAAGTCGATTCAGTCGACTGAAGTGTGGCTTAATCGGAGCAGAGCAGCAGCACGAGCGAGGGGGAGAGCAGCAGCAGCAGCTGGGTGAGCGAGCAATCGAGCGAGAGCCGGAGCAGCAGCAGCAGATCCGGCTGGTATGGACGCCGCCGCCGAAGGGGCCTCACACTGGGGGAGAGCCGCCGTGGAGATGTCGCCCGCGGCGCCGGCTTCAAGGTAGCCGCTCCAGGTGAGGGATGGAGCACCGTCGGCGCCAGGAGGTCGAGTTAAGAAGAAGGTGCGATACGATGAGTGTACAACCTCTTTGGTGGCGCCGAGTAGGCCTCGACTTCGTCCGAGGAGTCGGTGAGGATGCTGCGGTTCCGGTGGAGTAGATTAAGGCGGCGTTGTGGGGATGGAGCAGCCGCGATAGACGACGCGATCGTCGGAGCAGCTCCTTGGAGGTGGAGGACGGGGCGGCTGAACCGGCGGGACGACGAGATGGACGACGGATCCTCATCCGGGGAGGTGGACGAGTGACGTCGAGCTGTTGCAGTGGACGACGTCGTCGGGGAAGAGGCTCCGGCTGGGCAGCGGTGACATGGCGGACGGAGGAGGGTGGGGTTTCGCGGCTGGAGCGGAGAGGTTATGGCGGCCTGGGATTTCAAATGGCGAAAAGGGGGCGATGGGAGGGGGTGAAGCATCAATTAGGGACGCGCTTGTCCAAAATGTAGGGTGTGTTACAAAAGTACCCCCACCGATTTGAACTAGCGGCCCTTTCGGCTCAGGGTTAGAAGGGGGATTTCACGTGTCGGGATTTGGCAGCTGGAGGGAGTTTTCGCGCGCGTTGTAATTTCGGGATAGCAAGGCACGGGTTGTGAAGGCGCCAGTTTTGGGTGCACGATATCTGAATTTTTGGGATATAACAAGACGCGGGTTGAATTTTAGGGACAAGCCTAACGTGTAGCAATATTGTACTTGTACGTACGAAATCAATTCGCACTTCCCTCAACCAAAAAGAAAACAAAAAAAATAAAACTATTCACACCACACAAAGAGAGAGTCTTGCCCCGTTTTAATATACAAATGCTATTCAAAGATACTCCCTCCTTCCATATTTATAGGGCCTAATGCGTTTTTCGATGCTAACTTTGACCAAATATTAGAGCAATGATATATGACATGCAACTTACACAAAGCACACCGTTAAATTCGTCTGTGAAAGGTTCTTTCAATGATATAATTTTCACATTGTGCATGTCATGTACTATTAATCTTGTCAATAGTCAAAGGCGGTCTTAAAAATCTCATTACGCCCTATATAGATGGAAGGAGGGAGTATGAATCCATGTTATGTCTGATTAAATTTTTTTCGCTTGCTGTATAATGCATGTAACCTACTCATACCAACATTTTAGTGCATTCCAAATGTTTATACTACCGCTGCAATTCGAACTAAATTTGAATTCGTTTCTCTATTTCAATAAGAATCTACAATCATGATTGTTGCCAACTTCAACCATCATAGTTTCCTTGCTATCCGCCAGATATAAATCGGACGGCCTATAATGCAGGATGGCAGGCACACCATCATCAACAACTCCGTTTTTTATAAGAGTAGAGATAAAATATATTAAATGTAGTATAACATGTTCATAACCACACCATGTGTATCACCGTTATATATATTCACACATGCGTCGGTTTGAAACACTATGATAAATTCTTCAAATATCCGAATTCGCTTTTTATAATGAAGTATATATGATCTCTATTCGTCTTTTACACCCACACAACCCTCTTATCTTTGTAGCTAGCGCTAACTTTCTCTTGTGCATGCACACGCCCGCATCCCTCTCACCCTCCCTCAGCATTCTCTAGCTCCATCGCGCAAATTCGTCTTTTCACTTTAGGTCGTTCACCCACGGTGTGTGTAGGCCCCCCAGCTCCTTCTTTACGGCACACATCGATCGATATGCCTCTCTAGCCAGGTGTGCCTAGCACAAACACAAGCTTCCCCTCTTCTCTTGTCACCGTCCATGCCTCACTCCCACCACTCTTTTCATCGTTCTCGTACTCGCACACTCCTCCCCCTCGATATAGTATGCCTCTCGTACCACCTCCTACATGCATCCCTCTCTCTCTATCCTTCTCCTCGTGCCTCATTTGCTTCTAACACACACATGCATGTATACCGATCGATCTCCCAACATATACCTAGATCGACTTTAACTACCCCCCCATCGATCGACGTACCTCACAAGTTATGTCTCTCCTTTCTCTAACAAAGGGCGATTGATCTTCCTATGTAGTTACGTCTGCTTACCACAGCCACATCGTCCCCCCTCATCATTCGTGCATGCCTCCTGACCCGTCTCTCACACGCACGTGCACAGACAACAAGCAGCCATCTCCTCTCTTATTGATATTGCGGGCGTGCCCTCCGTTTGTCTAGCAAGCCTATCCCACCATTTGTTAGAAGCAACTCCACTACCACCCCCTCCAACACTCTAGCTCTGTCTCTCTCCCAACCTTATTCCTCTCCTGCACATATGCATGGATGCCGATCGATCTCCCTTAATACATGAGGCAGATCGATCTCCTTAATACATGAGGTAGGCCTCTCTCCTCCTCCACACATATACCAGCCATTGTACCTCTATAGTTAATTGGGCCTCCCTCTTCCCCCACCACACACCGATAGTCGAGCGCTGCAGGTAGGTATCCATGCCACAGAGACAAACTGCACATGTCCCATCTCACGTTCCAGTAGGCCAGCCACTCTATATCTTTGACGTGGGCACACACAAATTCGATGGCACTCTTTATCGATCGCGCGCGCACACACACACACATCATCCCTCTCTTCGATTCTATGGACACCTCAAGCCGATGATACCTCCACTCTCTTCTCGTGGATCGCCCCCTCTATATATATGTTATATCCAGGACTCTATTTCACACACATTGCATATGTTACATTTTTTGATTGACCCCCCCCCCAAAAACTCTCAAGAACCCACACACTATATCTCTCTAGGTTTGTATCTCTCTCACACAACCCCACGTAGGTGGTGTACGTATACAAGAAGAGAATAGGTGCACCGTGCACGTACTCACGCTTCGTGCCCAGCCACACCCGCGCGGGTACACGGTGGAGCTCATTTCTTTACGAAATGGCAGCCCACGTGCTAATTTGAACGCCTGTAGCGGTTGTTTACCTAGGGAGGTCGTGTACCACGCGTGCACGAAACAAAGTTCGACTTGACGCGTTGCCGCGTTATTTTTAAATAAAGTTATAGCGCTCAATGGCACGTACACAGAATATAAAACGATTTTTATGGAGAAAAAGGTAGTCCGCTCACTATATACAATGGAGCCTGCCTGCCTGGTTTGTCGCTCTTCAGAGTATCTCACACAAGGCTGCGGTGGCCTCTCTCTCTCTCACCGTTGGTCACTGATCCGGCCGCATCCCGTCCGCCGGGGGAAAGGGAGTGCGGTGGCCTCTCTCTCTCACCGTTGGTCACTGATCCGGCCGCATCCCGTCCGCCGGGGGAAAGGGAGGAAGTGCATCGTTTCTCCGTTTGACGGCGCCGAGGCAGCACGTCCCGATCTGCGGTACACGCCGTTCTCTCTGACCAAGCTCCGGCGCGGCAGGGCCTACGCCACCTGCTCGCAGATTCCGCCCGCCGCCGCTCACCTAGTTACATCCCGACGACCTCCAGGTATCCCCTCCGGCCTTGCTCCACTGCCCGTCTTCCCACGTCGCTGCATGTGGATCTTCCATAGTTCTTTGCCCAAAACGTAGCTCGTCCGGCGTACTTTCCATATTGCATTCTCGTCCTCACACCGTTTTAGACAAACACAACCGTGTTGTTATCTTCCCTTAGGACAAGGAATATGCTTCTTTTTTGTCGTCGCATGTGTCATCAACTGTTATTGGCCAGTAATTGTTTCCTTTCTACTCGTTGCTATTGCGACCTTTTGGTGAACTGCACAAATCACTTTTTTCTTAAGAGTGTTTTGTGCAGTTGTACTAAAATGTCACACGGGCAACATCTCTACATTTCAGTGCGACTGCACAAAGGGAGATTGGTTTTGCTCTATCCTCCTCATCCAACTCCGAGCCTAATCTTCTCCAACTAGTTAGTCTTAAGAGAGACTGCAAAGGTGACCGGCTTCTATTTGTGTGTTTATTGTTTCATCAGCAGTCCTCTATTATCGTAATCACACTTAATATCTTTGGAACAGGGATGCTCAGCTCTATTTTAGTGGAACTGCACAAAATGATCGGAATGTTGCATGCTCCAGACATCTACTTTTTTCCCAACATGCCTTGTTGATTTAGACAGAGCTGGGGGGACGTTGCTGCCAATGAAAGCATGGATCAATTTTAATTTAACACCTTCTCACAACTCTGTCTTCAGTTGTGATGTAATTATTAGCTCTGATCTGCTAATAATTGACATGCATTAGCAAAGAAGTTAGTTTTTTATTGTTTCCGAAAGAGCATTGATGGCAAGACACGCGAAACAAAAGCTGAAAGCTCACACCATTGTACAATTTCATGTCGCTGGAAAATTATTTGTATAGTACGTCAATTATGTAAACAAATGATGGAAGCTTGATAGCATTGCCAGAAGCCTCTTCATCATCCGGGTCCATGTGCCATGCACAAAATTATACTCCTTCGTTCCTAAATATTTCTCTTTTTACAAATTTCAAACGGGCATATTTTAGAGTGTAGATTCACTCATTTTTCTTCGTATGTGTACTCCCTCCGTTCCTAAATATTCTATTCGTCTTTCTAGAGATTTCACCAAGTGACTACATACAGAGCAAAATGAGTTAATCGACACTCTAAAATATGTCTATATACATCCGTATATGCCAGTCCATTTGAAATCTCTAAAAAGACAAATATTTGAGTAGTCACTCGTTGAAATCTCTAGAAAGACAAATACTCTGGAGTATATTTAAGAACCGAGGGGGTAGTGCACAACCGCATGGGAGACTCAGCCCGGTCGTTGCGCTGCATTAATAGTGAGTAATGAGCAGTCAAATCATAAGCCCCACCTTTCCCACTGTAAGTTGCTCTGAAGAAGCAACCATCAATACGCTCTTCTTTGAATCTGCTCATACTACTCCATCCGTCACTGTTTATACAGCGCGCTTCAGAAAAAAGAAAAAAAATCTATGGGACCAAGGCGACTAGCGATCGGCCTGAAAAATAGCATTGATAGTTATAGCACGGCGTCTATTACTAGAGGGAATAATGCGTACACACATGCATGCAGTGCTTCCACCCCAGGTACACACATGCATGCACTTACTCCACTCCGTAGTAGTACAGTACATGGAGAGAAAATTGTGGACTTGATTGCGGTTACCACGCCCTAATTAATTGAGCATTAAACCAAACGCGTCTAAAGTATCTCTAGTTGTGGAAATGCATTGAGAGAAATGCATTATAATGAAGCGCGCCCTGTAAACTGTGACGGAGGGAGGAGTAGTATGAAGGTGCAAAACCAAGTACGCGTATGGCCAGTCGGTCAACGCACCTCCTCTTGGCATATCACTGACATGTGGGACAGGAGTGTGAGCAAACCGATCTCAATTGACGGCAAAGAGCCAACCCGCTGTTCCTTGAGAGAGACGAGGAGCGAGAACACACAGACGGGCTCGCACGGAGGCCACGATATATTCGAGCATGGTTGGTTGATCGATATCATTCATTACATGTTGGGCTGCCGTTTTCCGCCCTTCTCCGGAATAAACGTGCACTTTATCAGAGATAAAAAAATAAGAGTACAGACGCTCCACCATGCGGTTCTAGTAGTAGTACTACTCGTACAACTGCGCTTGGCTCTTCGCCTCTTCGTGAAGTCGAACAATGATGGTACCCCGCATGTTGGGTACTACAGTGTATGCCTCTGACAATCTGACACCGAATGGACTGATGCATGTCCACCGAGGGTAGGTTGCATTAGTCAAAAGGCGTAAGCGAGCTACACCTTGTCCTGCAAGCTTCTCCTCGTTCTGCGAGTTGACGGGACACACCAAAAAGTAGTGCTAGTCCATACTCCCTCCTTTCCGGTTAATATGGCTTAATCTTTTTTGCGGGTAAATGAGAGAGCTTTATTCATATATAAGCATTCTTAGGACGACCAGCCAAGACACTGGTCACTAGGAAGCGAGGTACCCCGCAAAAAAAGAAGTAGGAAGCGAGGTGTTTCATCAAGCCAGCTCTCGGCCACATTCAAAGTGCAGCAAGCACGGTTCGCACGAAGATGCGCCGCAAGGTTTGCTGACCTGTTTACATGCTGAATAACAAAAAAAGAGGAAATATTACCGAGCGCTACTATTTGTAACAGGATATGAGCCAGAATTAAGCGAGAATTGTGGCGAGTGTTCCATGCAATCAACTTCCATTATCACATGCGAGAACCCTCGAAGAGAACCAAATGTGTTGAAGATTGCTTTATCACATTTTAAAATTATAATAAGAGTGCAGACGCTCCTCCATCCGGTTCCTAGTACTAGTATAGTACGTACCTTTATAGACTATAGTAGTAGTACTAGTAAACTTTGCGCTTGGTTGTTCGCCTATTCGGGAAGTCGAACAATAATAGCACTAGTAGTATAGTGTATGCTTCTGGCAATCAGACACCGAATTAACTGTTGCACGTCCACCGCCTGAGCGAGGGAGAGCTTGCATTAGTCAAAAGTTTCTCCTTGTCCTGCGAGCCACCGCGCGCAAGCTTCTCCCGTCCTGCAACCTTCTCCTCGTTCGGCAAGTTGACGGGACACAGTAAAGTAATGCTAGTCCATACTGCCTCCTCTCCGGTTAATATGGCTTAATTTCAAACGAGATGAATACACTGTCTGTCACTGTATATTTGTAAAAATACGGTCAGTGGACTTCATAATACGCTCATTGCGCTCAATATATATATATATATTCCGGTGTTTATACGGTCACTAGCTCACCCTGACTGAGTATGTGTGTGCATGCACGTGTAGGTTGAGCACTTGAGCGTGACCGTGTGTGTTCCGTCGTGTGCTTGGACATGCATGCATTAGGGCGTCGCGCGCGTTTTTGTGTCCATGTGTACGTGTGACTGTTGCATACACGTAGGGGGAGTACGTGTAGGGGCCACTAAGGAGCAGTCAAATCACACAGTAAGTTAGTCGGAAGAAGCAACCATCATTTCACTCTTGAATGACACGTACGCAATATAAAATGGTTGATATGGAGAGAAAAAGAAAACCACTATATATACACTAGCAGGAGCCTAAGCTACAAGCCTGCTTGCTTAGGTTGCTCTCTTCACAAGCATAGAACGACGGGCCTGATCCCGCAGCTGGGGGAAGGGAAATGTTCTGCGTAGACGCGGTCGACATCGGCGAGGGAGAAAACCCACAGTCGGTGCGTCCCAATCGGGGGTCACCGCGGTATGGGCCGATGCCGCGTCCCAACCGCCCTTCTAGCTACAGCTCGACGTCCCAGGTAGTCCATCTTCCTTTTGGAGCTGGCTTGCTTCACTGCCGTAGCTCCATCTCCATGTCGATCTTTCTCTACTTCTACCGGCTTATACTTGTGATGAGTTTATGTCTCATGAACTAGTGCCAGTACTATTATTCTAATCACACTTCTTCAATATCTTTGCCATCAGGGATGCTCAGGTCGATTTTAGTGGAACTGCACAAAAGCATCGTATGATCCGAGGGTGCCAGCCGTCTTTCCTTCGACAGGTTCTACCTGGACAGGAAGTTAAATCATGTTTAGGGTTTAGGGTTTAAGTCGTAGTGACCCCATCAGTAGTTTTTCTTTCGTACACGCTCTCACAACTTTTTTCTTTAGTTGTGAAGTAAATATTGGCTATGATCTGTGAATCATTGAGATGCATCAGCATGCGTGTTAGTTTTCCTTTGTATTTGATGGAATGTTGTAACGGGGCAACCTTGGAATAGGAATGAAAATGGAGTGGAAAGTTTCTGTTTTTCCGGAGAAAAATTCGAAACGGAGAGAAACCAACGTTTCGTTTCGTTGGATCGCGCCATCGAGCAAAACCAATGGCTAAATCACGTTTGTCGTGTTCGTGTCTCACCCTCCTCCACGGCTCGACCCCACACGGTCGCTCGGCATGCCACTCACCGCAAACCGAGTATAACTTTCCCGCCTGCTTGTCGATGGATCGCGCCATGGAGTACTAGCACTACTGGAAGAGATTGACGAGTTGGGGGAGGACAGCTAGCTATAGCATGGACTCCCAAGAACTTTTTACATGCATGTTGTAGCCGGCTATTGCGACCTTTGAACGCGGAGCAGCCGCATGCACCGAAAGCGGCGCGGGCGACGCTCTCTCGGCCGGCTCGCCGCTTCAATGCCGGCGCCAGTGAGAGGTCGCGTCCGCTCTGGCCGGGCATGAATGCGGCACTGACCGTTTCGGGCGGGAAGCACACGTGGGTGATGAAGAGGGTTCGGGTTGGTCAGGACCCGCCGTGGCAGCGGTCTGGACGTGCGCAAACAAGAGATGTTGTACGTTAATATTGCTGTGTATATAATTAACAACGTAAATAATGTGCCAGTTGGACAAATATGATTGGAGATGGAGATGGAAATGAAATTTTACGTAAACACGGATATGCATGTCTATGTCTATGTGTGTGTGCGCGACGACTCTCGCGACCTGGAAGCGGGGGCGTGTTTTTGATCGAGTTTTCTTTCTTGGTACGTTAGAAAATCAGTTTGTCTAATTCACATCTAGATATTATTTAAGGATATCACATCTAAGCTCCCACAAGTATATAATGTAGAAACAAGAAACAAAAAAAAGGAAAAAATAGACCACAAATAGAGTGGACATCAACTTAGATGTGACATAACTAGATGTGTCCTAGATGTGTCCTAGACAGACCCTTAAAAAATTGTCCGCCAGTTTTCGTTTCTTTTTTCCTGGAACGCGCGTATTCTATTTAAAATCACTGCTATGGAGAGATTTTTTTACTCCATTATAGCCTCTTGTTTGATAGAGTTTCTCGCGTCTCGCTCTCTCACCCTCTCCATATATGTTACACGTTGGAGGCTCAGCGTTCATTTGCTAGGGTTTGCTATATTCACAGTCTCTCACCCTCTCTTCACCAGATCTAAACAAGACTTCGTTGGCCTCTTGTCTCTCTCCCCCCTCACAGCTGGTGAAGGAGGCGTCCGTATGCCGTCGCACCGGGAAGGGGAGGAGGTGCAGCGTTCACTCTATCGCCTTCGGCAAGCAAGGGAGGCAATCCACTGCCGGCTGTGCTGTTCTCTTTCACCCAGCGCCTGTGCGGGAGGGCCACCGACCCCTTCTTCCTTGCTGCCATACGTAGTGTGGGCAAATCCGGCCTCCCGCCGCACGCCTTGCCACATCCCGACGACCCTAAGGTATAAGTTTCTTTGAAACCGTCGTTGCTCTAGCTGCATGTGGATCTTTTTCGATCTATAGTCGAATCTAGGTCTTGGTTCAAAGAGGAAAGAAGGGTGCGGTGGGCTGGAGCAAGAATCTAGGACGTGGTTCAATGAGGAAAGGAGGGGCGGAAAGTAGTATAGACTGGCTATCCAGCCGCTTTGTAGGTCGAAAAGGGAAAAAGGGGGTAACCCAGTACACACATCTGTAAGGAACCGATCTCTTTGTTGAAAAGGGAAAGAAACTGGAGGGTCGGGTAGTTTGTGCAGGACTAGATTTGCTGCCCTCACATAGGAAGAAGGTTCAAAGAGAACAAATATGGGACCAGCGCATATATGCTGCTTGGCTACATACTCTGCATCACCCATTTATACGTGTGGACGCACATGGTGCTGGCATGTCCCATACAGCTATTTTGCTGTTGTTAATCTAAGAATGCCGTCGGAAAATTGAAGCAATGCCACTGTTAAAAGTAAATTACATTTAATGTCTCTGTTAATATGAATCAATGCAACCGTTTTGGAAATGCTACTGTCCTACTTTATTTTCCATCCAAGATAAGTTAGATGCTTCTTTCTGTCACCGTTTGTTTCATCCTCCTTTATCGGCAAGTAATTGTTTCCTTTTTTGCCTCTGTTAAAGCAGGGCTATCGATTCAACTTGTTGCTATTGCAACATTTTGCTTCGCTACTCGAAACACTTATGTTTTAAGAGTGTTTTGTGCAGTTCAACTTGAATGTCACACCGGTGACTTTGCTTAATTTTGGTGGTACTGCACAAAAGGAGATCGAGATTTGTTTCCAGTCTTCGTGGCGAGTTGTTTCAAATCTTGGTCTCAACCACATGATGTGCAGTGTGCTTTGAGATGTTGTGCTACTTGTTTTGGTACTGTTTTAAATAAATGTTGAATTGAAGCTATTGTATTGCTGTCTTTTCCCATTAAGTAGTGAACAAAAATGGGACCAACCCAGACATGATGCTTGTTGCTTTGTTGCAACAAATTCAGCATCACCCCCTTTATAAGCCAGTAATTGATGCCACTCTCAGAATTAAGTATTGAATCTTAGTTCAAAACTGCAACACTTGTTAGGGATTGGCGGGATTACCATTTTTGTGGCCGCATGTTTCATCCTCCTTTATTAGCCAGTAATTGGTTCCTTTTTTGCCTCTGTTTAAACAGGGATATCTATTCAACTTGCTGCTATTGCGACATTTTGCTTCGCTACGCGAAACACTTTACTTGATTTCAGTGCAACTACACAAAACGAGATTGGATTTCCTATTCGTGTTGGCAGATTCGTATTTTATCTTGTCCGTCTCATGAAAGGTCAGTACAGGCCTTCATCCACATGATTGTGCAGTGTGCTTTGAGATGTTGTGCTACTTGTATTGGTACTGTTTTAAATAAATGTTGAATTGAAGCTATTGTATTGCTGTCTGTTCCCATTAAGTAGTGAACAAAAATGGGACCAACCCAGACATGATGCTTGTTGCTTTGTTACAACAAACTCTGCATCACCCCCTTTATAAGTAGATGGAAGCACATACCGTTGTTACGACCACTCTCCCCTGGAACTGTTTATGCTTTTCGTTAATCTAATGCCGCTGGTAAAATTAAGCAATGCCACTCTCAGAATTAATTAACTACTGAATCTTAGTTCAAAATTGCAACACTTGTTAGGAATGGTACTATCCTGCTTTGTAGTTCTTTCTACATGTTTAACCAAGGTATTGTTAAGATAATGTCTCTGTTAAAATGAATCAGTTGCATTGTTTTAGGAATGGTACTTTTCTGCTTTGTCGTTCTTTATACATGTTGAAACAAGGCATTGTTAAGATAATGTCTCAGTCAATCTGAATGAATCACACTGATGGAGAATTGCTACTCTCCTGCTTTGTTTCCCATTAAGATAAAGTAGATCAGTTGATGCTTTTCTTCTGGGAGTACAAGTCATCAACCATTATTTCTCAGTAATTGTTTCCCTTATACCTATTGTTGCTTACAGGGGTATCAAAATTAAAGCTCGGTTTTATTCCGACTTCGATTTTAGTTGAACTGCACAAAAGGAGCCAATGTGTCCAAGGCAAACTGCTGCATTACTGGGTCCAGTTAGTCGTTCCACTTTGCAGAAAGAAGCAGTCACTGTTTGCGCTACATTACAGAAGGAATGACCGAGAAGCTTTACAGAGTATTATTAGACACCGGTGACATGACTAGTCTGCATTGACCATTGGCAATTTAACAACACGTGGAGTGCCCTGGGCAAAAAGTGCCCAAACAAGTACAAGAAGCTACGACAGGACTCCACGATCATAGGCATTACATATTTTGAATGGGAAAAGCTTGTCAGAGTTTAATCATTGATGTTAGCAAGAAGACGTTATTTTAATATATTGGAATTGGAAAACCTTGTCAAAATTTGCTCATTGATGTTAGCCAGAAGACATGCATTTGATATTTTTGAGTGGGACGCCCTTGCTGTGAGCAGCGTCGAGTGTTTTTTCCTATTCCTGTGTTTAGTTTAGAAGTAAATAGTTACTCTGCTGAGATATTCCTATGTTAAGAGTTTGTTCTGAATATTGTCTATGTAATGCCAGGCCTTGTGTTTGATTGCAAAGTTGAGCTTGGAATGTTGTGGCATGCGGCATCACGAGCTGTTCACCGTGCCTCCTAGAATAATGCTTCGTATTGTTTTGCATGTCGATCTAATACCAGTGATTTGCTTGTTAAGAAGATCATCCTCTTCTGTTGTTTCCGTGCTTAAGAAGTTCATCGTTTGATGTTTCATTCATAGCCTATACGACAAGTCGGGTAGGTTAGACGTGAAACCATATGATCTTCCGACCAACTCATGATATTAGGCCGTGATTGGATCGTCATTTTCCAACCAAAACGGCTTGTAAAACTGACGCTTGTAAATTAAAGCAGATGGTCTCGGGCGAAGGCGCTTGGTTGGTCGATTTCGACTAGTAAAATATCGGAAGTACTTCACACACGATAAAAATGCTGAACGACACTCGGACGATTGCTAATCCAGCCGTTAGCTGCTGTTTCAGCCTTGCCCATGGATGGCATGATACGCACGTCGTGCGTGTATCGTCTGGTAATGTCGTCCATATAGCAGTGCACGTAAAATATACACTGCTCTCTCAAATTACACGCGTAACCCGCCGGTTTTACTTACAGACCTCGGGCCCTCGGTTTCATTACGCCTGTATTTTACGCGGTGTTTCCGATGACGAGTAAATTGCACTTGTATGTTAATACAGGTTTGAAATAAACCAGAGCTCCCAAGCGCGGCCTTACCGTTTCATGCCGTCTCAGTTTCTCGAAGGTGCTCATAGGTGTCCGATAATCCTGGCTTCCTGAATGAGCAGCGGGCGCTGTATCAGACCATCCGTAGAGCCCGCGAGGCCCTCTCCGTTGTCCTTCGAGTTGTTGCGCTCGCCGTGGCGCCGAGCATTGTTAACATCGTCAATGAACATGAGGATTCAGGAGATAACTTTATTTTGACTGGATGACACTAGGGACCCACTAGGGCCATAGCCGTACGTACGCAAGTGCCTCCTTATTATGTACAACTATATTTTTTTTGCTTTCTCCTGGTTTCCTGACACCACGGTCCCACACCATTGTCAACCTATGTAGTCAATATAAACGAGAGAATTGCACAAGGTGCGGCCGACAGCTGGGACCAAGCAGCTCGAGCAGTATTTGTGTTTTTGAGGCGTGAGCACTGCAGAGTTTTTCTTGGCGATGATTTCGTTGTTGTTCAGAGGAGAGCAAGGTATTAACTGGGCAGGCTGTGGCCCATCTAGCCCAGGCCAGATATCCAACCCATATACTAATTTTCCAAGATGAAAATGGCTAGCCCAGCTATACGTCTTTTTGAGGAATACCCAGGCAAGGTCAACTTTTTATTCTCCGCCCCGCTGGGCTGCAAATCTTTCCTAGGAGGGATGCATTAGGCTTAACAGGAAAATGGGCTTTAAAAAATAATAAATGGGATGTAATTATAAAAACTAGGCAGTAACTATAAAAAAATGCACCAAACACGAAATTAGTTTATAAAATATTATTTATGGATTTTGAAAATCTTAAATTTTCATTGTTGCGCACGCAATGTTTCGTTGGATTTTTACGTAATACAAATTTATATTTAATCTGACTAGAAATTTCGGGATAAAAATATTTCGGATCCCATGAAAATGTGGGAAATTTATTGAATTCTGTCTTCAACGGTTGGTTGGAATTATTAATCGTTGTCCTAGCTAGAAAATGGGCTGTACTTTTAACAAACTGTAAATGGGCTGTTGTAAATTCCATTAGAATTCAAAAATGGGTTGTACATTCTTACAAAACACAAATGGGCTATAAGTTCTCTGCCACACACTTGTGGGCCTACTAAGTAACGCGCCCCCTAAAAAAATAAGTTGACGCGTATGCAAGGCTTTGTCAACTTATTATAGTCAACACACGGTTCTAGCAGCAGTGGCCGTTGGATGTCTATCCAACGGATGTCGTGCTTCTTCTTCAATCGCGGATATTCTTAGCTTCGGCCGCCCAAAAAATGATTCCTCCCCCTGACATCTAGGGCGCACCATTTCGGAGGCTGACCTGTGGGCCTACTAAGTTGGAGCGTACCAAGGGCTTTTTCAACTTAGTCAATATAAACGATTCTAGCTTCAGTGACCGTACGATGTCCATCCAACGGCCGTAGTGCTTCTTCAACCTCTGGTCTTCTTGGTCCAGCCGCCCAAAGTAGCGCCGGTCGTGCCGCCTGCTCCTGCCTCCCGTGGCTGGTTGTGCTGCCGCGGAGGCCTCACCGCCCCCATACTACTCCCACCGCTGGCCATGCCATCCCTCCACTCACCCACACCCCCTGTTATTCTATGGAGACGGCAGCCTCACACCGCAGCCGAACCAGCAAACCCTCGTACTCCTCTCCGCGCGGGCTTCCACTGCTGCGTCTTCCCCGGCTCCGCGTCGTCCCTTTCCTAGGCCTCGCTGTCGTCCACCGCCCTGGTGCTCTCGGCGCGGTGTGGTCAACGTGGTCAACGACCGACTTTCATCGGAAGAGTACTGTACGTGGAGAGGCTGACAGCTGGGTCCACGGCAGCCGCAAGGAAGTGCCTCCTTATTACGCGCAAAATAATTATTCCTCCACCTGACAGCGGGGACCCACCGGACGGGCCACCTTATTTCGCGAAAAAAAACATTTCCCCCTGACTGCTGGGTCCCACCGGACGGGCCACCGTATTTCGTGAAAAAAACGTTCACCCCGCTGTCAGCTCGGACCCACCGGAAGTGCCTCCTTATTACGCACAAAAAAAATGAATACTCCCCCTGCTAGCTGGTACCCACCTTGGTGGGAGGCTGACTTGTGGGCCTACTAAGTTGACGGGGACGGAGGGCTTTGTCAACTTAGTCAATATGAATGATTCTAGCTCCAGTGACCGTACAATGTCCATCCAACGACCGTAGTGCTTCTTCAACCTCTGGTCTTCTTGCTCCAGCTGCCCAAAGCAGCGCCGGTCGTGCCGCCTGCTCCTGCCTCCCGTGGCCGGCTGTGCTGCCGCGGAGGCCTCACCGCACCCTACTATTCCCACCGCTGGCCAGGCCCTGCGGCGACGGCAGCCTCACACCGCAGTCGAACGAGTGAACCCTCATACTCCTCTCCGCGTGGGCATCCACTCCCGCGTCTTCACCGGCTTCGCGTCGTCCCCTTCCTAGGCCTCGCCGTCGTCCACCGCCTTGGTGCTCTCGGTGCGGCGTGGTCAACGTGGTCAAGGAACGACTTCCATCAGACGTGGACTATACGTGGAGAGGCTGACAGCTGAGTCCACGGCGGCAGCAAGGAAGTGCCTCCTTATTACGCGGAAAATAATGATTCCTCCACGTGACAGCAGGGACCCACCAGACGGGCCACCGTATTTCGTAAAAAACGTTTCCCCCCTGACTGCTGGGACCCACCAGCTACACCTTCGCACGCAAGGAAGTGCGTCCGGGCAAAAAAATGATTCGCCCCCCTGACTGCTCGGACCCACCAGCTACATCTTCGCACGCAAGGAAGTGCGTCCGGGCAAAAAAAACCCAAAACGATTCGCCCCCCTGACTGCTGGGACCCACCAGCTACATCTTCGCAGGCAAGGAAGTGCCTGACAGTCGGGACCCACCTGGTCGAAGCGTACGTAGCATTGTCATTCTGGTCGCGAACGTGTACGCACATATATATTGGTCGATGTAGAGGCGTGCACGTGTCATAGTAGAGGCGCGTACGTGTCGTAGTAGAGGCGCGCACGTAGCATGTACACGTACGTACAGCGGCCAGGGTGCAAGAAATAAAATACGGCCACGTACGTACATACGGGCAGGGTCTCGAACGCCTACTCGCGCATACGTACGGCGAGGGCTCGTGTACATGGTTGGGTCGGAACGGAGAAACAGCGTCGTCGTCGTGTTCATGGGGAGGTAACGGAATGCGTCGTGTTCATGGGAAGGCAACGGAATGCGTTGTGTTCATGGGGAGGGGTGTGACGTACCGCAAAACGGAGGAAACGGACCTCCTACGGTCGAAATGGGGGTCCTGTTGATCGGGAGGAGTGTGGCGTACCGCAAAACGGAGGAAACGGACCTCCTACGGTCGAAACGGGGGTCCTGTTGATCGGGAGGGGTGTGGCGTACCGCAAAACGGAGGAAACAGACCTCCTACGGTCGAAACGGGGGTCCTGTTCATCGGGAGGGGTGTGGCGTACCGCAAAACGGGACTCCACGGGATACTGTTCATCTCCACCATCGACCTCCTCCAGCCTCCACGGG